>NC_059282.1:9363555-9396055 GCF_017591435.1 Portunus trituberculatus
CGTAAATGTTTGGGTATGTTAAAGTTTTGTTAGGTTAAGTTAGGTTAGCTTTGGTTTGATTAAGTTTGATTTAGTTAAAATTGAGTTTGCTTTGGTATAATTGAGTTAAGTTAGCTTAGATTTGCTTATTATCCTCTTCAGTATCGTGACGCATTTCCATATCCATTCTGCTTACTATTTGGTGATTATATACAGCTTCAGAAACGTATGTAGGGATTGAAATAGTGAAAACTCTAGCCATTAATCTTCTGACCTCCAAAGACCCTTCCTAATGTCAATAAAATCGTCTATTCATACACAAAACTCAAGGTAAAAATGCATCCCTGTATTGAAGGGGTCAAGTTAGAGTTTGGTTTGGTTTGGTAGTTAGGTTAAGTTAGGACAAGTAAGATTAGCCCTTTAAACTGTAGATGTTTCCTTATTACCATTCACTAATGGACAAACTTCCCCCTGCAATACCTGCAACATTATGGGGCGCTATTTCTGTGGTGAGTTTTTATGGCGTTGGCAGGCGGAGCACACATATACACTCCGTGGGTGAGATTTATCCGTGAGGTGCAAGATTCTGTGCTGATAAGACGTGTAGCTTTGAAAGGATTTGTGTTCAGTGCAAGAGTAAAACATTTAACCCTTTCAGTACCAAGACACGTTTCTATATTTATTCTACATACTATTTGGTGGTTTTATACAGCTTCAGAAACTTAGGTGGGGGATTAAGATAGTGATGACTCTGGCCAATGATCTTTTGACCTCCATAGACTCTTCCTAATGTAAATAAAATGGTCTAATCACACCCAAAATTCAAGGTAAAAATACGTCCCAGTACTGAAGGGGTCAAACATGCTAGTACGTAGTGTGTTAAGCATTGAGATTTAAATAAGAGGTTTACATATCGGTATAAATGACTCTATATGCAAAATGTAGAACGTAATATTTGTTTCTCTACCTTATTAACCCATTCAGTACAGAGTCACATTTTTACCTTGAGATTTGTGTACGATTAGACCATTTCATTGACATTAGGAAGGGTCTGTGGAGGTCAGAAGATTAATGGCCACAGTCTTCACTATTTTAATCCATCACATAAGTTTCTGAAGCCGTAGAAAATCATCAAATAGTAAATAGAATGCATATGGAAACTGAAGAGATTAATTTTTACACATACGAGCAAAACATAGAATTCCAAGATTATTATTACTTTTAACCACGAGTGTGTGTATGTGTGTCTACCACGAACAGATGAAGCAAAACGTGAATATAGAACACAATCTCTATCGCTCTTTACCTTATTGAAACCCACACAAACAAATTCAACATGAGATTATAAGATTACCATTAATTCTACCCCTCTGTGTGTGTGTGTGTGTGTGTGTGTGTGTGTGTGTGTGTGTGTGTGTGTGTGTGTGTGTGTACCACGAGCAAATTCAGGATAAAGTACAGGATTTTAGAAGTCGATAAGGTTTGGCAGTGTGTGTGTGTGTGGGTCTATGTGGGTAAATATAGGCATGTGTTGGCGTAGGCGCGGCAAAGATGTGACTGCAGGTGTGGGACAGGCGTGAGCAGGAAGCCAGGTAGTTAGGCTCAAGGTAAAGGAGTGAGAGAGAGAGAGAGAGAGAGAGAGAGAGAGAGAGAGAGAGAGATGAAGGAACGGATGAAGAAGGAAATAGTGTGTGTGAGAGAGAGAGAGAGAGAGAGAGAGAGAGAGAGAGAGAGAGAGAGAGAGAGATGAAATACAGCAAATAACAAAATACAAACTACTACTACTACTACTACTACTACTACTACTACTACTACTACTACTACTACTACTACTACTACTACTACTACCACCACCACCACTACTACGACCACCACCACCACCAATGCAATAACAAGAATGATAATGATAAGCAGGAGAATGATAAGAAGAAGGATAAGAGGAAGAAGAATGATAATAATAGACTTAATGAGGAGGAAGACCAGGAAGACAGGAATTAATTCAGAGAGAGAGAGAGAGAGAGAGAGAGAGAGAGAGAGAGAGAGAGAGAGAGGTACCACACTCACTCATTCAACTAAGGAAAATAGAGGAAAAAGGCAACCAGTCACCTTGAAATAAGAGTTAGAGCGTGTTAAAGTTAGCTTCAAGAGAGAGAGAGAGAGAGAGAGAGAGAGAGAGAGAGAGAGAGAGAGAGAGAGAGAGAGAGAGAGTACAAAAGCATAGATAGATGAGCTGTATAAGGAAAGACTTTGAAGATCATACAAATGACACTCTTTGATACGTGATTGAACCCTTGATACAGAAGACACGTAAGGAAACACTCAGATAATAGTAGTAGTAGTAGCAGTAGTAGTAGTAGTAGTAGTGTGGTGCTAGCAGTAAACAGTGGTGCAAGGAGGAAAGGTAGTGCCCATGATCTGACACTATGATACAAAAAACACAATTTTCTCTATGAATTATCAACGCAGTAGGCCAATCTCGCATGGAGGGAAGATGGAAGAAACATACAGGAACAATTGCGGAGAAGGAGGAGCGTGGAGGTCAATTAATGATGGAGATATGGAGACAAATAAAACACACTAACCACTACACACTAACAGACACTAGGGAGAGAGAGAAAGAGGTATAAGAAGAGCACGTTTTGGTGTGTGTGTGTGTGTGTGTGTGTGTGTGTGTGTGTGGGGTGTGTGGTGCCACGTGACTCTCCCAGTGCCTGATAAACTTGGCATAGATGAAGAGGCAGCAGGAAGTTGTCAGGTCTACACATGGCACTGTATTCAATTTGTTTACATATTCCCACTTGGTTTACTTTCCTCTCTCGTCTTTATTAAGTGAGTTTTTTTTTTTTTTTCTCCTTTGTATTCAATTTTTTTTTTTTATATATATGCTCTAATTCTATAATGTGTTCAGAGTAATGGTGTTTGTTGTTACTGCACACACACACACACACACACACACACACACACACACACACACACACACACACACACACACACACACACACACACGTAAAGGATTAACGCAATACAGAAATGAAGCTAAGAAAAAAAACCTCTTAATTACTTCTTTTATCATTGTTGAGTCACTTTGAAGTTGTTTTTTTCTTTTTTTCCTCTATTAGTCATCTCTCTCTTTCTTGCTTGTAATTCCTCTTACTACTCTCTCTCTCTCTCTCTCTCTCTCTCTCTCTCTCTCTCTCTCTCTCTCTCTCTCTCTCTCTCTCTCTCTCTCTCTCTCTCTCTCTCTCTCTCTCTCTCTCTCTCTCTCTCCCTTACACGGAGTTCATAATTTATTCATCAGTTCTGCGGAGAGAGAGAGAGAGAGAGAGAGAGAGAGAGAGAGAGAGAGAGAGAGAGAGAGAGAGACGGGGGGGGAAAGAAAAACATTTAGCAATCTGATAAACACACACACACACACACACACACACACACACACACACACACACACACACACAAACCCATCCTTACCCCACCCCACACGAGATTTCCAAACGTCCACAAAACACCCCGAAATGAGCCAAAACCGAAGCAAGGCGAGGCAATCCAACACAATGAGCATCCCACTAAATGCCAAGGCGACTCGAGACAACAAGAAATGAAAAGAGAGAAACAAACCAAGCAAAACCAAACATATGACTCACTAAAGGCGGTGAAAGACTCCAGAACCGACTCGATGAAGGGATGCAGTGCCAATGTGCGGGCGCGTGGGTAGTGGGTAGTGGGTTAGTGTGTGGGGGTAGGGCTTCTTATCGCTTGATGGATAGAAGGGAGGGAGGGGGAGGAAGGGGAGAGAGTAAAGGGGATGCGGATGGAAGTGCCAAAAGAGGAAGGTTGTGTAGGTGAGAGAGAGAGAGAGAGAGAGAGAGAGAGAGTGTGTGTGTGTGTGTGTGTGTGTGTGTGTGTGTGTGTGTGTGTGTGTGTGTGAGTGCCAAGTGAGTGCGTTGCGACAGAGGGTCAAGAGCATTGTTTACCCGCTGCTGTGACCCTGTAACCCTCCAAGTGGCACTCTCCTCACGGGGCCACGCGGGGCACCTCACTCACTTGCCCTTGTTGTTGTTGTTGTTTTTGTTGTTATTTTATTCTTATTTTTATTCCTCTTATTATTATTATTTTTGTTTTATTTTTATTATTGGTGTTTTCCTTACTACTACTACTACTACTACTACTACTACTACTACTACTACTACTACTACTACTACCCTTATCATTATGTACAGACAGTAGCAGGAATGGTGGTAACAGTAGTAGTAATAGCAATGGCAGTAGTAGTAGTAGTAGTAGTAGTAGTAGTAGTAGTAGCAGCAGCAGTAGCAGCAGAAACACTAAATCAACAACTCTATATTAAAGCAAACAAAACCTTATGTTACTTCCTTCCTTAAAACCTAACCTAACTTATGCCTACCCTATCCTAACCTAACTAAACTCTACCTTGCCAAACCTACCTTACCCTAACCTAACCCTACCCTACCCTAAGCTAACTTAATCTAACTTATCCTTTCCTACCCCAACCTAATCTAACTTAACCCAATCCTACCTTACCATATCCAGATCTAACCTAACTTAACTTAATCCTACCCTACCCTAACCTAACCTAACAACTTAACTTACCCTGACCTAACTTAACAACGCACTTCTACCCTTAACAGAGCATTGGTGAAGGTTCCTGTACTCTCAATAGGATGGACGTGAGCAGGGTGGAGAAATGGAAGTGGAGGAGGTGGAGGTGGAGGTGGAGGTGGGCTGTTACGCTTTCATCACAGGTGGAAGATGGAGCTGCTACTCTTATAAGGTAAAGTGGAGGAGGAGACTAGTGTTTGTGCCAGTTCGTGTTCCACCTAATTTTTGTTCCACTGAATTTTTGTTCCACTTAATCCTTGTTCCAAAATATTATTGCTTGTTATGTTTTTTTTTTGTCTGATTTCGTTTGTTCTATCTCTTATTAACTGTTCCTCTTTCCAATTCTTGTTCCACCTAGATTTTGTTCCTAATGTTTGTTCCACCTTATTTTTGTTCCACCTAATCCTTGTTTCAAAATATTAATGCTCGTTTTCTTCTTAATTTGCGTTCCATATTTCATTTATTCCACTTCTAGATATTTGTTCCACTCTCTAATTCTTGTTCCACCTAAATTTTCATTCCACCTAATCCTTGTTGCAGTTTGTTAATGTTTTTCTTTATTTTTGTTCCATATTTCATTTGTTCCATCTCTAAATATTCGTTCCACTCTCTAATTCTTGTTGCACCTAAATATTGTTCCATATTTTCATCGTTCCAATCTTTTAATGTTCGTTTTGCTTCCTTATTTTTGTTCCATATTTAATTTGTTCCATCTCTAAATATTCGTTCCACTTTCTAATACTTGTTCCACCTAAATATTGTTCCACCTTTTAATACTTCCAATCTTTTAATTTCTATACAGTCATATTTATACAGGCATATCCATACAGGCATTTCCATAGTCATTTTTATACAGGCATTTTTAAACAAGCATTTTTATACAAACATTATTAAACAGGCATTTTACACAGTCATTATACAAGCATATTTATACAGGCATATTTATACAGGCATTTCAATACAAGGACTTCCACGTGTAGGTGTGATGGGGTTCTTGTAGCTTCCCTTATGGTCCTGTGTTCCTGTGTTGTCCCTGATTTATGAGAGCGAGGAGGTTCAGGGCTGGGGCCTGTTAGAGATGCACTGTGAGTAACTGGTGGCCCTTTGTGGCTGCGTGTGAATATTGCTTAGATTCATTAGAGAGAGAGAGTGAGAGTGAGTGAGAGTGAGAGAGAGCTGTAAACTTTCTATTCACACACTTTACTATTTGATCAGAAGTTTTTTATGTGAATTTATAAAGACTGACTTTCATCAATATTAAAAAAAATATTTCCCTTTAATCCTTCAATACTGGAACACATTTTAACCTCACCTGACCTTCTACGTTGCTTATTAAGAGTAAAAATGCCTTAACCCTTTCAGTACTGGGACACATCTTTACCTTGAGAGATGTGTACGGTTAGACCATTTTATTGACATTAGGAAGGATCTATGGAGGTCAAAAGATTAATGGCCACAGTCTTCGCTATATTAATCCCCCACATGAGTGTCTGAAGCTGTATAAAATCACCAAATAGTAAAGTAGAATGAAGGGGTTAAACAAAAAAAAAGATGAGAATACGTAATAAGTGAATACCTCAAACTTCTTATCATTCTTGCCTCGGTCGCCTCAGGGTCGTGAACTGTACGGTCGCTAGTCTCCTTGGGGCGGCAGAGGCGGGGTTGTGTCACTGGCGTTTCCTGAAGGCGCTCAGAAACCTTCACACATCACCAGAAAAACGCCACTTGGATTGAGTAACACGTTTTCCTCTTTCTCTTTCTCTCTCTCTCTCTGAACGGTTAAATTTTGTTGCTGCGTCATTGCAAAGCCTCTCTCTCTCTGTGTGTGTGTGTGTGTGTTCGTTGGGTTAATTACGGAGTGGGCTTAGAGTTGTGTTAATGCATGAGAAGTTTTAATGAGTTAGGTACATCAGCGTTATTACAGGAGTGTGGTGGTGTTGTGAGCTTGTGTTTGCTTACTCCGCGACGTGAAGGTTGTTGAGACGGTGCTGTTGTTTGTAATGCTTAGAGTTCATCAGCTAGTTAGGCAGTTAGTTGGTTAGTTAGTTAGTTGGTTAGTTCATCAGTGAGTTAGTTAGTCAGTTAGTCAATCAGTCAGTCAATTAGCATGTTAGTCACCCGACCAGTCAGTCAGGCAATCAGTTAGTCAGTCAGTCAATCAGTCAGTCATTTAGTCAATCAGTTAGCTAATCAGTCAAGCAATCATTCAGTTAGATAGTCAGTCATTCAGTCAATCAGTCAACCAGTCAGTCAGCCAATCAGTCCATCTATCAGTTCAGTCAATCAGTCAGTCAGTCAGTCAGTATGTCAGCCACAATGGTAAGGCCTCTCCACCAGCTGAAACATTGTTGGGAAGCCGTTTCTAGGCTGTTTGGACAACACATTTCAAACAGCGTTCAAACATTGTGGGGAACATTTTGGCAGCAGCTTGCACAGTTCATTTTCAAACAGAGTATCGCAGTGAGGATAGTTTCTCTGGCCTGACGCTACGCACACATCCTTACACCAGACAAAAGCAGCTTAATCTTGTTCTCCCCTACGACTTGTTGACAATAGCGAATTAATCAGTATGTCACATTATCATTCTACCTTTCCTCCACTGCCCTTCCTTACTCACTCCCTCCCTTACTCCGGACAGAAGCAGTTGTGTCCAAGTCAAGGGGTGTTTCTATAGGACAGGAATAATAAACGCTGACTCTCTTTCCTCTCTGATTACACTTACACCAACACCACCTCCCCCCACGAGACTATAAAGCTCCCTGTATATTCTTAAGCTCGCACTAAGAAATGAGAGCAGGTGAAAAGTAATGCCACACTCACACATACACGCACACATACATGCACGCACTGTTCTTACGTGGAGCAACTGAGAATACAACAGGTGAAAACACACACACACACACACACACACACACACACACACACACACACACACACACACACACACACACACATCCTAGTTCCTGCTCACGGTCAAGGCTTAGGAGAGTGAGTGAGTGGTGGTCGTGGTGGTCGTGGTGGTGGTGGTGGTCTCTAAAGCACTTCCGCACTTCACCTGCACCTTCACTACTTTCAAAGGCTCCAGTTGAAGTGATACAGGTTTTTAAGGGTGTTTCTGTAATTTTAGAGACATGTTAACAAGTTTTCTGCATTACCAACAGGACAAATATTCTTTTTAAAGCCTCTAGTTGAAGTGACACGGGTTTTTTAAGGGTCTATTGACATGTTAACAAATTTTCTGCATTATCAACAGGACAAGAACTCTTTAGAACTCGGCTAATAGTCTCTGTGGTCTTTGAAAATGATGGTGGTGAGAAGAACTCCGAGGTCAGTATTCAGAACCACTTTACTTTCTCACTACGACTATTTTCCAAGGCCACAGAGACGACAAGCCCGGTTTCTGAGGGTGTTTGTCTTGTGAAATATATAGTAACCTTGTTCATTTGTCATTGGAACCATAAAAACGCCCTTGAAAACCTGTCACTTAACCCTTTCAGTACTGGGACACATTTTTACTTGAGTTTTATTAACATTAGGAAGGGTCTATATAGGTCAGAAGATTAATGGTCACAGTCTTCACTATTTTAATCCCCCCACATAAATTTCCAGAGCTGTATAAAATGGCCAAATACTAACCAAAATGAATGTGGAAACGCGTTATGGTACTGAAACCTTTTGAAATAGTGTAGGTATAGCGCTGAACTCTTTATATGAATATGGTCCAGAGGGAAGCGTTTCTGAATATGGCGCTTCTAACACCTGCCCGCATCACTGGTGTTCCCCGAAGCTGGTGAGATGAGGACGAGGTGAAGTTTATTGCCACTTGTGTGAGGAGGGAGTGGAGTGACGAGGCAAGCAGGTCACCAGGCTGGCTGTAACTCAAACCCTCGCGTTCCTGATGGTCATAGTGGCACAGGATACTCTTATATAAACAAATGCTGAGGAGATGCGTGGTAGAGGAAGAAGAGGAGGAAAGTAGTGGATAATATGAGTAGATCTGATGAAGAAATTACCTTTCCACGCATTTCAAAGGTGAATATAAACACAATTTGGGGCCTTCTAAATGAATAAAAAGAGTTAAAATAGGAACAATACAAAATAAAAGTAATTAATTATATGAAGTTAACCTTTCCACGTATTCCAAAGGTGACAGTAATAGTTCTTTGTATATAAACAATTTGGGGTCTTGTAACTGAATAGGCAGAGTAAGATAGGAACACAATGCAAAATATGAGTAGATTAGATGAACAGTTAGCCTTTCCACGCCTTTCAAAAGTGACTGTATTAATAATTCCTTCTACTCGTATATAAACAATTTGTAGTCTTCTAAATGAATAGGAAGAGTAAAATACGAATATGATGCAAAATGAAGGTAGATTATGAACAGTTAAGCTTTCCATGTATTTCAAAGATGATAGCTGTAATTAATGGTTCTGTGTATATAAACAACTTGCAATCTTCTAAACACTTGCGACAGTGCGTGAGTCAACAGGAAAGAAGACAGAATAGAGGTATAGTAGGCGTATTTTCCTTTCCTCCTATATTTTCCACCAATAATAACAGCGGATTTGAAACAAGCGAGGAGGGAACGCGGTAAGAGAGAAGCAGGGCGCATTCTCCTTTTCCTCGTATATTTCCCACTAATAATAACAGCGGATTTGAAACAGGCGAGGAGGGAATACGGTAGGAGCGACGCAGTATAGCAGAGAGAATGGTACAAAATATGGCTTGATTAGATACAATTTTTTGCCTCCTCGCTTAGTTTGCAGTGATAGCGGTAATGGATCTCCTTATATAAACAAGTGAGGATCGTCTGCGCATCTGAGAGGAGTATCGTGGTGAGATAATCAAGAGGAAATGGAAGTTAGTGCAAAATAAGGATGTGTTTCTGTAAGGCAGGGATAACAAACACCAACAGACCCTCTTCATTGGAGTGATCTGGTTACGCTGCACCGTCGCTCCACTGCCCAGAACCTGCAACATTACTACACTTTGTTGACCCCTTCAGTACCATAACACATTTTCGTATTAATTCTGGTGACTATTTGGTGATTTTATACAGCTTCAGAAACTTATGTGGGGGATTAAAATAGTGAAGACTGTGGCCATTAATCTTCTGACCTCCATAGACCCTTCCTAATGTCAATAAAATGGCCTTATCGTACCCAAAACTCAAGGTAAAAATGCATCCCAGTACTGAAAGGGTTAAACAGCTTTAGAAACTTGTGTGTGGGGATTAGAATAGTGAAGACTGTGGCCATTAATCTGACCTCCATAGACCCTTCCTAATGTCAATAAAATGGTCTAATCGTACGCAAATCTCAGGGTAAAAATGCGAAGGGAGTTAATATGCTCTGATGGAAGGAACGTGGATGAATCTCTGATGCTAATGATGGGAGGGCTTCCGAAAACAAGTTAGAAAAATAGATAAATAAAAAGTAGAAATAAAAGGTAATCCAAAATACAGGTAGGCTGGATACACACCTATTACAGTCATCTCCTCACGTATTTTGGCAGTGGTAATGATAAAGGCTTCTCTTATGTAAACAAGTGGAGGTCTTCTAAACGCGCACTTGGTTACGTAATTTTTAGCATTTTTACCTTTTTTGTTTCGTCTTTTTTCTTGTTTCGTAAGAGGGGACCTGGCCAAGGGCAACAAAACTGGCTAGAAAATAAAAAAAGAAGAAACACAGAAAGAGTTAGAGAGGTAATGTAGACAAATGAGAAGTTAAAGCAAAGAATAGGATAAGGTTAGTAGATTGTTCACATATTTAACCCCTTCAGTACTGGGACACATTTTTACCTTGAGATTTGTGTACGATTAGACCATTTTATCGACATTAGGAAGGGTCTATGGAGGTGAGATGATTAATGGCCACAGTCTTCACTATTTTAAAACCCCCACATGAATTTCTGAATCTGTTTAATCCTTTGCTACTGGGACACACTTTTATCTTGAGATTTTATTGACATTAGGAAGGGTCTATGGAGGTCAAGATTAATGGCCAGAGTCTTCACTATTTTAATCCATCACATGAGTTTCTAAAGCTGTATAAAATCACCAAATAGTCACCAGAATGAATAGGGAAACGCGTCATGGTACTGAAGGGGTTAGTGATGGTAACAGTTTGCTTTGCCTATACAAGTGTGTGTCAGTTAAACATACATTAATATACACAATGAAGATAGAAACTTATTAGTGAAGAGGTAAAAAAATAAAGAAACATTAATAAGAATGCATATCAACTCTCTCTCTCTCTCTCTCTCTCTCTCTCTCTCTCTCTCTCTCTCTCTCTCTCTCTCTCTCTCTCTCTCTCTCTCTCTCTCTCTCTCTCTGGCACCATAATTGTTTTTTCAGCTTATGGTACAATAAATCTTCCTCTCTATCCTCCTCCTCCTCCTCCTCCTCCTCCTCCTCCTCCTCCTCCTCCTCCTCCTCCTCCTCCTCCTCCTCCTCCTCCTCCTCCTCCTCCTCCTCCTCCTCTTCTTCCTCCTTGTCCTTCAGCTGTCTTGACCTTGTTTCTTTCTCATTTCATTATCCTCCTCCTCCTCCTCCTCCTCCTCCTCCTCCTCCTCCTCCTCCTCCTCCTCCTCCTCCTCCTCCTCCTCCTCCTCCAACTCCAACTCTCTCTCTTCTCTCTCTCTCTCTCTCTCTCTCTCTCTCTCTCTCTCTCTCTCTCTCTCTCTCTCTCTCTCTCTCTCTCTCTCTCTCTCTCTCTCTCTCTCTCCATACCTGGCTGTTCCTCACCTTTGTAGTAGAAAGGAAAACTCTAATACCTATGCCTGTTTTTCCCTCTTTTCCCCCTCTTTTCCCCTCTTTTCCCCCTCTTTTCCCCTTTTCTCCCTTTTTCCCCTTACTCGCTTCCCCTCGCTGTCTCACCTGTCATCGCGATCTCATTAGGGAAACAGGTGTGAGTGAGGGGAAATCTTTAAAAATACGACCTCAGTGTGATTTTTGTGTGTGTGTGTGTGTGTGTGTGTGTGTGTGTGTGTGTGTGTGTGTGTGTGTGTGTGTGTGTTGATCTAAAATAAGTTGGATAATTAATTGAATGGCTTAGAAGAGAGAGAGAGAGAGAGAGAGAGAGAGAGAGAGAGAGAGGACAGTGCAGGTGAGTGAGGGGAAAGAGTAAACAAGTGCCACTCACCACGAGGGCCACACCTGTGTTTGTTTGGGTGTGAGGGTTAGTGGCACCTTTCCCCTCACCTCTCCCCTCACCCTCTCCCCTCACTCTCTCCCCTCACCCTCTCCCCTCACCCTCTCCCCTCACTCTTTCCCCTCACCCTCTCCCCTCACTCCATTCCTTATCTGTCTTTAACCCTCCAGCCCTCTATCCTTTCCTTCCCTCCTCCCCTCATTTCCCCTCACTTCCTCACCCTCTCCCCTCACTCTCTCCCCTCATTCCATTCCTTATCTGTCTTTAACCCTCCAGCCCTCTATCCTTCCTTCTTACCCCTTTCTCCCCTTATTTCCTCCTTTTCCCCTCACTTCCCCTCTTTTCCCCTCTGTTATCATATCGTTTATCTAATTCCTCCCCTCTTTTCCTCTTTACTTCTTCGGTATACCCCATTTCCCTCTATTTTTCCCTCTATTCATTCGTTTCGCAGTTAGCCTTCCCCATCCTTCCTCTCCCCTCACTCTCCCCTTCCTCTCCCCTCATCTCCCTAAAACCTCTTTCTTTGCCTATACACATCAATCTTTCCCTCTATCCTTCATCTGCCCTTCTCCCCTCCCTCTTCCTCCTCCTCCTCCTCCATCTTTCATCTCCCCTCACTGTATCCTTCAACTATCTCCCCTCTTCTTCCTCTTTCTCCTTCATCTTTCGTCTCCTTCCCCTTTTTTATATTCCTCCTTTCGTCTTTATTTTTTCTCCTCCTCCTCCTCCTCCTCCTCCTCCTCCTCCTCCTCCTCCTCCTCCTCCTCCTCCTCCTCCTCCTCCTCCTCCTCCACTAGAACAGGTGCATCAGTATATATCTTCTCCACTTGTTTTAGTAATAGAGGTTGCTCTCTCTCTCTCTCTCTCTCTCTCTCTCTCTCTCTCTCTCTCTCTCTCTCTCTCTCTCTCTCTCCTTTCCGCTTTATTTTTATCATTTTTATCCTCACAGACATACGCTAAACACACACACACACACACACACACACACACACACACACACACACACACACATGCAGGGCGGTGACCTCACATAATCTGAAGAAAAGCATGTTCAAACACGAGTATTAATTGATAAGGAATGATATGGTCTTGTTTCCTCAGCCGCGGCAGGGAGGAAGTGTGTGTGTGTGTGTGTGTGTGTGTGTGTGTGTGTGTGTGTGTGTGTGTGTGTGTGTGTGTGTAAAAAGGCAAGAAAAAAAAAAAAAACATGAGGAACTGAGAATTTTTAGCTGTGTGTGTGTGTGTGTGTGTGTGTGTGTGTGTGTGTGTGTGTGTGTGTGTGTGTGTGTGTGTGTTCCTCCGTAGGTCCTGTTGATGCAGCTGCATGACCGAAGGGTTTAGAGAGAGAGAGAGAGAGAGAGAGGATGAACAGGGGAGTATTCCTTATCGGGTCTGCCCTCTCTCTCTCTCTCTCTCTCTCTCTCTCTCTCTCTCTCTCTCTCTCTCTCTCTCTCTCTCTCTGCTTCCGGTCCCTCTCTTCTTCCGTTCTGAGTTTCCTTTTCCTTCCTCTATTGGTCATTTCTCTCTCTCTCTCTCTCTCTCTCTCTCTCTCTCTCTCTCTCTCTCTCTCTCTCTCTCTCTCTCTCTCTCTCTCTCTCTCTCTCTGTCATATGCCTCCTTGTTTATCTGTTCGCTATTTCCTGCCTCAATCTTTCTCTTATCTTGTCTGAATTAATTAAGTAGCCGTCTATGACCCTTCTCTCTCTCTCTCTCTCTCTCTCTCTCTCTCTCTCTCTCTCTCTCTCTCTCTCTCTCTCTCTCTCTCTGTCTGTTTTTTTTACTGTTACGTTTAAGAGAGAGAGAGAGAGAGAGAGAGAGAGAGAGAGAGAGTCCAGTCACTATTCCCTAACAATCAACTGTTTAATGAGAGAAACAGACTGAATTTCACACAACTGCGCAGTACCTCTCATCAATAACCCTCCCCTTCCTCCTCCTCCTCCTCCTCCTCCTGCAGCAGCGCACGATACTCCGGCCAGCTTTGGTATCCGGCCATTAAGACTTCGCCAAATGAGAGGCAGTGTTCCCCAAGGGGCTTATGTTCCCTCTAAGCTTCCCCCTTACGTAACAGTGCTCGTGGTGAGGTTGTCTTTGTAATGGATCACAGTAGAGGTTAGGTTGAAGGCTCAGTGTCTTACCGTATCCAGAAACGATTTGGTCTCTCTTCACGACAGTTTTCCAAGGCTACAGAGACGACTAGCCGGTTTTCATGACACTTTTCCTTTTAATAAACTAGAAATGTTGTCAGTCTATGAACAACAATAGAAACACTTAAAATAGTCGGGTTTTCAAGACAGTTTTTCCTTTTAATAAACTAGAAATGTTGCCAGTCTATGAACAACAATAGAAACACTTAAAATAGTCGGGTTTTCAAGACAGTTTTTCCTTTTAATAAACTAGAAATGTTGCCAGTCTATGAACAACAATAGAAACACTCTTAAAAACATGAGTATCTTCAACTCGGGCCTTTGGAAACCAGTGATGGTGAGAGGAAGCAGAGTTTCAAAATATGGATCTCTCTACAATAATTTTGCAAGGCCATAGAGATAACTAACCGGGTTTTCAAGACGAGAAATCTTGCCATTCTATCACCAGAACCATAGAAACACTCCTAAAAACACGATTATCTTCAAGTAGTCTTTGGAAAGCAGTGATGGGGAGAGAGCAAACCGTTTCTGAATACACGCCTTGATCCCTTCAATGCTGTGACGCGTTTTTATATTCAGTTTCTATTTAGGAATTTTATGCAGCTGCAGAAACTTATATGGGGATTAAAATAGTGAAGACTGTAGCCATTGATCTTCTGACCTCTATAGACCCTACCTAATGTCAATAAAATCGTTTAATCACACCCAAAACTCATGACAAAAAGTAAAAAATGCGTTCCAGTACTGAAGGGGTTAAAAAAAAACACGAGTATTTTCAACTGGAACCCTTTGGAAAGCATTGATGGTGAGAGAGCAAAGCGTTTCAGAATACAGGTCTTAATCCTTTTATTTGGAGTGATATTTGTGGGGGGTTTTTTGTAGTGTTTTACTCGCGTTGTGTTGAGATGGATGGGTTGTGTTGGGTTGAGTTAAATTTCGTATCTAAAAGTGTTTATTTATGTGTGATTTCAAGTTAAAATTCGATGACGGAACTTGTATAGCTTGATTATACGTGTTTTTGCTCTCTCTCTCTCTCTCTCTCTCTCTCTCTCTCTCTCTCTCTGATTCTGGGAAGTTTTATTTGAAGTTCACTGCTTTTTATCCTTCTTTTTTTGTTTCCTCGTTGTTGTTTGTTGTGTTATTGTTCAAATGTCACGAACATTGTTGCCTGGCGTGGGAAATACTTAAATTTTATTTTTACATCAAGTTTCTGGGGAATTTTGGCGTAAGTTCGTATAGTCTTGTATTTTTTTCATCGTTTATTTATTTCTTTATTGTTACCTTAAATATCTATCCATTAACTTATCTATCTATCTATCTATCTACCTATTAACTTATCTTCCTTCCCCTTTCTATGTTTATAAAACCACACCATTAATATTTTTCTCCATTTTTTCCTAGTTCACATCCAGTTCTGACTAGAGCATTGCACCATTACATTTCAAGGCCCGCCAAACATTCCTAGATGACTCACAAACAACACAGTAACAATATAAGGGAACCAAACCTTGCACACCTCACAAACTAACAAACTAACAAGCACTACGATTCCTTAGCTTTTAGAATGAGTGATCTGTCCATGCCTCAGAACACAGTAACACAATATAAGGGAATGAAACCTTGCACACCTCACAAACTAACAAACTAACAAGCATTACGATTCCTTAGCCTTTAGAATGAATTATATGTCCATGCCTCAGAACACAGTAACACAATATTAAGGAAATAAACTTTGCACACCTCACAAATTAACGAACTAATATTTTTTCTCGAGATTCCACAAGCACTACGATTCTTCAGCCTTTAGAATGAGTGATCTGTCTATGCCAAGGCTCACATATCACTAAGGAACGAATAACATCACTATTCTGGTTTACGCTTGTATATTCTCAAACACTGCGCTTCACCTCCACTATTTTAAAAGGCTTTACTTAATGCACGAGATATTTAAAGTGTTTTTATGGTTCTAGAGGCAAAGTGACAAGATTTTTTTTTATATTATTAACTGGAGAAACGCTCTTGAAAACTTCGCCAGTCATCTCAGTGGCCTTGGAAAATTTTCGTGGTGAGAGAGCAAAGCGTTTCTGAACTTTGCACACCACAGAAACCAAATAAATCTTCACCTTTACTCGAGATTTCACAAGCATTACGATTCCTTAGCCTTTAAAATGAGTAATCTGTCTATGCCCAAGGTTCACGGCTCACTGTGATATACTACTAATATCACTACCTTGTCTTACTGAAGCTTGCACACCACGCTAACTAACTAACTAACTTTACTCGAGATTTCATAAGCATTAGGATTTTTTACCTTTTGAAATAAGTAATGTGTCTCTGTCCAAGTTTCACACACTAATAACAACTCCAACCTGACTTAATTAAATCCTCATCTTTGCTCGAGATTTCACAAGCATTACGATTCCTTACCCTTCAATTCCTTCTGTATCATGACGCGTTTTCATATTCTTGCTTAGTATTTGGTGATTTTATACAGCTTCAGAAACTCATGTGGGGGATTAAAAATAGTGAAGACTCTTGCCATTAATCTTCTGACCTCGATAGACTCTTCCTAATGTCAATAAAATGGTCTAATCGTCCACAGATCTCAAGGTAAAAATGCATCCCATTTCTGAAGGGGTTAAATTGATTGATCTGTCCATGCCCAAGGTTTACTGATCGCTGGGATACTAATAGCAACATTCTTTCCTACCTTACGCTCAAATTAGACTCGTTTATTAGTATGCAAGACAGAGAGAGGATTGGAATAGATGTGTGTTCGTGCGTTGCGCTCTGATCTGCTTGCTAGGAAAAGATTGTGTGGTTTATACGTATCTGTCTGTTCTGTTCCCTCACCTGTCCTTCTACGTACTACCTGGTGGAAGGGTTGCTAATTGAGACTGAAAATGTCTTAACCCTTCCAGTACTGAGACATGTTTTTACCTTGAGTTTTCGATATGTTTAGATAATTTTATTGACATTAGGAAGGGTCTATGGAGGTCAGAAGATTAATGGCCAGAGTCTTCACTATTCTAATCCCCAACACGAGTTTCTGAAGCTGAATAAAATCATCAAATAGTAAGCAGAATGAATACGAAAACGCGTCATGGTACTGAAGGGGTTAAACTGTCGCTCTTTGCTTGTCATTAAGGAGTGGAAATAGATTTTTTATTTGTTTTGAGTTTACGTGATTGAGAGATGAATAGTTAATGATGTAGGTAAGAAAGTAAGCAAGTCAGTAAAGGTTTGTTGTCCATTAAAGATACATTTCAAAATAAACAAACAATTACAGAAAAATGAATGAATGGCTAATGATGCGAGATGATTAACCCCTTCAGTACCATAACATGTCTATTCAGGTTACTATGAGTCGATTTTATACAGCTTCAGATTCTCATGTGGGGTTAAAATATTGAAGATTCTGGAACATTAACCTTTTGACCTCCATAGAACCTAGCTAGTGTAAATAAAATCTAATCATACTTAAAAGTCGCGATAAACAAAATACGTCCTAGTACTGAAGAGGTTGATAAGGAAGATGGTGAGAGATTACGAGAGAACTGATGCAAGATAGTGGTGAAATAGATGCCTTACACGAGATAGACATGTTTACTCTCTCTCTCTCTCTCTCTCTCTCTCTCTCTCTCTCTCTCTCTCTCTCTCTCTCTCTCTCTCTCTCTCTCTCTCTCTCTCTCTCTCTCTCTCTCTCAAAATCAATCTATCTTCTCGTGTCTATCTATATCTTTATCTATTAACCTATCTTCTTTTTCCTTCTCCTTCTGCATTTCTAACAGCCCTTCACACACCTGCATTCCTTAAGGTCCTAATATATACACGAACACTTACCTGAGTTGACCACCACACCTGACACACCCAAGTAAGAGGAACGCCAGGTGCTAATAGGTTCCAAGACTCCCACAAGACAACTGTAGCTTATATAGGATCGAAGCTTCTTGGTAATAGGTTCCGATGCTATACTATTTATACTTTCTGATCTTTTAACTCTCTCTCTCTCTCTCTCTCTCTCTCTCTCTCTCTCTCTCTCTCTCTCTCTCTCTCTCTCTCTCTCTCCAGTTTTTCTGCGTAGCTCCTCCTCCTCCTCCTCCTCCCCCTCCTCCTTTTCTAGATGAGTGAGTGGAAGAGGGAGGGACCGTACTGGAATGGATGCGCAGTAGTAGCAGTAGTAGTAGTCGTAGTAGTAGTCGTAGTAGTAGTAGTAGTTGTAATAGTAGTAGTAGTAGTAGTAGTAGTAGTATAGTAGTAGTAGTAGTAGTAGTAGTAGTAGTAGTAGTAGTGGTAGTAGTAGTAGTAGTAGTAGCAGTAGTAGTAGTAGTAGTAGTTGTTGTAGTAGCAATAGTGAAACAAGCAGAAGTGGTGTTGTTCTACTACTACTACTACTACTACTACTACTACTACTACTACTACTACTACTACTACTACTACTACTACTACTACAACAACAACAACAACAACAACAACAACAACAACAACAACAACAACAACAACAACAACAACTACTACTACTACTACTACTACTACTACTACTACTACTACTACTACTACTACTACACTACTATGCCCAATCACCGGACATTCCTTGGGCTTGGCGGTGAAGAAGGGGAGAGAGGAAGAGGGGAGTGGGGAGAGGGGTGAGGGGACTAGGAGAGGGTAGTGAGAGCCGGATGGAAGAGAGGGAGAGTACAGATTAGAGATACGAACTGAAGAGATAAAAGGAGAAGGAGGAATACAAAGGAAAGCCAAACAGCATCAGACCTCTTGGTCCTTTCAAAGCTGTTTGGTAACTACATGTAACTAGCTACAGAAAAGAGAGGAGGAGGAAGA
The DNA here is from genome assembly GCF_017591435.1 of Portunus trituberculatus. Classification (NCBI taxonomy): domain Eukaryota; kingdom Metazoa; phylum Arthropoda; class Malacostraca; order Decapoda; family Portunidae; genus Portunus; species Portunus trituberculatus. Next base: position 9,382,286 of record NC_059282.1, read on the forward strand.
AGAAGAGGAGAACAAACAGCTTTAGTTTATTGCTTCTAAACACGTGTTTTACATTTCTGAACTCTCTCTCTCTCTCTCTCTCTCTCTCTCTCTCTCTCTCTCTCTCTCTCTCTCTCTCTCTCTCTCTCTCTCGTCATCACCTTCAGTTACATTTTGTGGCCACTTATGGTGTGGTATTCATCTGCACGCAGCGGCTCCTTCAGTTCCCGCTTCAAGGATTCGTTTTCTGTGATGTGATGGTTGCCCTTCCCGCTCCCCGGCTGCCGGCCCCTTCCCTCCCATCTCCGCCACTTATTTTTTATTTTTATTTATTCATTTATTTTATTTTTTTTTACGGTAAAGCCTATAGTGCCTGTAGGCACACTTGAAGAGTGTATGGGAAGCGTTGTTCAGCTTCCGCCCATTAGTAGCATATTAGGGCCCATATCACCCCCGAAAGCTCATCTTGGATGTAACCACGTAGAACCTGGGTATCATGGTGACATGTAGGTAACTTTAAACCACTCGACAAATGGCAAAGTGTTTTAAGGCTGTACGTTGTGGGATTCGAACTTACGCGTGGACGTCTGCCCGATCCCACGCTCACCACCTTATCCACTACGTCTAATGTGGCAACTCAACCAAGATGTGTTACCAGAGGCAGCCTTCTTGCCCTGTTCTAGAGAGAAGAGATGCAGTGACTATTATGTATAATCTTTACATCGTTATGTGTTTTAGTATTTAATACAATGAAACATGTATTATGCACACCCTAATTAGTAATTATAATACTGTTGGCAACTAAATGTTCGGTAGTGAAATACCTATCTCGATTTGAAATTCACAACGGGTAGCCTGTGGCGCAATGGTAGCGCGCTCGGTTCACTATCGAGAGATCCTGGGTTCGATTCCTGGGCAGGATGAGACAGATGGGTGGTCTCTTTATTCCCGAGCCTCTGTCACCCAACAGTGCTGTGGGTACCAGGTGTAAGTCGGGGTTTGTGGCCTGCTTCCTGGGGTGATGTGCTGGTTGTCCTGCCCCAAGACAGCCGAAACTGCCACATTTGTTGGACTGGAGGTTCCATGTTTGTCCTGTATGACGGACGTTTCCCCACGTGCGGGATGTTTCGCCCCATTGAGCGGGTATGTACGCGCCCCCAGAGAGGGTCAGTTGACGCACTGCAGCTTTGCGAGGTGGCGCAGTGGCGTATTTCGCCTCTACAAGTATGGTTACACTTGGAGGTTACAGGTGACTGGCTACCTGAGCTAAGCGCGGCAGAGACTAGTTACATCACTTTTAAGCTGTTGTTACGTTATGCTGTTGTGTGTTGCGATAGGATATATATATATAATTAGGAAGACACACTGCCGTCGTATGATATGAAAAATTTATTCCACACATTTCATGAAAACAATAGTAAAATAGTAATATTTTTTTTAATAATTATAATAATCGTTTTATTGGAATTGCATACTGAAAGGAAGGCTTGAGATTAATTCATTATCCTAATGATTTATCAATGGTACCACGTTGGAGATCTGTGCGTGGAGGGCATTATCTCGTGGTGTCTTGTGGCATGGACCAGGCGAGGTCCGTCAGAGGGAGCAGGTGGCGTAGGTGTGGGTGACGCAGCAGGCCCGTCCCATGTTTCTCTGTCTGGCAGACAGCTTGGGCAGACTCAGGGTGGTGAGGGCGTAGTTGTAGTAGTAGTGTAGCTGGTATAGGCAGGACTAAGGATGACCCTGCACACCCTCTTTTTGCACATTTTCCATCTGTTGCTGTTGAGTGGAGCTGAGAGAGAGAGGAGGACCACGAGGAGGCATATATGAGTCTAGGAATGATGAAGGTGAGGTACACTTTCTTCAACTCGTCTGCCGGTGTCCCCATGTAGGGACTTGAGTCTGCTCAGCATGTATAGTCTGTAGGCCGCTGACCTCACTGTGGTACGTGGTGACATGCTGCTTCCAGGTCATCTGGTCGTCTACTGTCACACTGAGAAGCTTGGCCGAGCGGACGGACCACTTCGAGGCGATGAGGCGATGAGCTGGGGAGAGGACACTGCCGCTGAAGAGGTACAGATGTGCATCACCAGTCTTGCTGCGGTTCACTGTCACCCTGCTCTCAGTACACGCCTATAGCTGCGTGTAGCCGCTCCAGCGTTGGGTGGAGTGATGAAGTAGCCCTGGTCAGTCATTTACGTACTGTGTGTGTGTGTGTGTGTGTGTGTGTGTGTGTGTGTGTGTGTGTGTGTGTGTGTGTGTGTGTGTGTGTGTGTGTGTGTGTGTGTGTGTCCTACGCCGTCAGAGCCATCATATGCTGAACTAAAGTATCCCCCTTTGTCCCATCTTCTTTGTTTCTGGACACTGAAAACTTTTATTCTTGGGAAACTCAACTATTTATTCAGGTATTCATTTCTTTTTATGTGGTTTAATTTTATTTCATTAACAATCAAACACGTGTTGAAGTAATATGAAAGCAATATATTCTCTCTCTTTAAAAAAAAAAAAAAAGATCCTTTCCTTTAAGTCATAAAGGTATTTCCATATAAGCATTCGAACCTTGACTCCTCCCGGCTTAGCTTTACCCTCACGAAGACTTCCCTTTTACATTTCATAGAAATTAGAGAGTAATGAATATGATTAAACTATATATTTTTTTTTATTCTCTCTCTCTCTCTCTCTCTCTCTCTCTCTCTCTCTCTCTCTCCACTTTGGTACAGAGAGAGAGAGAGAGAGAGAGAGAGAGAGAGAGAGAGAGAGATATGAAGGTGTGCCAAGACATGTCTGAAGGAAGGGTAGACTGATGTGTCACTGACAGTCTGTAACCTTGCCATTGATGTTTGTTGTGACGTGTTTACCTGTCACACACACACACACACACACACACACACACACACACACACCATGCTATATTACTATTAATACACATAATGACTTTTCCTTATTTCTCTTGGCTACATAGATTTCTTTTCCTCCGTAATTTTTTTTTATTTGTGTGTAAATTTCTATATCACACACCGCTAATTTAGAAATTCTGGTAGTGCCCCGTCCTATGGCACTGAAGAGGGATGAGATAACTACAAAAATCAGTGCTCATAATGCTATTTCGTGATGTGTTCTGTGATGTGCTGGTGGGCGGCGGGTGGACCTCATTTACTGTCTGCTGCATGCCACATCCCGCCACTCTCACACCCAAAAACTCACACACCCACGGATCCCTTTCTCTCGCCCTAACACCCTTATTTACACCACTAGGGGGACTGATGCTGTTCTTGCTGTCATTTTCGCTTCTCCTTGGTATTTGCCGTGCCCTGCCCTTGTCTCTGATGTGCCTGACAAATTGGTTAGTTAGAACCCGCACGAAGATGCACCACCGTGGCTCCTGTGCTCCCCTGTTCCCCGCTGCCAGACGTACAAGATTGAGTTCGAAATGCCTACCACTGTAACACCATCACTCAGACACCCGTGGCTGGATATATTGTACTTTTTTCATGATGGTGTTATGCATGTATCTGGAGGTAGTGGTGTTAGCGTCTGTGGTATGGTGACGGGTTTAAGGGGAGACTGTGAGGGTTTTAACAAAGGGTATCGGTGCATGGAGTCGTCCCTTAGTTAGATATCCTTGTAGCAGCATTCAGGGGTTCTGCTTGATGAGTTATGGAGACTGGTGGGTGTGGATAAGGAGTGCAGCGTGTGTGGCTGAGTGTGTGTGGCTGTGTGAAGGCGTATAATGGGTGAGGATGTTCCCAGCGAGAGCCGGCATCGCAGCGGTCTGGGGACTGGGGTATGGGCGGGGAAAAACAGCTGAGTAGTGAGCGGGCCAGTGTTGGTGTGTGGTGAGGTGGAGGTAGTGCGCGCGTCCTCCCTCCCGGCGCCGCATCACTGGTCCTTTGTTGACGGGATGCATTATTAAGGAATACCTCACTCCAGGACCGTCACACGTGGGACCCCGCACCTGCACGCCCCACCAGGTGAGGCCAGCACGCACGCCCCAAGCCCTCAGCCGCCTTAGAGGGCTTGGCTTTAAAAGACTTGAGGCCGCTGACCGTTCCCAAGGATAATAAAATTTGATGGTGTGGAGTGGAAGGAGATGGTATCATGTGGAGGGTCAGTGCCATGGTGGAGGAACGGGGATGTGGTGGCGGTGGAGAAGGTGGATGGGTGAAGGAAGATAGTGTTGCAACGGAGACGTTAGGAGGAGGAGGTGGTGGTGGTGGGAGGGAGTGGGCACAGTAGTTATTGATGAGTGAGACGATGCTTTGTGACTGTCCTATCCATTCCTGCCCAGTCGTGCCCACTCCTGCCCAGCACGCAGTAGGAGCAGGCAGGGGCAGTAGTGGTGCTGGTGGCGGCTCAGCTGGTCCTAGTCTGGCTGTATATAATCAATAGAGCTTTGGACAGTCAAGCAGCCGCCTTCTGCAAGGGTAGCATGCTCAGGACACCACTGAGGGAATGTTGCTGGTTACTACTACTGTTGGGGATATCTCTCTCTCTCTCTCTCTCTCTCTCTCTCTCTCTCTCTCTCTCTCTCTCTCTCTCTCTCTCTCTCTCTCTCTCTCTCTGCGTATAGATTCACCCATGTTACTCGAGGAAGGAGCAAAGGGTGGGAGAGAGGCAGAGGTGGGCGGCCCTGTGAACCTGTGCCAGCCTGTCTGATGGATTGCAGTGGCGTGGTGTGGAGTGTGGAGTGGCCAGGGTACTGTGGCTGTGGAGGTGTTAAACTTCCATACTATAACAGAAACACTAGTGGCTGGCCTTCCCTTTACTCTATTAGCAGGGCATTACCTTAACAAGAGGAGACTGAGAGTAACACGGGTAACAAGTAATCTATGTAGAGGTCGTGAGGCGTTGATAGCACAAAGGGGGAGTAATCATAGTGTTTTTAGGGTATCACTTTCCCTACTGCCTTTACTTTTTATGCTAGTGTCGTGTTAGGGTATTGGGTGTGAGCAGCTGTGGAAGAAAAGTGTCGTGCAGTGTTTCTGGGAGTGTAATTCGCGTCCTCAGTTACTCGTGTCGTATTTGGAATGTCAGAGAGAGTTATGAATGTACCTTTCTTGGGGCTTGTCATTAGGGTGGCGTGCAGGCTGGTGACTAGTGACTATACACGCGGACCAGAAGGGAGGGAGAGAGAGACTTGGAAGTGTATAGCTATGCGTGCAAGAAGATTGGGCTACACTGAAGGATGGTATGTGTGTGTGTGTGTGTGTGTGTGTGAAGGCAAGATTAGGTCAGATTAAACTTCGTAGTCAAACAAAACACAGCTAAACCTAACTTAATCTAATCTTCCATTCATAGTTAGGGTGGGTTAGTCTTCCTGTGATCCCAGTAACAGTAACAAACAATGGATGATAACAGAACAAAGGGCAAACGGAAACCTAGAAGCGGAAATACTCGTACGTTACCCAAGAAATGTAAACAGTAACAGTAACAAGAGTGGTAACAAGACACGAATGACAACAGTAGCCATATCAGAAAGAAAAATACGATACAAAAACACGAAGAAAATGAGAGTAATGAGACAATGTTATAGTTGGTAATGAGAGTGGTAACAAAAGACACAAGGAACGAATTAATGAAGAAAAGTAAACAATAAGAGTTGCCATTAAAAAAAAAAAAAAGCACGATATAAAAATACGAAGAAAATGAAAGTAATAAGACATTGTTATTGTTGGTAATGTTGTAGAGTGGTAACAAAACACACAACGAATGAATGAAGGAAGAAAAGTAAACAGAAAGAGTAGCCATAAGTAAAATCAAAAGCACGATACGAAAATACGAAGAAACTCAGAGTAATAAGATAATGTTATGGTTGGGTGCCTTGTAGTGGGTGACCAGTAAACAAAGGCATGTGAAGGCTGGGAAGGTCTTTGTGTTGTGAAATCATAGAGGCTGTAGTGGTGGTGGAGGTGGTGATTCATGACCAGTAGTAAGGTATACCTGGAAGAACCTGGAATGTGATGTGATTCATGTTGACTTTCTGAAGGACGTGATCTGGACGAAACACGAGAGAATACTGAGAACATTTGGCATCTTGTTTGGGTGTCTTGAAATCTAATGAGTGTTGAGTGTAGCTGTTTATTGGTTATGTAGTGTTCTTCCTCTTTTATTGTGATCTAGAACTGTTACCTTTGACTGACTAAACACGAGAGAATACTGAAAACTTTGGCATCTTCTTTGGGTGTCTTGAAACCGAACGAGTGTTGAGTGTAGCTGTATATTGGTTATGTAGTGTTCCTTCCTCTTGTTCCTTCTCTATTCCTCTCGTTCTTCCGTTAGTTGTTAAGTGTATCGCTCTTGTTCTTTCCCTATTTTTCTCCTTCCTTTGGTTATTGAGTGTATTCCTCTTGTTCTTTCTCTATTCTTCTTGTTCTTCCTTTGGTTGCTAAGTGGTTCCCTTCTTGTTCTTTCTCTATTCTCCTTCTTTTGGTTATTATTCCCTCTTGTTCTTTCTCTATTCTTCTTCTTGTTCTTCTTGTAATCCAGAACATTTACCTTTGGCTGGGTAAAAACGAGAGAATACTGATAATTGTGGGTCTTGTTTGGGTGTCTTGAAATGCAATGAATCGAGTGTATTTATTCGTTAGTTATTTAATGTCCCTCTTGTTCTTCGTGTTCTTTCTCTATTTTCGTTCTTCCTCTTTTATTTCCATTGCTCACCTCTTCCTTTTCATCATCATCGTAATCTCCTCTCTTTCTTCTCATCATCATCTTGTTCCCTCTTTTCTTCTCGTTATTCAAATATTTTCATTGCTTACTGCGTCATCATCTTCTTCCTCCTCCTCCTCTTCATCTTTGTAATCTTCCTCTTGTTATCCTTCCTGTTATTCTTCCTCATCATATTATTATCTCTCTCTCTCTTCCTCGTATTCTTCCTCTTCCTTTCCATCTCCCTCCCTCCTCATTATCTTATTCCCCTTTACCATGACTTTCGTTCACTAGGAAACAAGCTCCCATACCACATATAGGAAAAAAAAAACACCCATTTCTCACTATATTCAAATGCTAAAACCCTTAAAATTTACTCATCCCATTCACCCATACCTTTACCCATTATCTCATCCAGTCGCCCATTTCCCATATAAAAACACCCAATTATTACTATATCCAAAAGCAAAAATCTTATAAATTTAGTTATCCCATTCACCCATACCCCTTTACCCATTATCTCATCCAGTCACCCATTTCCCATATAAAACACCCATTTTTCACTATATCCAAATGCTAAAACCCTTAAAATTTACTTATCCTATTCACCCATATCCCATTACCTCACTTCACCCCGTCACCCATTTTTTTTACCCTATCCAAACCAAAGTACCCTGAAACATACCCATTACCCATTTCCCCATTAGTTAACAAGCGGTGTTACGTATGATAGGAGAGAGCCACTGGGAACGGAGTCACAAGCAAGCTGGAATATCAGATGAACCCTTCCTGAACCCTTCTTGAACCCTTCCTGGACTCTGCCTGGACCCTGCCTGACACTGGGTAGGGTACTGGCAGGGTAACAAGGCACGGAACGCTATACTGTGACGTCCAAGGGTACTCACATGCTGGAGAAATTATGCCTAAACACGCGAGGTTTCTGTGTATGCTTGTGTGTGTGTTAAAGAGGGTTCTGGGTATGTAAATGCTAAAGGAAGGTGTACAGGAGTGGTATTCGGTGCTTGTAAAGGGATTGGGTATTATTTAATGGTATTGGTGTGTCCTTAAAGGTATTCTGGGTAATGTGAAAGGGTTGTGGTTAGTTATAAAGCGATTGGGAGTGTTATAAAGGATTGTAACTGGTTTTAAAAGGGATTGTTACTGATATACGAGGATTGGAGGTGATTTTCAAGGGTTTGGAAATAACATAAGAGGATTGGGGTGGTTTTATATGGGGTTGGGTCTGATATTGAGGGGTTGTGGTAATATAAGGGGATTAGAATAGATGGAAAAGGGGGATTGTAACTCACACAAGAAAGGATTAGAACTTGTAGGGACTGAGAGAGAGAGAGAGAGAGAGAGAGAGAGAGAGAGTATACCGTTGGTTGGGGACATCGTTAACATTTTTTGCGCACACACACACACACACACACACACACACACACACACACACACACACACACACACACACACACACACGAGAGTATTTAGTATCGCTTCGTCACAAGTGGGAACGTTTGTGTGTGTGTGTGTGTGTGTGTGTGTGCAGGATGTTCTGCTGAGGGCGTGACGTCAGCAAACGCGACGAACAGAAAGGGAATCAATCGTACGGTTTATTTCTGACATCGCATCTCTCTCTCTCTCTCTCTCTCTCTCTCTCTCTCTCTCTCTCTCTCTCTCTCTCTTAGGTTAGAAATGTTATGGGTAAAATATTTCAGCCTGTTTTGGTATATTATGATCTTAGAGAGAGAGAGAGAGAGAGAGAGAGAGAGAGAGAGAGAGAGAGAGAGAGAGAGGTAACTATAACTTCACTTCATGCACGGAGAAACACAGAGCATTATATAAACACTGACGCTTCACTCAGAGAGAGAGAGAGAGAGAGAGAGAGAGAGAGAGAGAGAGAGAGAGAGAGAGAATAAAAGATTGAGCACTATTTTAAATCACTTTCTTTTTTTTTCTTTTTCTTTCTTTCTCTCAATACGTGAGTGGTTTGCAGAGTTTTATTGATTCATTCCATTATTTTTCGTTTTTTTTTTCTTTTCTTTTCTTTTTTACCTGTTTCTTAATGTTTAATGCTGCATGGAGGCTTTTGGTTTTGATGTTTATTTGTGTATTTGTTTGTTGTTTTTTTTTTCTTCATTTTTTTTATCGAGTTTGCTGATTTATTTATTGTTTTTTATTTATCTATTTTTATGCATTTTTTATTTATTGATTGATTTTCTTATTTAGTTTATTTATTTATTTATTTGTTTGTTTGTGTGTGTGTGTGTGTGTGTGTGTGTGTGTGTGTGTGTGTGTGTGTGTGTACTGTTTTGTGTTGGGGTTCGAAAGTTAGTTGAGAATATACACTTTGAGTTATATGCACAAGGTAATCTAATGTCTTAACCTAATCTCTAACCTAACTTTGTTCCAAGACTGAATTAAACATACCCTAATCTAACTCATTTATCTAAGCCAAATACAAAGACACTTAACGTAACCTTAGCCTTACCCAAAGAAACCTAGCTTAAATTTAATCTGACCCAAACTAACTTAACTTGAACAGAACCTAACTTAACCTAACCCAAAGAGACCTAACTTAAACATGACCTAACCTAACCAATATAAACTTAACTCAAATCTAACCAAAGTGAACCAAACTTAACTTAACCTAACCCAAAGTAACCTAACTTAAACTTAACCTAACCAAAACAAACTTAACTCAAATCTAACCAAACCGAATCAAACTAAACAGAACTGAGCCAATATTGAAGGCAGCAGTGCGTCCTCATCCGGAGAGACAGGAAGAAGCTGCGTGAGGTCTGGCGGGAAGTGACGATGGAAACGAGGCGGGAAGAAGAGATGTGTGTTTAACTTTCTCCCCGCTGTTCTGGGTGGGAGTTCCGTAAAGGCAGTATTCTCGTTACGGTGTGTGACTCGGCTCTTAAGTACCTGTTGTATGCGGAAGTAGCTGTGTCTTGTGGTAATTTAACCCCTTCAGTATACCATGACGTGTTTCCATAATTATTCCGCTTACTGTTTGTTGATTTTATACAGCTTCAGAAACTCATATGGGGGATTAGAATAGGGAAAACTATGGCCATAATCTCTTTAGTACCATGGCGCGTTTCCATATTCATTCTGCTTACTGTTTGGTGATTTAACGTAGCTTCAGGAACTCTATGGGGATTGAAATTGTGAAGACTAGGCCATTAATCTTCTGGCCTCCATAGACACTTCCTTACGTCAATAAAATCTAATCGTACACAAAACTCACACTTCCATATTTATTGTGGTTACTATTTGGTGGTTTTATACAGCTTCAGAAACTTACGTGTGGGGGATTAAAATAGTGTAGACTGGCCATTAATCTTCTGACCTCCATAGACCCTTCTTAGTGTCAATAGTACACAAATCTTGAGGTAAAAAAAATGTGTCTCAGAATTGAAGAGATTAATGATGTTGTGGTGTTCTGGTGTTGTGATGTGGTGATGTGGTGGTGGCCAAGACTCACGCTGGCTAGAGTCCTTTTCTTGTCTTCCTTTTTTTTTTTTTTTTTTTTCCGTTTTTATTTTATTTATTTTTTTTTTTTTTTTTTATTTTACATTCTCTATCATTTTATTTATTCTTCTGTTTCATCTTTGTTTTTTCCTTCTTTTTCCTAATCATCTTTTTGCTCTTATTGTTACCTCTTCCTCTTTCTTTAACATGGGAACAATTCTAACCAAGAAGAATAAATGATTACAAACTTCCCTTTCATTTCTTTATTCTTTTCATCTTCGTTTTCCTATTCTATTCTTCTTTTCGTTCTTATTGTTACGTCTTCCTCTTTCTTTCACCTGGGGACAACATGAACAAAAACGATAACAGACTTCCCTTTCATTTCTTTTTTCTATCTTTTCATATTCGTTTCCTTTTCCTATTTTCTTCTTTTTTCTATAATTGTTAGTTTTTTCTTCCTCTTTCTGTAACTTGGGGACAACGTGGCAATAAACAACAACAAACTTCCCTTTCATTTGTTCATCCTTTCTTTTCGTCTTCGTGTTCCTTTCCTAATCTCCTTTTCGTTCAGATTATTAGCTCCTCTCTTTAACACAGGAAGTTAGCAACAGTTCTAATCAAGAGCAACGTGCAAAATAAACACTAGCAAACTAAACGGCCCCGTGGAGTGAGGGTGCCAGTCGCCAGAGAAAACAGTTTAATAAGTGCAAATTGCATTGTGTACTGGCGTGAAGGTACAGGCACTTAGTAGCGAGTCTTGGTATGCCGGAAGTGTATAATGAACGCTCGTGAATAAAGAATACATTAGAGAGAAAAAGAATAATGACTGTATAGATTCAGGAAGCCATGTTTGTGTGTGTGCTATTGTGAAAATTTTAAACCTGATAAGTGAAATGTCCGTAAATAAAGAATACATGCAGAGAGAGACAGGAAAATTTTGTATAGATTCAGGAAGCCATGTTGGTATGTGCTACTGTGACGATTTAAAACCTTGTATATGAAACGTTTGAGTAAATAATCTATAGAGAAAGAAGAAATAAGGAAGGGTGACTGCATTATCTAAGGAAGCCATGTTTGTGTATATACTGTAGAAATTTTAAACCTGTTATATGGAATGCTTGAGTAAAGAATCTAGTATAGAGAGAAGGGAAGAAATGAAGAAGGTAACTGCATTAAAGAAAGCCATTGGTATGTGCTACTATGAATATTTTAAACCGGGTATATGAAACGTTGAATAAAAAAAATAGAGAGAGAAAGGAAGAAATAAAGAGAAGTGACTGAATGCATTAACTGAAAAAGCCATGTTGGTGTGTGCTACTTTGACCATTTTGACCTGGTATATGAAATGCATGAAGGAAACGGTAAACCTGCTGTGCTATAGTTGACATGCCGCACAGAGACTTGAACCGTCATTCGAACGCTTAAAGGAAGGATCGGAAACTACCAAACAAAGACTTATATTAAACAAAGTAAGTGTCGTAACAAAGAAATACAAAGGTTTCAAAGCGACATAGGGACTGGAAACTGATTAAATGTGACTGGAATGCTTAAGGGAAGATCGTAAGAAGGAACAAGTGATAACAAAGCTGTAAAGAGGATCGGAAACTAACAAAATGTACTACTTACATATTAAAGAACAAACAACAAGAGGTTTACAAAGCGACATTGAGACTGAAAACTAACTGTCTCGGATGCTTTAAAAGAGGATCATAACAAAGCACAGATGATGAAAAGCAATGAAAAAGATCGAACACTAACTAGAAAGACTCAAACACCAAAGACAGCGCCATAACAAAGGATTGAAGGTTACTGAGCTATATAAGAGGCTGAAAACTATGACTTGAGTGCTAAATAAAGAATCGTAACAAAGGATAAGTGATTAAAAAGCCCTGAAGAGGATCGGAAACTAACACAACAGACTCAGATGCTAAAAAAAAAAGGATGGAGAACAATAGATGAAACAGTATAGAGGATCGAGGAGCTAATAACAAAGACTCAAGATGGTAAAGAAAGGATCGAGACAAAAGGATTAAGCTTAGAATGGAAGAGAATGAAGAAGACGCATGTAGACGAGACAAAAGAAATAATTTATATTAGTAACACAAAAAGAAAACGAAAAAAGGAAAAGAAAAAAAACAATAATAAAACCAGGAGAAGGAAAAAGAAAGGAAAGGTAAACAAAGAGATAAAGATGACAGATAAACAGAAGGACAATAATAAAACAAGGAAAAGGAAAAGAAAGGAAACAGAACTAGACACACACGAAACAAAAAGATAAGTAACAAAATAAATAACAAACACCAGAATCTTATCAAAATCCAAAAAAATAACAAAGAAAACGGCGAACACGAAGCGAACAAAAGAGAGTCTGTATGCGCAGCGGAACCAGACGAACGGAAAAAGTAAAAATAAATAAATAATTAAAAAAAAAACAGGAAAAAAACAAAGGAAATAAGATAACTGAAAAACAACTTACGCAACTTACTCTAACGTACCGAGACACTTAGAAACGCAACGCCAACTAAACAAACTCATAAAAAATAGGGAGATGGAAAGCACCGGGAATGTAAGGAAGGGGAGAAGAGGAGATGATAAACGTGAAAAATGGGAAGGGAACAAAGAGAGATCAATATTTTGCGTTGGTAATGGGTAGAAAGAGAGAGAGAGAGAGAGAGAGAGAGAGAGAGAGCTAGGTAACAAAGGATGGTAAGGATGACTGTTACATTATAAACTACTACTTTATTGAACATTAAAGGATAAATACAAAATATATAAAGAAAAGAAGGCATTTTTTTGTTGTAATATTTAAGTAAAGATGAATAGAAAAGTGAATAAATGAAGCCCAAGAGAGGACGAACAAAAGAACAACAGAGAAAGGAGAATAATAAGAGCCAGAACAAAGGAAAGAAGAGAACAGGGTGTCGTAAGGAGGAATAAGGATAATTGTGATAAAATTTGGAATAAGGACATAAAAATAAAAGGAGAAATTAAACGTAGGAATTTTAGAGGAAGGAGAAAAAATAGCTAAACACACACACACACACACACACACACACACACACACACACACACACACATTTCCTAAGCAGGTGTGCATAGAACCTTCGCCTTTTTACTTTTTTTTATCATTTAATATACCACCTGGTGTGTGTGTGTGTGTGTGTGTGTGTGTGTGTGTGTGTGTGTGTGTGTGTGTGTGTTTACGAAGGTGGACGCTTGAATAATGATGCAGTAAAGAAAGAAGAAGAAGGAAGAGGAGGAATAAAGAAAGAAGAAGGAAGAGGAGCAATAAAGAAAGAAGGAGGAGGAGGAAGAGGAGGGGAAAAAAGAAAATACATACTTAAGGAATAGATAAAGAAAATGAAGAACAAAAAAAAACATTACTAAACTCAATTAAAACGTGTGTGTGTGTGTGTGTGTGTGTGTGTGTGTGTGTGTGTGTGTGTGTGTGTGTACCTCAGCAACTACTAATAACGTGACATAATGAAAGGAAGAAGGGAAGAAGAAAAGGAGGAGGAGGAGGAGGAAGAAGAAGTAATGATATGCATGTGAGTGCGTGTGTACGTGTGTGTGCGTGGGAATAATATATAGGCGCAGAAAGATGTGATATCCTAGAAACTAATGATGACAGTAGTAATAGTAATAGTAATAATAGCAGCAGCA
>NC_059282.1:9401055-9403555 GCF_017591435.1 Portunus trituberculatus
AGTAACCACAATGAATATGGAAACGCGTCATGGTGCTGAAGGGGTTAAAACCAACGTCTTTTTGTATCATTTTTCTATTTATTTTTGGTTTGGTTAGGTTAAGTTTGGATAGAGTTAGGTTAGGTTAAGTTGGGATAAATTTTAGGTTAAGTCAGGTTAGGTTAGGTTAAGTTGGGATAAATTTGATTAGATTTAGATAGAGTTAGGTTAGGTTAGGTTTGGTTTGGTGTGGGTAGAGTTGTAAGGTTAAGTTTGGATAAAGTTTAGGTTAGGTTAAGTTAGATTTGGATAGAATTTGATTAGATTTAGATAGAGTTAGGTAAGGTTAAGTTTGGTTAGGTTAAGTTAGGTTAGGTTTGGATAAAGTTTGCGTTAGGATTTATTAGGTTAGAGTTGAGTCAAGTAGAATAAGACATTGTTACGTGAAGTTATGGCAGAGTAAGGTAGATTGAGTTAGGTTAGGTTAAGTTAGGTTAGACTGGCTTACGTTTGGTTAAGTTAGATTGAGTTAGGATACAGTAGGTCTCTCTCTCTCTCTCTCTCTCTCTCTCTCTCTCTCTCTCTCTCTCTCTCTCTCTCAGGTAGCATGGCAGGACAAGAGCAGGTGTTGAGAGGTGGGTGTGGTGGTGGTGGTGGTGGTGGTGGTGTTTGTATTACTTGTGGGACTGTTTGATTAGGTTGTGCAGAACGAGGAGGAGGAGGAGGAGGAGGAGGAGGAGGAGGAGGAGGAGGAGGAGGAGGTGTGTGTGTGTGTGTGTGTGTGTGTGTGTGTGTGTGTGTGTGTGTGTGTGTGTGTGTGTGTGTGTGTGTGTGTGTTGCTTGTTGTTCCTAATCTTATGTTATTATCTCCTCCTCGTCCTCCTTCTCCTTCTTCTCCTCCTCCTCCTCCTCCTCCTCCTCCTCCTCCTCCTCCTCCTCCTCCTCCTCCTCCTTTTGCTCCTCCTCCTCCTCTCTTTCTTCTTCATTTTCTTGTTATTTTTTTCTTCATTGCTATATTGTTTTTGTCATCCAACTCTCTCTCTCTCTCTCTCTCTCTCTCTCTCTCTCTCTCTCTCTCTCTCTCTCTCTCTCTCTCTCTCTCTCTCTCTCTCTCTCTGACTCGTTTCTTTGTTCGTATATCAGTCTTCACTTATTGAAATACAGGAAGTGGGCATGTTGTTGTTGTTGTTGTTGTTGTTGTTGTTTTGTTTTGTTTTTGTATTTTTTTTTCATTTTGTTTATTCATTTTTTCTTTGCTTTGCTTTTTAATTTTCTCTTTTCTATTTTTTTCGTTTTCTTTGTTTTATTTTGTTGGTTTTATTTATTTTTCTTTCATTCCTCTCCGTTTATTTATTTCTCTGCGTAAATTTTCATTGCCACTTTTTCCTTTTCGTTTCATTTTTATTATTTTAGTCAATATTTTCACTTTTATTTTCTTTTTTTTTTATTCTCCAACTTGCAAAGAAGAAAAGTCAAAACCTGCTTTGTTTTCCCTTGTTTTATGTCTCTCTCTCTCTCTCTCCTCCTCCTCCTCCTCCTCCTCCTCCTCCTCCTCCTCCTCCTCCTCCTCCTCCTCCTCCTCCTCCTCCTCCTCCTCCTCTGTCCCTGTCCTCCCTGTGTGTGTGTGTGTGTGTGTGTGTGTGTGTGTGTGCCTTTCTTTGTGTCCAGTGTGTGTATCTTTAGAAGTCCTTTGTTTCCAGTCAGGGTCCAGCGAGGGTAGGTCTGGAAGGAAGGCAAGAGAGCTAGGGAGAAGCGAGACTGATAGTTTGATAGACAGACATGTGTGTGGCCTTGAGGAATTGTGAGTAGACTGATGGATAGATAGATAGATAGATTGATAGATAGACTTGTGGGTAGATAGACAGATAGGTAGACAGTTTAAAAAGGTTACAAATTAAGGTTATATATTTAGATTGACTGAGATACGTAAATAGATAGACAGTGACAGAAACAAACACAGCATATATAAACTTAGACAGACAGATAGATAGATAAACATGCTAACAGTGAAAGAGACAGACAGACAGACAGACAGACAGGCAGACTTAATGACAGCCTTGTTTAGACAGTTTAGCAGACAGAGAGGTGGACAGAATGAGGGAGGGAAGTTTAAAGAGAGGTTTCCAGACAGAGATGGTTGACAGAAAGTATCGATTTTGCTTAAAGGGTGATGGAGAGAAGGGAGATAGACGAGAGAGAGAGAGAGAGAGAGAGAGAGAGAGAGAGAGAGAGAGAGAGATTGATAGATATTTGTGAAACTATAATGAACGAGAATTGAGATTAAGAGTAATGTTAGTGTTTTGCCTTGTCAGAGAGAGAGAGAGAGAGAGAGAGAGAGAGAGAGAGAGAGAGAGAGAGAAAGATGTAATGATCAGGGTAGGTAATAAATCGAGTCACCCTACCGTGGTCTGATTAACGAGGTGGGGAGCTCATTAACCACCACACCACTACCACCACCACCACACCACACTATCACCACACCACACTAACACCACACCACACGTAACCCAATCTACCACTG
>NC_059282.1:9411055-9426055 GCF_017591435.1 Portunus trituberculatus
TTTTTGTGGTTTGGTGGTGTTTAATGTGTGTTATTGGTGTTTTTAAGGAGTTTTCAGAGATGTTTCTATAGTTTTCTCGTGGTCTGACATATTCCAGTTTTCGTTTCATGTTTCTAAAGATATCGTAAATGTGGTATTACTTTAAATAAACGCTACACACACACACACACACACACACACACACACACACACACACACACACACACACACACACACACACACACACACACACACACACACACACAAAACAAGAGAAATGCGAAGAAAAACACATGAAACCCCACTTAACTAATAAACAGAACCGCATCTAAATAAAAAGAGAGATATAGATATGAAGAGAGAGAGAGAGAGAGAGAGAGAGAGAGAGAGAGAGAACAACAGAGAACAAGAGTAACATAACAGAACAAACACTTAACCACGAGGCTTGATAGATAGTGAAAGAGAGAGCGTTGATAGATAGAGGGAGACAGAGAACAAGAGGACAAGTAGTAAAACAAAGCACTTATACACGAGACTTGTGTGATATAACCCTGAGCAGCTCGTAGGAAGGCTGGGCAGTGCTCCCTGTATTGTGTTACCGCTGGGCTGTCTAAGGGCGCATCTGTGATCTGTCCTGGCTGGCGGCGTGACTGTGGCGCCTGTGGGAGGAGAGAGAGACGGGATGCGTGTTGAGTGAAAGGTTCAGGGAAGAGATTAAGTGTACGCTGTGTTTATAAAGGGATTAAGTGTTCAGGAAAGTGATTGAAGGGTTTAGGAATGGGATTGAAGGGTTTAGGAATGGGATTTAAGGGTTTAGGAAAGGTATCAGGGTTCAGAAAAGTGATCAAGGGTACAGAAAAAGGGATTAAGATTGTGTTGTGGTGTTTTGAAGTGGATTAAAGGTTCAGGAAAGGGATTAAAGATATATTGTAGTGTTTATAAAGGATTAAGTGTTCAGGAAAGTGATTTAGAGGTTTAGGAAAGGGATCAAGGGTTCAGAAAAGGGATTAAGCGTGTGTTGTGTTTTGAAGTGGATTAAAGGCTCAGGAAAGGGATTAAAGGTTCCGGGAAAGGGATTAGGGATGTTTTGTGGTGTTTTGAACTCGATTAAAGGTTCAGGAAAGGGATTAAGACATCTTTATGGTATTTATTGCTAGCGTAAGGATTCACAAAAGATTATGGGATTCAGAAAAGGGGTTAAGGTTGTATATTGCAGGATTAGAGATTGGGAAAAGAGGATTAAGGCCTATTATGACATGTATTATTAGATTAGAGGTTCAAGAAAAGGATTAGGGATTTAGTAAAGGGATTAAGGATGTGTATTACAGGATTAAAGGTTCGGGAAAAGGATTAAGAAAGTGTCAATGTATTTATTTTTGGATTAATGGATTAGGGATTTGTTATCGTGTCTATTGGCATTCTAGAATTTCAGGAAAGGTATTAGGGGTGTGTTATGGTGTTTATTGCTTATTTCGTGGTGTTTATGGTTCGTTTAGGATGTTTAAAGGTGATTATCCTCCTTTCGTGGGAATTTTTAACCCATTCACCAACCAGAACACATTTTTTACCTGGAGATTTGTGTACGATTAGACCATTTTATTGACAGTAGGAAGCGTCTATAGAGGTCAGAAGATTAATGGCCACAGTCTTCACTATTTTAATCTCCCCACATAAGTTTCTGAAGCTGTATAGAATCACCAAACAGTACCTAAAATAAATATGGAAATGCGAGTTTTGTATACGATTAGATCATTTTATTGACATTAGGAAGGGTTTATGGAGGTCAGAAGATTAATGACCACACGATTTTAATTTCCCACGTAAACTGAAACTGAATAAAATCACTAAATAGTAAACAGGATGAACAAGGAAACGCGTTCTGGTACTGAAGGGGTTAAAAGGGCGTGTGAAATAGAACAGTGAATAGAGAAAAGGATATCTGAGTAATGAATAGAAGGAATAGAAGAATACTAATATCCCATGATAGATAGGAGAGAGTAGAGAATGCTGATAAAAAAAAAGATAGATAGGAGAGAGTAGAGATTGTTGATAAAAAGATAGATAGGAGAGAGTAGAGAATGTTGATAAAAGATAGGAGAGTAGAAATTGTTGATAAAAAAGATAGATAGGAGAGAGTAGAGAATGTTGATGAAAGATAGGAGATAGTAGAGAATGTTGATAAAAAAAAAGGGAAAATCGAAAGGAATGAAGTTTGTTAGTTATTTTTTTTTCTTTTTAACCCTTTTTTTTTACTTTTTGTTTATTTATTTGTTTGTTTATTTCTAATCTTTCCTTCTCTTCTTTTTCCTTCTCCCCTCCCCTCACTCTCTCTCTCTCCTCTTCTCCCCTCTACTTTTCACCTTACTTTATACCACTCCCTCTTTCCCTCACCCTCTTTCCCTCTCCCTCTCTTCCTCTTTCCCTCACCCTCTCTCTCTCTCTCCTCTCCCTCTCCTCTCCTCTCCCCTCACTCGACCTTGAAATAGAGTCAGGTGAGGAGGGAAGTCAGCACCACTCCCCTCTCTCTCTCTCTCCCTCTCTCCCTCTCCCTCTCTCCCTTTTTCCTTTTTCCCCTCTCTTTCCCCTCCCCCTCTCCCTCACGTCTGTCTTACCTGGCTAACCCTTTGGACGAGAGAGAGAGAGAGAGAGAGAGAGAGAGAGAGAGAGAGAGAGAGAGAGAGAGAGTTGAGTTTGTTTCACTGGGAGAGTTTTGGGGTTTCTCTCTCTCTCTCTCTCTCTCTCTCTCTCTCTCTCTCTCTCTCTCTCTCTCTCTCTCTCTCTCTCTCTCTCTCTCTCTCTCTCTCTCTCTCTTTCTTTCTTTCTTTCTTTCTTTCTCTCTCTCTCTCTCTCTCTCTCTCTCTCTCTCTCTCTCTCTCTCTCTCTCTCTCTCTCTCTCTCTCTCTCTCTCTCTCTCTCTCTCTCTCCCCCCACCCCCTGATGAGGATATGTAACCACACGCCCCTCCCTTCCTGTGCATGACACGACCCACCTGTCAACCCCACCCCTCCCCCCCCCCCCCACCCGGCCAGGTGTCACGCCCCCACACCTGCGCCTACACCTGCTGATCGCCGCCCACACATCAACACAACGGTTTCCTGTCACTCTTCTTCCTCTTCTTCTTCTTCTTCTTCTTCTTCTTCTTCTTCTTCTTCTTCTTCTTCTTCTTCTTCTTCTTCTTCTTCTTCTTCTTCTTCTTCTTCTTCTCCTCCTCTTCTTCTTCCTCGTTTTCTTTCAGTCATTTATTTCCTCTCGTTTGTAGGTCATGTTTTATTTGGTTAGGTTAGGCTTAAGATTTTACCTTCCTCCTCCTCCTCCTCCTCCTCCTCCTCCTCCTCCTCCTCCTCATTCACACACACACACACACACACACACACACACACACACACACACACACACACACACACACACACACACACACACACACACCTGCCTTTTTTACGCTCCAATCACTGCATACCTGTCCCTTTCACCCCCTCCCACCCCCATCCCTCTACCCACCCGCCCACCCACCCACCCATACACCTGCTTACACGTGTCTGGCAAGAGTGTGCTATACTTGGCAAGGGTGAGACGCCAGTAAGCCAGCCATTAAAAAAGCCGTCTGTCTAGTCTCTCTCTCTCTCTCTCTCTCTCTCTCTCTCTCTCTCTCTCTCTCTCTCTCTCTCTGTTCCTATTTTTGCCTTTTTATGGGTTTATTTTTCCTTTTTTTCTTTTCTCCTTTCTTTTTTTTCGTTTTCTTTCTTCCTTTTATTTCATTCATTCATTTTCGTCATCTCTTTCTTCTTTCTTACTTTTTCTTACTCTTTCCTTCCTTCCTTCCTTCCTTCCTTTCTTTCTTTTTCTTTCTTTCTTCCTTTCTTCCTTTCTATCTTTCTATTTTCCTTCCTTCCTTCCTTCCTTCCTTCCTTCCTTTCTTTCTCTTAACACGCCTCAGTTCTACCCTACACACAGACACGTCCACTCTTGTTCCTCCTCCTCCTCCTCCTCCTCCTCCTCCTCCTCCTCCTCCTCCTCCTCCTGTGGCAGCCTCTTCGCGGTATCAGGCACTCGACTGTAAGTTAAGTGGAAGTTAAACACGAGAGAGTTGATAAGTGATATTTTGAGTCATGTTAACTTGCTCCAACCTTGCCCGTCCTTACTCACGGTTGTGCTCAGAAACGCCTTCCACTCTCACTGCGACAATTTTCCGAGGCCACAGAGACAGCTAGCCGGGTTTTCAAGACAGTTTCTCCTCTCAGTAAACTAGAAATGTTGCCAGTCTATCACCCGAACCGTGTAAATGCTCTTAAAAAAACGCAAGTACCTTCTGTTAGAGTCTTTGGAAAGTATTGATGGTGAAAGAACAAAGCGATACCGTCTGGCCAAGGACACGTAGATAGATAGATAATTAGATAGAGAGGGAGATGGGGTAGATTAATGGGTAGATTGGTAGGGGGAACAGAAAGGGATAGGGTAATGGATGAGAGAAATGAGGGGAGAAATAATGCATAGAAGAAAGATGACAGATAGGTAGATAGATAAATAGATAGAGAGATAGATAGATGGGTATGGGTAGATGGATAGATGGGGGAAACAGAAGGAGGTAAAGGTGATGGAGGGAGAAATAGGAAAATGATAGATAAATAAATGGATAGATAGTTAGATAGATAGATGGATAGATAGATAAGGGAGATGGAAAGACGTAGAATAAAGAAGGAGAGGAAGCGATGAGAAGAGAAACAGTGCATAGGATAGGAAGAGAAGAAGGAAGAGAAGTTGATGGATAGATAGAGATAAGAAAAAAAGGAATAATGGAAAGGGGAGAGAGAAATAGGATAGGAAAGGAAGAGGAAGTGATAGATAGATAGATAGAGAGAAATAGATTGATGGAAGGGAATAGGGGAAAGAGTGGAAGGAAAGAGAAACAGTAGAAAGCAGAGAGAGAGAGAGAGAGAGAGAGAGAGAGAAAATAAAGAGATAAATGTTTTGACTTGTTTTGGTGGAAATTATTATTGTTGTTATTATTATTAAGACTTTTTATTTGTGTTGTTATTGATGTTTTCTTTGTTGTTGTTGTTACTAGGAAAAACATTAGTGGTGATCTTCTTCTTCTTCTTCTTCTTCTTCTTCTTCTTCTTCTTCTTCTTATATAGACGTTACTGTTACAAAGGAATACAAAGGAAAGCCAAACAGCAACAGACCTTTTGCTATTACTGTTAGTGGTGGTGATAGTGGTGGTTATGGTGGTGGTGGTGGTGGTGGTGGTGACAATGCCCTTGTTACTGCTCGTGGTGATGATGGTGATGGCGGTAGTGATAGTGGTGATGGTGGTGCTGATATCCTTGTTACTGCTTGTGGTGGTGGTGGTGGTGGTGGTGGTGGTGGTGGTGGGGAGGAAAGAGGGTGGCGCAATCACGACTCTGATGACGCTGAAGTAAACTCTGCTTGAGGGTAAAGTATTGATGGCTGGACGCTCCCTCCTCCTCCTCCTCCTCCTCCTCCTCCTCCTCCTCCTCCTCCTCCTCCTCCTCCTCCTACACCGCCACCAGCACGAGCACCGCCACCCTTCTCCTCCTCTCTCTCTCTCTCTCTCTCTCTCTCTCTCTCTCTCTCTCTCTCTCTCTCTGGTATTGATCTCTTATGTTGCCGTGAGGTCGCTCCTGCTGCTGTTACGGGGACACTAGCCTCCTCCTCCTCCTCCTCCTCCAGACGTGGGAGTGTGTGGGGCGGCCGTAGCTAGCGTGGGAGAAGTTTTAGGGCCGTGGGAGGAGTGTGGAGTAGTGGAAGTGGGAGTGGAAGAAATTTAAGTAGTGTGGGAGGGTTCAAGGAGGAGGAGGAGGAGGAGGAGGAGGATTGTTGAGGTTGCAGTGGGAGGAGGAAGAGAAAGAGGAGCAGGAGGGGGAGAAGGAGGAGAGTTGGTAATTGTAGAAGGGATGAAGAGAGGTTGGAGAATATTGGGGAAGAGGTGGAGGAGGAGGAGGAGGAGGGTGATTGTGGAGAGGTAAAGAAGTGCTACAGATTGTTGGGGAAGGAAGGGGAAGAGGAAGAGGAGGAGGAGGAGGAGGAGTAGAGGTTGTTGAAGTAAAGATGTGCTTGGAAAGAAGATGAAGAAGAGGAGAGGAGAGGAGGAGGACTGACTGACTGAGGGAAGGAATAAAGATGCGTTGGGGAGGAAGAGGAGGAGAAGAAGAAGAAGAAGAAGAAGAAGAAGAAGAAGAAGAAGAAGAAGAAGAAGACAAGAGGCAGTGAGAAAGAAATAAAAACAAACAATAGATAATGAGGAAGAAGAAGCGAAGGAGTAGAGATTGAAAGGAGTAAATAAGGAAAGAAGAAGAAGACGAGGAAGGAGGAGGAGGAGGAGGGAGGAGGAGGAGGAATGCTGGGAAAGGAAAGAAAGTATGAGAGAAAACTGTGCAGGATGTTTGACTGTACGTGCGGAAAGAAAGCTTGGTGTGTGTTTGTGTGTGTATGTGTGTGTGTGTGTGTGTGTGTGTGTGTGTGTGTGTGTGTGTGTGTATGTGTTGGGGTGGAGTTGTAGGGGAGTGTATAGGGCAGAAAGGGAGAGTAATGGATATGCTCGTGATTGGTGAGTGAATAGGACACGTGGGGAAGTATAGAACCGTGACGGAGGGGGGCGTGTTACCTGGCCAGCTGCCCGTGAGTGTGTGCGTGAGTTTGCGTGTGTGTGAGTGTGTGTTACCTGGCCAGCTGTAATGGATAGGGACAGAGTGATGGGAGGGGGGGGGTGATGGGGTATTATGTAGCTGTGTGTGTGTGTGTGTGTGTGTCAGTATAAGTATATATACCCCACATAACACCATTACCACATCAAACAGTATAGCATAACATAGCGTAGCATTACACATATTACAGTAACACAATGACACAACACCAACACACGCTATGAGAAGGAGTTACAGCCACATGTTCATACCTAAGTGTGTTACCAGATGCAGAAACGCACGGAAACACAACAATGATACACTGACACATATACTGCAACCCAAACACTGCATTGCTGATGTTCCTGTGCTCCTGTGTTGAAAGATATGCTGTGGAAGTCAAAGAGTGGAGAGTGTTGCATTAATAGTAACACTGCAACTCAAACACTGTATTACTAATGGTCTTGTGATAATGTTGCTGTGGCCATAAAGGATTGAAATGTGTTGTGAACGCCCTTGTGTTGAGAGAGGAGAGAATAGACAGTGTTGCATTAATAGTAACACTGCAACTCAAACACTGTATTGCTAATGCTCTTGTAATACTGTGTTGCTTCTGCCATTAAGTATTGAAACGTGTGTTGTGAATGACTTTGTGTTGAGGAGAGAGGAGAGAATAGACAGTGTTGTAAAAATAGTAACACTATTACCAACGCTTCTGTAGCACCGTAGACACAAAGGGAGTGAGATACAGTGTTGTGGATTGTAGATAAAGAGTCTTGTGTTGCTGAAGTTTGGCTGGGTGAACACAGTGTTGTAATAATAGCAACACTATTACCAACGTCTCTGTAGCACCGCAGACACCAAGGGCATGAGATAGTGTTGTGGATGGTGGACAGAGTGGTGTGTTGCGGAGGGCAGGCAGGGTGGACACAGTGTTGCCTAGTAATGATTTTTGTGTTGCTAGGTGATGTATTGACAGGACCACTGCCAGGAGGGGAAGTGTAAGTGTTGCACGACTGCTTGCTTCCGGGAGAGAGAGAGAGAGAGAGAGAGAGAGAGAGAGAGAGAGAGAGAGAGAGAGAGAAGGGTTCACCGAGGGGAAAATGACCTGCGCAGGTGAGGGGAGAGAGAGAGAGAGAGAGAGAGAGAGAAACAGCTGTATTATTGTTGTTATTGTTGTTGTTTGTGATGTTACGTCATTGATCTCTGTTGAGTTATACCCTCGCCTTGTTTTATGAGGCGGAAAGAAGAAGATGAAGAAGAGGAGGAGGAAGGAAGGGAGGAAGGAAAGATGGTGGAGAAGAGGAAGAAGAGGAGGAATTAAAGTAACGTTTCCACCAAGTTAAGAGGAACGGGATCAGTAATTCTCTATTATGACGTAACGCCTCTTGAAATGACGGGAAGAGGAGGAGGAGGAGGAGGAGGAGGAGGAGCAGTAAGACAAGAAGAAAAAAAAATAGAAAGAATAGGAGGAACAAAAGAAAAAGGAAGAAGAATAGGAGGTAAAGGAAGAGGAGGAGAAAAAAAAGAAGAGGAAGACGAATAGGAGGAGGAAAAGGATGAAGAAGAATAGGGAAACCAGGAAGAATAGGACTAACAAGAAAGGAACAGGAGGAATGAGAAGTTAGCAAGAGTAGCAAGAGAAGCATTGTGGCACAGACGGCGAGGAGAGGCGAGGGAGCTAGACAGATACAGGGGACAGCGCCATCTCTTTGTGTTGGGGCAGTCTGTGTTATCAGCGGCGGCCCTCTAGCGGCGAGACTCCACACCACCACTGCCCTCGTAAAAAACAAAGGATATGTGTTCTGTAATGCGATGTTCATGTAGACGATGTTACTACTGCTACTATTACTTCTACTACTGCTTTTATTACAGCTACTTGTTTGTTTAAGGCAATTCACGGGGATAAAAAACAAAGGAAATACGTTTTTGTATTGAGTCTTGCTAATGTTACTATCACTACTATTATTTCTACTGCTCATGTTACTGCTACTTGTTTGTTCAAGGTAATTCACGTGTTTTGTTTACTTTTTATTCGATTGCAACAAAGGAAGTACGTTTTTTTTAATTGTGACTTACTATTAACGTTACTATCACTGCTACTATTACGTATATTCTTACTTATACTACATCTATTTAGTTATTTAAGGTAATTTACGTGTTTGTTTACTTTTAAATCCATTACTTAGTCGTCCACGAGGATAAAAAAAACAAAGGAAATACGTTTTTGAATCGTGATTTACTAATGTTACTATCACTACTACTACTACTACTACTACTACTACTACTACTACTACTACTACTACTACTACTACTACTTTATTTACATCTCTATCTGTAGACAGGCCAGTCAGCTGATGGGTAAACACAGCCACTACCGAATATATGTAAACAAAGAATCACAAACTTTACACCTTTACATGAGGGAGCGAACACTTCAGGTCAGGATCCTGTGTTTAATGGCTGGAATAGTGTTGGATCCCTTTGTGTTGAGGAGATGGTAGTGGTCGTGGCAGTGGTGTTTGTTGGTGGTGTGTGTTGAGAAGATGTGCTGAACTGGAAACAAAGAGAATAGTAGTAGTAGTAATAGTAGTAAGGGTGTTTTATATGACTACTTATAGGACAAAGGATCTAGAGAAAAAAGGATAACAGTACATAGGATTAAGGACTTCTGACATAGGATTCAAAGGTATAGAACAGTAGGATTAAGAATAAGGGATGTAGGATGATAGGATATGAAACTGTGTAGGATTGAGAAGGATCAGAAGCACGAAACTTTGCAAGACATGGGATTAGCGTAGGATTAAGAAGGATTTGAGGCACGTGAGGGTTATGGATGTAGGATTTAGTGGTTTTGTGAAGGATTCTTGTCTCGTAGGATGCTAAGATGTGTGATCGATGTGGCGTGACAATGCTACTGAATCCTTTTTGTGTAATTAAAGTGTTGATGAAAATGGTGCGTGAAATGGAGAGAGAGAGAGAGAGAGAGAGAGAGAGAGAGAGTACTAGAGTGCAAGGCTTAACTAACATAAGGTCTCTTTAGTACAAGGGACCGAACGAGTGAGGGTGTGTATGGAGAGAGAGAGAGAGAGAGATTGAGCGTCGGTTAGGCAGCCATGGCAACAGCTTTCTCTCTCTCTCTCTCTCTCTCTCTCTCTCTCTCTCTCTCTCTCTCTCTCTCTCTCTCTCTCTAAACATGCACCCGTCATGTCGTTCATCCTGTTCTCTCCTCCTCCTCCTCCTTCCATAAACAAATGTATTTCCCCCTCCCAGACTCTCTCTCTCTCTCTCTCTCTCTCTCTCTCTCTCTCTCTCTCTCTCTCTCTCTCTCTTGATACCCACATACCCGTATTAATCTATTTTTGTCCTTCATTCATCGTTATTTAATCTCTCTCTCTCTCTCTCTCTCTCTCTCTCTCTCTCTCTCTCTCTCTCTCTCTCTCTCTCTCTCATGCGCCAGCCTGACACTGACTGACATGTTAAAAGACTCTCAGCTTTAATTCTCTCTCTCTCTCTCTCTCTCTCTCTCTCTCTCTCTCTCTCTCTCTCTCTCTATGCCAAAGTGTGAATAAAATGAAGGAGAATGGAAGAAAATAAGAAAGAGAAGAAGAGGAAGAGGAAAACGCAAGAAGGAATAAAGAAAAGGAAAGAAGGAAGAAAAAAAGGAAGGAAGGAAGGAAGGGAGAGGAGAAAGAGGAAAAAAAGAGGAAAGGAAAGGAAAAGAACGAGAGAGAGAGAGAGAGAGAGAGAGAGAGAGAGAGACTGCAGTAGATTAGTAAAGGCTTGTAAACACTAAGGAGGAGGTGATGCGGTGTGGCGAGACGTCGAGATGTGGTGTTTACTAATCCTCCTCCTCCTCCTCCTCCTCCTCCTCCTCCTCCTCCTCCTCCTCCTCCTCCTCCTCTTCTTCTTCGTCTTCGTCTTCGTCTTTGCATTGACGGGGACTGATATATCTGCTTTCTCTCTCTCTCTCTCTCTCTCTCTCTCTCTCTCTCTCTCTCTCTCTCTCTCTCTCTCTCTCTCTCTCTCTCTCGTTTTTGTATTTTCCTTTCTTGTCCTTCTTTCCTCTTTCCTTCTTTCCTCTTTCTTTTTCTCTCTCTCTCTCTCTCTCTCTCTCTCTCTCTCTCTCTCTCTCTCTCTCTCTCTCTCTCTCTCTCTCTCTCTCTCTCTCTCTCTCTCTCTCTCTCTCTCTCTCTCTCTCTCTCTCTCTCTCATCAGGCATTGTGTGTGTGTGTGTGTGTGTGAGAGAGAGAGAGAGAGAGAGAGAGAGAGAGAGAGTAGTATTAGTATTCGTAATTGTTGTTGTTGCTATTGTTGTTGTAATAAACTTATAATGATGTGGTTCAGAGAGAGAGAGAGAGAGAGAGAGAGAGAGAGAGAGAGAGCTGCAGGGTGAGTTCTGAGGCTGAAGGGGTGATGAACGACGGCCTTGCTTGGATCGAGAGAGAGAGAGAGAGAGAGAGAGAGAGAGAGAGAGAGAGAGAGAGAGGAAAGCTTGGTGACATTGCAGAAGGGTTGATTGGAGGGGAAAGTCAGGAACTACAACTGTGGTGGTGGTGGTTGTGGTGGTGGTGGTGGTGGTGTTATGCTGCGGTGTCTTGTGGTGTATTATGGTGTTATGCTGTGGTGCATTGTGGTGTCATGCTGCGGTGTGTTCTGGTGTCTTGTGGTGTTTTGTGGTGTTGAAATCTATTTTAGACTTAGAAACGGGTGTAGAAATTTATATTGTAGTGTAAGTGTGTGTATTAGGGTGGTGATGTCCTGTGGGGGGGGGTGTTCGTGGGGTTACATTGAGGTGTATAGGAAGATCAGATGTTTTTTGGGGTGTAGAATTCTGTTAAACCTTTATTTAGGGTGTAGAATTCTGTTTAGGCCTGGTTTGTAGTATTGAATGCTGTTTAGGTTGTTTTTGCGGGTGTACAATGCTGTTTAGGCCTTGTATGGGATATTGAATGCTATTTAGGACCGTGAGGTTGCCCTGGGGAGACTCGACTACTAGAATGATGTCTGTGAGAGAGAGAGAGAGAGAGAGAGAGAGAGAGAGAGAGAGAGAGAGAGAGAGAGAGAGAGAGAGAGAGAGAGAGAGAGAGAGAGAGAGAGTACTTTTGATATAGACAGCATAGGAGGAAGAGGAAGAGGAGAAGAGAAAGGAGCTGAATAGGATGAGAGAGAGAGAGAGAGAGAGAGAGAGAGAGAGAGAGAGAGAGAGAGAGAGAGAGATGGCCTTGGCTGTCATTCTGGAACACTGCCAATCCCGGAATGCTTAAGGAACCAGACCAGGGTGCACCAATGAGGACTGGAGCCTGGCTGGAATGGATGCGGCGGGAATTGGAGGCAGCAGGAATGGGGGAAAGTTGGAATCATGGTCTACTAGAGGGAGGGTGATTCCAGTGACAAAAGGGGTACTAGGAATGGGAATATTGTCTACTAGGAATGGGAAGTGTTTGGAATAGAAATGATTAGCAATGAAATTAAGGAAGTTTTGATAGGAGTGGTTACGAATGAAGTGATTCCAGTGATAAGATTGGTACTAGGAATGGGAATATTGTCTACTAGGAATGGGAAGTGTTTGGAATAGAAATGATTAGCAGTAACGTGAAGGGAGTTTTGTTAAGAATGATTAGCAATGAAATGAAGGAAAATTAGTTGATCTTTAGTGGTTCCAGTGATCAAATTCGTACTAGGAATGGGAAATGATTGGAATACGAATAATTAGCTATGAAGTGAGGAAGGTTTGGTATTTGGTGATTGGAAAGGATTGAAAAGGAAAAATTGGATAAAAATAATAGAAAAAAGAAATTGATGGTGGGGCGAGAAGTAAAGGGAGTGAAAAATAAAGAAAGTTTTGAAATATTAAAATGATAAAAGTTTACTGAGAAAGAAAAAGAGAAAGAAAAAAAGAAAAACACACACATCCACCTACACACACACACACACACACACACACACACACACACACACACACACACACACACACACACACACACACAAAACAGGATTTCGTAAAAGATTGAACAATTTAGATATTTTTGAAAGGATGAACACTGAAAACCATCGACATTTTGAGTTACAGGTTAAAGAAGAGAGAGAGAGAGAGAGAGAGAGAGAGAGAGTGGGCGGCGAGGGAGCTCAAGAAGGAAGGGGCTAGAGGCTGTGTGTGTGTGTGTGTGTGTGTGTGTGTGTGTGTGTGTGTGTGTGTTTTAAAATCCATCAGGTGTTTTGTTCAATATATTTCAAGTGTTTTCATGTTTTATTCAGTTTAAATTTAGGTTAGGTTATATAAATGTGTGTATAAGTTTTATGTATGTTTAGTTAAGTACACTGGTATATACTCTCTCTCTCTCTCTCTCTCTCTCTCTCTCTCTCTCTCTCTCTCTCTCTCTCTCTCTCTCATTTATTTCACTTGGTTCTATTTCCGCCAATTGATGTTTTAAAAGAATAACGTCATTTTAAGTATCCTTTATTCAATTTTGCCTAGTCTTCCATTTTTATTGTTTCCTTTCCGTTTGTTTTTTCTCTCTCTGATATTTATTCCTTCATTTGTTGTTGTTGTTGTTGTTGTTATTGTTGTTGTTGTTGTTAATGGTGTTTTTTCTTCTTTTTAGCTTCGTCTCGTGTGTTCGTTGATCGTCTTCTGTTTCAAGGTCAGTTGTGTTTGTTTTGGTTGTTGTTGTTGTTCTTTTTCTTCTTTTTTCTTTTCTTTATTTTCTTTCTTCTTCTTTTTCTATTTCGTTTTCTCTTATCTACTTTCTCCCTCTTTTTCTTTCTTTCTTTCTTTCTTTCTTTCTTTACTCCTTCTTTCACACACAATTATTCTTTTTTCCTTTTTTCTCATCTACTTTTTCCCTTCCTTCTTCTTTCTTTATTTCTTTATTTCTGTATTGATTGATTTACTCCATCTTTCACACACACACACACACACACACACACACACACACACACACACACACACACACACACACACACACACACACAGACAGTAACAGGCCGAACCAGTAGTGTTACCAGACCCTCGCCACGTGATACCCTTCAGGACTTGCTTTACATCATACCGAGGGAATCGAACCCGGGGCTGTGTGAGTGCTGGGAAGTTTGTCACCAGGATCCTTATCTTGAAACACTCCTGCGCCGTACCTCCATTGTTTCAAGAGACTAGTTAACCCCTTCAGTACCATTCTGCTTACTATTTGGTGATTTTATACGGCTTCAGAAACTCATGTGGGGGATTGAAATAGTGAAGGCTGTGGCCATTAATCTTCTGACCTCCATAGATCCTTCATGTCAATAAAATGGTCTAATTGTGCACAAATCTCAAAACGCATGTGGGAGATTGAAATAGTGAAGACTCTGGCCATTAATCTTCTGACCTCCATAGACCCTTGCTTCCTAATGTCAATAAAATGGTCTAATTGTGCACAAATCTTAAGGTGAAAATGTGTCCCAGTATTGAAAGAGGTTACGATGGTTTTTAAGGGTGGTTTGTGTAGTTTAAATGACAAATTAACAAAAAAAAAGTATATCAACAAGAAACCCGTGTGTTCCTGTATGTGAATATGTGAGGTAGCCAGCGCCCGTGTAAGAGAGACCTGGGAGAGTGAGAGCGGAAATTTGAATATCCGAGAACTCTTAGAATTACCGCAAGGAGAGTGATATGGGAGAGAGAGAGAGAGAGAGAGAGGAGAGGGAGAGTAGAAAGAAGAGAGGGAGAGGTAGATATTATGATTCCTCCCTTATCATTTTCACCACCTGAGCACTTCCTTCTCTCTCTCTCTCTCTCTCTCTCTCTCTCTCTCTCTCTCTCTCTCTCTCTCTCTGACATTCTATTTTGCGTTTTCGTTTCATGTTTCTTTATCACTTACTTTCTATTCTCCTCCTCCTCCTCCTCCTCCTCCTCCTCCTCCTCCTCCTCCTCCTCCTCCTCCTCCTCCTCCTCCTCATGTCAGGATATTACCCATCACTCACGCCTTTGTGCTGGGGAGGAGGAGGAGGAGGAGGGGGGTCATCTGTGGAGGTCGTCTTCACTTTCATTCCTCCATTTATCTTTCATTTTACTCTCTCTCTCTCTCTCTCTCTCTCTCTCTCTCTCTCTCTCTCTCTCTCTCTCGTATTCCGGTCCCTATCTCCCAATTTCTCTTCCCTCCCCTTTTTCTCTCCCTCTCCCTTTCCCTTCTCATTTTTCTCTCACATTTAGCTTCTCCCTACCTCTCTTCTCTCTCTCTCTCTCTCTCTCTCTCTCTCTCTCTCTCTCTCTCTCTCTCTCTCTCTCTCGTGATAAATTGTGGTTATTCACTCAGTTTCTCTTTTTCTTTCTTTTTTTCTTTCATTTTCTTTCCTTTTTTCTTTGTTTTCCCTTGTGTTGTTGTCACGTAGATCTCCCGTC
>NC_059282.1:9433555-9528555 GCF_017591435.1 Portunus trituberculatus
TCCTATTTCCTCACTTCTCAGGCATGTTTCCTTTACATTCCTCTATTTCCTCTTTCTCTTTTCCTTTTACATCTTTTCTTCTCTCTCTTCTCTTCTCTTCTCTTCTCTCTCTCTTCTCTCTCTCTCTCTCCTCTCCTCTCTCTCTCCTCTCCTCTCCTCTCCTCTCTCTCTCTCTCTCTCTCTCTCTCTCTCTCTCTCTCTCTCTCTCTCTCTCTCTCTCTCTCATATTTCCTTTCATTCGTTATCATTCCTTCATTCATTTCTCGTTTACTCAGCATTGTTCCCCCCCTCTCTCTTCCTCACACACACACACACACACACACACACACACACACACACACACACACACACACACACACACACACACACACATTTTATATTCCTATTCTTTCATTCTCTTCTATTCTCTCCCTCGGCTCTTTCATTATTCTTATTCTTATTCTTCTTTGTATTTTATTATCATATTGTTGCCGTATTAGCAAAGAAACGGTGGCCTCTTTCTCTTCCTCCTCTTACTCCTCTTGTTGTCTGTTTTCTTTTTTCTTTTCTCTTCCTTTGTATTCCTCCTCTTCCTCCTCTTTTCATATTTTCCTCACTTTTTTTCTTCCTTTTGTATTCCTCCTCTTCCTCTTTTGATTTTTTTTCCCTCTGCATTCCAGTGTTTCCTCTCCTCCTCTCCTCCTCTTCCTTTTACTCATTCCTCCATTCATTCTATGTTCTTATCCTTTTTCTTTACCTAATCCTCTTGAGTTTTCTTTCCATCCCTTCATCTCTCCACCTCTACCTCTTTCACCCTTCTTCTATTCCTCCTACATTTTCTCTCATCTCTTCACCTCATCATCTCCTTGTTCTTAACCCTTACATTACTTAGACGCATTTCCATATTCATTCTATTTACTATTTGGTGATTTTATACAGCTTCAGGAACTTATGTGGGGATTAGAATAGTGAAGACTCTGGCCATTAATGTTCTGACCTCCATAGACCTTTCCTAATGTCAATAAAATGGTCTAATCACACATAAAACTCAAGGTAAAAATGCGTTCCAGTACTGAAGGGATTAAGGTCCGTATTCTGAAACGCTTTGCTCTCTCACCATCACTGCTTTCCAAAGGCTCCAGTTGAAGATACTCGTGTTTTTAAGAGTATTTTTATGTCTCTGGTGATAGATTGGCAAGAATTCTAGTTTATGAAAGGAGAAACTGTCTTAAAAACTCGGTTAGGTGTCCCTACTCATGTTTTTAAGAGTATTTTTATGGTTCTGGTGATAGATTGGCAACATTTCTAGTTTATTAAAAGGAGAAACTATTGAAAACCGAGCTAATTGTTTCTGTGGCCTTGGAAAATTGTCGTAGTGAGAGAGGGAAGACATTTCTAAATACTGACGTCACCTTTCTTTCCCCCCCACAGGGTGCAGGATGTCGTGGCTGGGGGGAGACGATCCAGGTGGCGGAGGGTTCAGGTACGACTATCCCTGGTGGGCGGCGGACGACAGGACGGGCCCCCGCTCTAACCTGACGTGGGATGAGAAGTGTCGCACCCTGGACTACCAATACCACGTGGTCACAGCGGTCATCTCCGGCATGTTCCTCATCTTCGGCGTCGTCTACAGCCTCTTCGGTGAGTTCCTCGGGGTGTAGGTGGTTGATTTTCCCCTTCTGCGCCTCCTACGGGTTTCTATTGGTGGTATACGAGGATGTGGAAGACAATTGTTCTTTCTATCATTTGCGTCGTCTACAGCCTCTTCGGGGAGTTCTTGGGAATGTGGGGGCTATGAAGGTGGTATATACTACTCTTTGGCGCCTTCTGGTTCTTTATCATTTGCATTGGGAGATGTAAGGAACGTGAAGGTAGTTGTTTTTCTCCTGCGCCTCCTACGGGTTTTCTTTTTATTATTTCGTTGTCTACAGCCTCTTTAGTGAGTTTCTGAGGGTGTAAGATTGTTGATTTTCCCTTCTGCGTCTTCTACGGGTTTTCTTTTTATCATTTGCGTTGTCTACAGTCTCTTGTGTGAGTCCCTGAGGGTGTAAGGAGCGTGAAGATTGCTGATTTTCCCTTCTGCGCTTCTACGGGTTTCTATTGGTGGTTTGCCAGGATGTAGAAGGTGTGTCTGTTTTTCCTCGTCAGCGTCATCTCTACAGCCTCTTCGGTGAGTTCCTGAGGGTGTAAGATTGTTGATTTTCCCTTCTGCGCCTCCTGCGGGTCTTCTTTTTGTCATTTACTTTGTCGACAGTCTTCTACGTGAGTTCTTGGTAGTGTAAGGGTGTGAAGGTGGTTGATTTTTCCCTTCTGCGTCTTCTACGGGTTTCTGTTGGTGGTTTACGAGGATCTGGGATGTGTGTTTGTTTTTCCTTGTCTGCGTCATCGTCTATAGTCTCTTCGGTGAGCTTCTGAGGGTGTAAAGTGTTTGAAGGTGGTTTGAAGGTGATATTTCCCTTCTGCGCCTCCTACGGGTTTACGTGGATGTGGGAGGTGTATTTGTTCTTTATTATCATTTGCGTTGTCTATACCCTCTTCTGTTGGTTCCTGAAGGTACTAGGGACGTGCATTAGGGTAGGTGGAGTCATACAGGGCACTAGAACTTGTATTTTTTTTCCTTCTGCGCCTCCTACGGATTTCTATTGGTAGTTCATGAGGATGTTTGTTCGTGAGTCCTTGCAGGTGTAAGGGGCGTGAAGGAGATAAATACTTCCTTCTGCACCTTCTGTGGTCAAAAAACTTTCTATTTATCTATTTATCTATGGTTGTGGTGCAGTTTTTCACCATCAATGCCACCACCACCACTACCACTACTGCAGAAGGCAAACAAGTAGCCTGAGCGTTCCCTGGGGAGTGGACGCGGTGTGGTGACGGAGTGAGGTGTTTCTAGCTAGAAGTTCCCCTCAAAAAACTCCCCATAGCTTCCCTCAGGCGGGGCGATTATGTCATATTTTCCCTTGTGGCCGCCTTGCTTCCTTCACCGCCGCCTGCAGCAGTGAGGAGAGAAAAAGTGCTGGCAATTCTCTACCTCCTTCAGGTGCACTACCATATTTTTCTCCTCTTTTCCTCTTTTTTCCTTTTTTCTTTTTCGTCTGAGCTTTTCGTTCATTTTTTCTCTCCTTTCCCCGAGTTTTAATTGTCTTTTTTTTCTCTCGACAACTCTTATCGTTTCCTAGTTTTTTTTTTATTCTTTTCTCCTTCCCCTCATCAATCTTGTATCCCTTCCTGTTCCCATCACCCCGTCACTTTCACTCTTATATAGCCTCTTTCCCATCAGTTTCCCTCGTATATAACCCTTTTCCCATCACTCCCTCGTATATACACCTTTTCCCATCACTTTTTCTCTTATATATCCCTTTTCCCATCACTTTCCCTCGTATGTACCCCCTTTCCCATCACTTTCCTTCTTGTATACCCTCTTTCCCATCACTTTCCTTCTTGTATACCCATTTTCCCATCACTTTCCCTCGTATATACCCATTTTCCCATCACTTTTCCTCTTATATATCCATTTTCCCATCAATTTTCCCCTTATATACCCCTTTTCCTATCACCTTCATTTTTATATACCCCTTTTCCCATCACCTTCCTTCGTACAACTCCCTTCCCTTCCCCCATCACTTCACTTCCCTTCAACATCTTGTATATATCCCTCTCCATCATTTTACCTTCCTTCACGTATCATTCCTCCCTCCTTCACCTTCTGCTTCGCCTCCTCCGTGTAATAACTCCCCGCCACGCCACCAGGGTTCCCAGGAGCAGTAACAGTCCCGAAGGTTCTCTAGTTCACCCTCCACCTAGCACGGTTTCTTTTGTTAAACTTGAAGGCATTTAAGTCTGGGTTAAAATGTGCTTCAAGTTGGCGAGCTCCCGCAGTGCCAGTGCCTCGGGTCAGCAGCTTTAAGAGGCACTGAGTTCTGGCCATGGGAAGGAGAAGCAATGCCTTGAGTGCCAGAGGAAGGGTGGAAGAAGGAGAAACAGTGCCTAGGAAGGAGGAAAGTGTAAAGAAAGGAAGAACACGAAGGAAAGAGAAGTGTGTTGAGGAAAAGTGGTAAGGAAAAAGTTTGCGAAGGGGGAGAGAAATGTCAGGGGGGAGGAACGGTGTCAGGGGAGGAAGGCAGAAGCGTCAGGGGGGAGGAGGGAGGCTAAGGAAGGAATTGCGAAGGGAGGGATAAGTGTCAGGGGGGAGGAAAGGTACCGCAGGGAGGAAGGAAGCCGTGTCAGGGGGAGGAGGATTGCCTGAGAAGGAAAAAAGGGATAAATGCCTTGGGAGGAGAAGGTGGTGGTGGTAGTAGTAGTGGTGGTGCCTTGGGAGAAATGAGTGTCCCTGCCTTTCTCTCTCTCTCTCTCTCTCTCTCTCTCTCTCTCTCTCTCTCTCTCTCTCTCTCTCCTTGGAATTTAAGTGACAAATCTCCACTCTGATTTTTTTTTTCTTTATTTAAAGGGAAAATTAGTTTGTCCTCGTCCTCGCCCTTGTCTTCCTCCTCCTCCTCCTCCTCCTCTTCCTCCTTCTCCTCCTCTTCCTCCTCCTCCTCCTCCTCCTCCTCCTCCTCCTCCTCCTCCTCCTGCTGCTTTTCTATTTCCTCTTCCTCGTCTTCCTCTCTTCCTCATTTTTACCTTCATTTTTCGTTTTCTTTGTTTTCTTCCTCCTCGTCTTCGTACTCCTCGTCATTAGTCTCCTCCTCCTCCTCCTCCTCCATCTTTTGTCTCCTAAGCGTACCTCCCCCATCCCTCCGCCTCCCTAGCACTCCAAACCCTCCCATGAACAAAGCACAGACAGACAGACAGACAGGGACGGGACTAGTACACGTTTTAGCCTCCTGACCTGATTTCTGTGGGTCAGCTCGTGTGTCATTGTTAACTTGACCTCGGCGTGACCTGTTATTCCCTACCATTGCCTCGCCTCGCCTTCCCTCACCCTGCGCCTTCTCTTGGGAATGTCTGTTTGGGGGTAAGGAGAAGGAGGACGAGGAGGAGGAGGAGGGGAAGGCAATGGCGTGATGTGGAGTGAGATATTGGAGGGGACGAATGGAAAATGGTTCGCCTCCTCCTCCTCCTCCTCCTCCTCTTCCTCTTCTTCTTTTTCTCTTCTTTTTTCTCCTTTTTCTTCTTTCTTCTTCTTCTTCTTTCTCGTCTTCTTTGTATTTTTGCTTCTTTTTCTTCTTCCTTTTCTTCTTTTATTTTCTTCTTTTTTATAGTTATCCTTTATCTATTTTTCTCTTTTTGTATTACCTTATTCTTATTTTCTTCTTCCTCCTCCTCTTCCATTCCCTCTCATCCTCTTCATGCTATTCTTACTCTTCCTCCTCTTCATCATCATCAATCATCATCATCATCATCATCATCATCATCATCATCATCACCATCATCATCATTATAGTCATGCACTTTTCTGTATCCTAATAATTTTCGTTAAAGAATATTTACACTTGCTTTCCATCCACTCGTTGTCTTCCTCTTCATCATCACCACCATCTTAATTATTCACTTTCCTTCATTACAATAATTTTCATTTAAGCATTTTCTCCCTTGTTTTCCATCCACTTGTCCTTCCTCCTCCTCCTCCTCCTCCTCCTGAAGCCTTAACAGAAGTGCGTGTCTATCCCTTAAGCCCATCCTGTCCTCCCATTCTCGCCACCAGGACAGACACTTCCCTCATCGCCTCTTCGTCCTCAAATCCTCGACTTAGACCATCCCCAAGCAAACCCAGGCGCTCCCAAGACTCACTAGGCCTTCCCATGTGCTCTCCTGGCTTCCCCCAAGACCCATGACACCCTAAACCAGCACAGCACAGGCCCCTGACAAAGGATTCAGGCTGGGTGGGTGGCTGGCGGGCTGGGAGGAAAGTGGGTCGGAGCTACAGATCAATACAGTAGACAGAAAACGGAATAGCTGGCTGGCTGGCTGGCTGGCTCTGGCGGGCTGGCGGGCTGGCAACACGAACCGGGATTTGAAATTGGCGCCAAACTTCGACTTGTTTTCACTTTTCTTGGGTTAGGTTAGGTTTGATTGTCACACATTCTCTCTCTCTCTCTCTCTCTCTCTCTCTCTCTCTCTCTCTCTCTCTCTCTCTCTCTCTCGGTAATTCTCAAAAGCACTTCAGTTCCTCCCTCCGTCGAGAATTAAGTCAAGGTTTCACTCGGTGTTTCAAGAACGCTCGTCCAACTAACCTCTCTCTCTCTCTCTCTCTCTCTCTCTCTCTCTCTCTCTCTCTCTCTCTCTCTCTCGATGTATCCAAGGTTTTTCTCTTCTTTTTCTTCCTTTTCCAGTCCGTCCTTGGTTCCTCAACCCCTTCTCTCTCCCTCGTCACTGATAACACGTTTTCTATGATGTCTGCTTGTTGGGGGGCGGGGGACATTGGGGGGTTGACTCATGGCCTCCTCTTGGAAAATGCGTGTGTAATCTGCGTTATTCTTCATGCGCTTATCCACCTTCCTTTTATTATTATTATTTTTTTTTTTCGGTACACTGGTTGTCAGAATTGTGAGTTGCATTGCGTTACTCGTGGCTTGGCGGGGGGGTGGGGGATAAGTGGAAGGGGTGTTCGTGTCTTCTTGCGTTTCTCATTGGCGTGGTATCTAGTGGTGAGGTTTTCCTGGGATATGTATTCTGAAATGCATTGCTCTCACACCACGACTATTGTCAAGGGCCACTGAGATGATTAGCAGGGTTTTCAAGAGCGTTTCCCCAGTTCATAATGTAGAAATCTTGTCAGTCTGCCTTTAGAACCACAAAAACAACTTTAAAATGCTTTATTTTCGCTACGACTATTTTCCAAGGCCACGGAGATGATTAGTGAAGTTTTCAAGAATGTTTCTCCAGTTGAATTATTAATGCTTGTCACTCTGCCTCTAGAACCACAAGAATATTTTAAGAAATGCTTTATTCTCTCACCGAGACTATTTTCCAAGGCCAAAAATATGATTAGTGGAGTTTTCAAGGGTGTTTCTCCAGTTGATAATAAAAACACCTTGAAAAATGTTTAGTTCTCACCACGACTATTTCCCAAGGGCCACAAATGATTACCGTTTTTTTTTTTCTTTAGAATGTTTCTCTAGTTAACAATACAGAAATTTTGTCACTCTGCCTCTAGAATCATAAAAAAAAAACACCCTTGAAAACTTGTGCAAATTTAAATCAAGCTTTTTAGAATAATGGAGGTGAAGCACGGAAGTCTTTGAGAATACGAGGTTATGTGTAACGTTTAGAACGAACATGACACTAGAATGAGGTTAGCTATGAAGCACACACTATAAAGCCTACACGAATACTTGCTTGTAACAGAACAAAAGTAACACGCATCATTGCTTGTTAACCTTTGTAAGAGTATACATATGTAACCTTTCAGAACCATCATGACGCTGGAATGATGCTAAATATGAAGCACACTATAAAACTTTAATAATTTAGCCGCAGGAAAAATGTCAACTCACACGTCACATACACGTTAAGGTTTCTGAATCGTATACTTGACCCTAAAATCTAAATAATACAAATGCATATAACTTTACACTATAGACATTAACCCCTTCACTAGTGGGACGCATTTTTACCTTGAGTTTTAGGTGTGATTAGGAAAAATCTATGGTGGTCAGAAGATTAATGGCCAGAGTCTTCACAATTTTAATCCCCCACATGAGTTTCTGAAGCTGTATAAAATCACCGAATAGTAAGCAGAATGAATATGAAAACTCGTCATGGGTTAATTTCTCAATCCACTCAAGTCTTTCCCATAGCAAATGTAAACTTTATAACGCAAATATATATTTTTTCTTTCTTTATCATTATTCTTTTCTTTATCGTTAAAATTGCACTGCGAGAAACTTGAGTGAATAGATCAATGGATATATCTATTAACATTTTTAGAGCTAAATTTACGATTCCAAAGGCTGACAGTATAAATGTGTGGATTCATCCCTACCCAGCGAAGCCTCCCCCAGAGCAGGCAACATTGCAACACGCCCCGGTAACCTTAGCAGTGGTCAAGTGTAATTCTCCTCCAGTAATACGACCTTGAGGGCTCGATAACGTGAGACATGAACACAATCCACTATCATTGGTTCATGCTAAGCCTCTCGACGTGGTGTTTTGTGGCGCTAGGTCAGGTTTTTGTGCGTTGAGTGACCGGTTAAGAGGAAATGATTAAGTGGTAGTGGAAAGTTCTGTGTTAGGAAAGGTTTGGTTAGAGAAATGATTAGTGGCAATGTTATAGGTTCTCTGTGTTAGGAAAAATTAGGTTAAAGAATTTATTAACCCCTTGAGTACCATGACGTGTTTCCATATTCTTCTGCTTACTATTTGTTGATTTTATACAGCTTCAGAAACTCATGTGTGGGATTTAGATAGTGAAGACTGTTGCCATTAATCTTTTAACCTCAATACAGCCTTCTAAATGTCAATAAAATGGTCTTATCGTACACAAATCTCAAGGTGAAAATGTGTTCCAGTACTGAAGGGGTTAAGGGGTTATGTTAAGTTTTTAGGGGTTAAGGAAAAGTATATAGTAGTGGAAAGTTCTGTGTGTTAGGAAAGGTTAGGTTAGGTTCTCTGTGTTAGGAAAAATTAGGTTACAGAATTTATTAAGTTGTTATGTTAGGGCTTTAGGGGTTGAATGAAAGTAATAGGGTGGTATTGGAAAGTTCCCTCAATGTTAGCAAAGATTAGGTCAGAGAATTCATCAAAGTAGACAATGTAAACTCATTTTTTAATAGAACTGCACTTTTCCAAATCTCCCTCGGAAAACATGCCCTTGAAACATAACTCAGAAAGGTGAACATGCATAAACATTTAGAAACCTTTCCCACAGCAGACAAAACACAAAAACGTCCGGTCAACCTTTGCGAAAATGAAATACAAAATACACTCGTTTTGAAATCCCGTAAAGAAACATGGCCTTGAAATAGAATGTAGCAAGCGAACATACATCAACATTTATAAGCCCTTCCACGACAGACAAAACACACACATACATGGTTAACCTTTGAAGAAGAAGAAGAAGAGAGAGAGAGAGAGAGAGAGAGAGAGAGAGAGAGAGAGAGAGAGAGAGAGAGAGAGAGAGAGAGAAAATGCACTCTCTTTTTCGAATATCTTACATGAATACAACTCCACAAACACACACAAACATTTATAAACCTTTCCCACAGCAAAACAAACACACATATACCCGATTAACCTTTGGGAGAAGAGAAAAAAACAACAAAACACAACTTACAATTCCCTTTCTGCATGACTCCCTAGACCCCACATGTGCCTTCACTCCCTCCCACTCACAGCTTCCCTCGCCTCCACCACCACTACCACCAGCAGGCCTCCCACTCCACCCTCTCCCTCTTCCCCGCTCTCTCCTGCTTCAGCGTCACTTTAAAACAGAAGGTAAAGGTGACAGGTGCTTCCAGGAACGACGCAAATTCTCAGGGTGTCTCGGTTGGTGGGTGGCGCGGAGCAGACACGGAGGCGAGAGGTTAAGTGGATTGTCCGAGAGAGGTTAAGCTTTGCCAAGAGGTCAGCACGGGATTCAGGGATTGAGGGAAAGAAAATTCGTCTGTCCACGCCTACCTACCCACCTACCCACCTACCTACCTTGCTGTTGTTTCTGCATACAGGCCATACTATTACGAAGGTTAATGAGCCATGTTGCTTGTGCTGTATTTACTCTGATGCGAAATTGTGGAGGTTTTATAGAGTGTGTGTGAAGTCAGCCGTCATTTCAGTGGTATGATGGTACCGAAGGGGGTTGCATATACTCTTGCAAAGGTTAATGAGGCATGGTGTGTGTTACCTTTGTCCTGCAGTGGCCTCAGAGGAACTAATAATGCTCGTGTGTGTTGTCATGAATGGTTACATCAGTTTTAACCCACCACCCTCCATTCACCCTTTGGAAGTTCCCACAGCTTGCCTTTATATTCCAGTTTACCAGTTTCCTAATATTCGTGAAGATAACACAAAAAACATCACAAAACTTATTTATTCTGCCCTCAACCATTTCTTCCAGCAATCACAACTCTTTTCATTCTTTCTCTTCCAGGCTACCGGTGTTACAAAGGCATGATGTTTCTTTTTCCTTCTCTACTAAAGTTTACCAGTATTTCTAGACCGCAAATGCCCCCAAAAAATAAACAAAACCTACCACAAAACTTATATATACTATCTTCATCCCTTTTCCTCCTAACCATTACAATTATTTTCCTTCCTCTATCTTTTAAGACTAATATTCTTTCTCACTCTATTCCAATAATACTGAAAAGTTGAAAACAAAACACAACCTGTCACAAAACTGCCCTTAATCATTCCTTCATTTTCCTTCTAACCCCCTTCTCTCTTTCAGGCTACCGATGTTTCAAGGCCGTGATGTTCCTGACGGGATTCATCTTCGCGTCAGTGGTGGTGTATTTAATCTGCCTGAGCGAGGACCTGCTGCCACTCCTAGGAAACGCAGGGGTGGCTCTCGGTGCGGGTGTCATGTTCGGGCTGATCACGATGCTGGTGCAATACGTGGGTCTCTTCATGACTGGTCTGCACACGGGGCTCTTCCTTGGCGTGGCTGGCATTGCAATAGCCTACAAATGGTGAGGCAAAGGGAGAGACAGGCGGACTGATTGAGATTAAGGAAGGGAGAGTGAATGTAAAGAAAGATAAGTGAGGAAGCAAAATGTGTGTGAGAGAGAGAGAGAGAGAGAGAGAGAGAGAGAAAATAAAAAGTTGGAGAGAGAGAGAGAGAGAGAGAGAGAGAGAGAGAGAGAGAGAGAGAGAGAGAGAGGAAGAAAAATATTAAAAAGTTAGAGAGAGAGAGAGAGAGAGAGAGAGAGAGAGAAGAATGGAAGGAAAAATATTAAAAAAAAGTTAGAGAGAGAGAGAGAGAGAGAGAGAGAGAGAGAGAGAGAGAGAGAGAAAACCTAACCTAATTCATATGGCCACGGTGGAATGGTTTAATCCTTCCCTTAATTGAAGTGCGCCAAGTTTTATCCATACGCTTGGTGATAAACTCGTTACAGCTTTGTTTGTGCCCTCTTTGTAGCGCGTCACGGCCATTACCAACAGCATGACGCGCGCCGCCTCTGTTCATGTGTGTGTTGCTGCCTCTTAATTCTCAAACCTCGCTTCTCTATCTTTATTCCTTCCTCTCCTCGCTACCTCTGTGTTTTTAAAGGTTACTGTATTCATGATAAGTCGAATTTAATATGTTGTACTATTTTTATTGTTATTGTTATTCGTTCGTGGAAAGATTGACAAGTTTATGGTTAGGAATAAAGTCGTTGTTTTTGTATGGCGTGTAAATGCGTCATGTCCGCGGCCAGTTTGTCTTGAAAAGGTCATGGTGTTTACGGAGGACTCTGAATTAATTATTGTTTTCATTTAATCTTGCAAGTAATCTAGTTTGGTTAAAAAAAAAAAAGATTGACTGCTATGTAATATTATGTAAAATATAATAATGTCATGACTATTTTTGCTATCTATGTATTTTGTGGGATGATCCAGAATTAGTATGCTTTTGTTTTTATTTAACCCAGAATAAAAAAAAATACAATTCTAGCCAAAAAGATACAAAGTACGAAATTTATATATACATACAGTACCGACATATTTCTACCTGTATGTTTCCAATAGGTTTAAAAAAAAAAAAAACATGGATACAACCAAAATTAATATACATTTTTTTCCTATAATTCAGAAAACATAACAACTCATCAAAAAAAAATATATGCATAAAAAACATTATACACATTTTCTCTCCAGCATAAAAAAAACTAACCTGGCAAAAATGTGGATTAATGGTAGATATTATGTATTACTGTATTTGTATTGCTTTGGTGATGATGATGAGATGAGAGCTCTGGTATCACTGAAACTTGAAAAAAGATAAAGGGGATATGGAATAATGGAGGAAGACTGGAAGCAGGAGGAGGAGGAGGAGGAGGAGGAGGATGGAGGTTGATGAGATGAAAGAGGAGAAAGAAAGAAGCAGAGGAGATAGAGGAGGAGGAGGAGAAAGGAAAGAAGCAAAGATGAAGTGGGAAGGAGAGGAGGATATGAAAAGGAGGAGAGGAAAGAGGTATAGTAGATGAAGGAGGAGGAGAAGGAAAGAGGCAGAGGAGATAGAAAGAAAAGAGACAGATTAAGGAGTAATAGGAGAAACGAAAGAAGCAGAGGAAATGAAAGAGAAAGAGGAGAAAGTAAAGAACAAAGATGATGAAGGAAACAGGAAATGAAGGAGAAAGAGGAGAAAGGAAAGGGACAGAGGAAATAAAGTAGAAAGAGGAGAAAGGATAAAGGCACAAGAGATGAAGGAGAAAGAGGAGAAAACAGAGGGATGAGAAAGATGAAGGGGATGATGAGCTGTCAATCACCTACGCAAAGTAAAAAAAAAAACATGCTGAAAATCTTACCATGTTGCCGAGATAAGACATTACATTAAAGGTGTCTGTACGCAGGATAGATGGTCGCACCTGATGCCCAGCGATTGGTAATGTTTGTGTTGGGTTCCTGCCTCACCACAGCTCAGATTCTGGCCACCTACCAAGTGTTCATCCCTCGTGGCCCGCTGCCAATGGATTGATTTGTGGGCCTTTCACAGGAAAATGAGTCCTCTTTAATGGTACTCTGAGGCTTGCTGGCTATTATTATGCATGAGATGACTGGTGTGGGTGTGGGATGGAGCTCATGATTATTTTTCTTATAGAGGCAAGGATTTCTATTTATCCAGTGTAAGTATGATTGTGAATTGTGTCTTGTCTTTATCCATCTTTTTTAGGGAGAATCAGCCTTGGTGTGTGTTTGTATGTGTGTAAGATGGGCTCTGATCAAGGACAAAAAAAGGAAGTAAAAAAAAAATAATAATAATCCACTCAGGTGCCAGTTCCTAAAAGATTGGATTTATAATTAACCCCTTCAATACTGAGACACATTTTTACCATGATTTTGGGGTATGATTAGACAATTTTATTTGCATTAGGAAGGGTCTGTGGAGATCAAAAGATTAATGGCCTGAATATTTACTATTTTAATTCCCACATAAGTTTTTGAAGCATTACAAAATTGCTAAATAGTAACCAGGATGAATATGAAAACACATCCTGGTAATGAAGGGGTTGTAGGTGATGATGACAAGTTAAGCATTAGATGGCAGTGAAGGTGAAAAGTTTTGCAAGGGTACGGTATGAAGAACCAATCTTTAGTGTCTGAGGTGCAGCAGATATTATTATACACTAGATACTTGGTGTAGATGCCACTGATGTTTACTTTGCTAGAGTTAGATATATACGACCAGCCTGGCCTTGCATGCTTACATATTGAAACCAGGTTAGGAGTGTGTCTGGCTGTCTGGTCTCATTATCTCTCTTGTAAGCAGTGCCTTGTGTTTCAGGTGGGTTCCTAGCAGTGTGTGGCCAGTGGTGGGCATACTGCTGGCGTCAGGGTTACTGCTTGCCATCCTGACGCTTTACTTCCAAAAGGGCCTCACTATTCTGGGCACGG
The DNA here is from genome assembly GCF_017591435.1 of Portunus trituberculatus. Classification (NCBI taxonomy): domain Eukaryota; kingdom Metazoa; phylum Arthropoda; class Malacostraca; order Decapoda; family Portunidae; genus Portunus; species Portunus trituberculatus. The sequence continues at coordinate 9,447,005 of NC_059282.1, forward strand.
CCATCAGCGGGGGTGCCATCATGTCTGCAACACTCGACTATTTCATAGAGAAGGTGCCCGCCTGTGTTGCTTTGGCTGGGTTTTCTGTGTCAGCCTTGTGTTTGTTGTGCTCATGTGGTCCTGTCTGTTCATTCTGCCATAAAATATGTTCTTTCCTATTTACTTAGTTAAAGGTGGTCATGTTTTTGTTTTGTTTTTCATTCACTTAAAAGTGTCTCATCTATATTCACCATGTGTTTGTGTGGTCTCATTCTGTTCATTCAGTCCAGAAATGTTCTCTTTCATATTTATTTATGCCATGTTTTGTTTTCATTGAGTTAAGATTGTTTCATCTTTATCTTAATCATCTTCCTTACATATTGCTTCTTTAAATCAATGGCACTGCTTATCTCACCTTTCCTCCATCACTGTCCTTATCTCAAACCCTCACATCTTCACACTAGTACTGCAAGCAAGGAACTTAGCATTAAGCCACCACCTGTTTCTGCAGTTCCTGATGGTGCACTGGTTTGGCGACCGGCTCAAGGTTGTGGAGAGTGACCGACCATGCTGGTTCTCCTGGATGATCCTGGGAGTGTGGCCCTTCATGGTGGTAGTGGGGAGTCTCACTCAGTGGCGCATTACAGGCCGGGGCATCTACCACCAGCAGTGTGAGTCAGGAGTGTCTGTGTCTCTTCCTTTCTCTTTCTCCATCTCTGTATAATGTTCATAATTCCGGTGATACACAATGGTATTTCTTGTCGCATGTGGTGAAGTGGGCATAGTAGAGTTTTTTTACATGGCTGTAACTTTCATCATATCCCAGAGATTCGCGGTACTTGCTCTATTTTGTGTATCGCATGAGGTGAACTGGACATATTAGTCATTTTTATCCCCCTCACGGTGCAATAAATTCCTCTTGTCACGACCACAGTGTTCATTGTCTGCCTTTCTCAGCCACCCGTCCCCCCCCAAGCCACTGTGTGTACATCTGTTTGTATTGTTTGTACTATTGATGTTTTGTTTGATCCTGTTTTTTTTCTCTCTTATTTTCTTTCTATTGTTGTGACTTTGTAGTAGAGTAAGTGGAGTTTTTAATGGTATAGAGTTAGTATTTATATTCATTTTATTCTTTTCTGTGTGTGTGTGAGAGTAACTTTTCATCCTCATTTTTCCAGCACTTGCTTCTGTTATCTGCAAACATTAATCCTTTCTGGGACTGATTTTAGCTCTCCACGTCTCAAATCTCTCTCTTCCACCTTTGACCTCCTTGTGTGAGTGTACCTATCCCCAGTACCTCCCTGCATCTTGTACCCATTGCTTTGCCATCCCAGTATCTCTAATTCATCTAGTCTTTCTCCCTTTCCTTGTGTGAGTGTGCCTGCCCTAAACCACCCAGTACCTCCCAGTGTGACTCATGCTCCATTGCTTTGCCATCCCATTATCTCTAATTCATCCAGTCTTTCTCCTTTTCCCTGTGTGAGTGTGCCTGTCCTCAGTACCTCCCTGTGTTTTGTACCTATTGCCTTGTCATCCCAGTTTCTTTAATCCATCTAGTCTTCCTCCCTTTCCTTGTGTGAGTGTGCCTGCTCCCTACCCCAAGTACCTTCCAGTGTGACTCTCTTGTGCCCCTCCTTACAGTGGTGCCCTCCAAAAAGAACAGAAGTGTCAACCTGCAGCGCCTGAGAAGTCGCGAGGCGCGTGCTGAGCTGCGGCAGAAGAAATATCGGTATTTGTACCAAGTTCGTACAGCACATGGAGACATCATCAGCCAGGTGAATATGCCAGTGTCGGATCTGAGATTTACCACTGTTAGCCAGGCATAGCGGTGTCGGCCCTGGTGTCGCTGCCGCTGGTTGGTGTCGGAGGTGGTGGTGGCACTAACTGGTGTTGTTTCATCGTGAGGGCCAGGCAGCAGGTAATGACAACCCTCTCTTTTTGTCTTGACTGTTGACTGACTGCCCCCACTCATCCATACCAAGCTCCTCTTCATTATCCTTCCTTTCTTGACCTCCTCTGTATTCTCTTCCACTTCACTCTTTCTTTCTCTCTGTCTCTCTTGCTGTCTCTCCCATCGCTGTGGCTGCCTCTCCTCCAGCTGTGTCATCTCCTTTGGTGAGGTACAGACGGGCCAGCTCATGCCAGCACCTGTGTGAGTCGCCACCACTCAGACAGATTCTACTCTTCTGTTCTCCTCTGCCTCTTGGACTTTGACAGGCTCTTAGTCACTGAGTCAAGCTATTTATTCTTGGCTCTTAACATTGTGTCTGTCTCATCTGCTTTCCTTGAGTTGTAATGAAGGTATTTAATTTATTTTACAGTGAGGTCCAATATTTTCAAGTTGTGGCTAAAGTATTTGATTTTTAGTCTAAATGGCAAGATCCAGAAGTTTAACAAGTGAAGTGTAAGATAAATGACACAGACACAACTGGTTTAATGTGACTGATGAATTACTCTTGAATATTCTCTGGTATGCATTAGTACGTATGACATGTCACTGTCTCTCATTAGGATTCCGTTCCCTTTGAATAATCTATGTTGCTCAAACTGAATTAACCTGCTCCTTGGTTGGTCACGTAAACTTGCTTGGCCTGCCATCATGCACCGCTCTTTTGTTCGCCTCAACACCAGCATGATTGTAATGTTGGTTGCCTTGTGCTGGCAGTTCCCCAGTCAAGGTTTGTCTGCTCCTGTTATGTCACACTTGGTGGTTTGATATCAAGTACTTTCTTTGTATGTATTTATTTTCCATGTTTGCCTGCTTTTTTTTTTGCATGTGTTTGGGTTGCATTCATGTATTTTTAAGTATTTATTTTTGTTTGTTTTTTTATTACTGTTAGCATATTTGTTTTATTTTTAGTTTCATGTGTCATATTGATCTGCTTCACATAAGTTAGCAGCAAGTTTCTTTGATACATTTTAGCTGTGTGTCTGTAGTCAAGTTTTGCAAGGCAACGTCTAGCATTGCTTCTCTTAGAGTCTAGGAAGTCTCCACACTGGCCAACACTACATACTCTCAGGATCATACGTTCTATTGATAATTTTGTTATGGTTAAGGTAAGAGCATTGCTATATTTTTGCAAGTCACTTACTGAATGAATACCAGCGACATGGTGAGCCAATCTGGTCTGAGTGAGAGTTGATTTCCTCCGCTTGTAGGCATTGCAGGCTTTCTTCTGTCTGTGCACCACTGTCAGTGACGTGAGGCCAGGCCAGGCCAGGCTTGCTCTCCTGACTTGCCATTCACAGTCTTGTGCGAACAATGGGAGTTCTCAGGTGTGGTGGTTTGCTCCTTTGGAGCTACAAGTTCACTGGATCTGTGACAGTTGTTTCCAAAGAGAACTCAGCCTAAGGTCAGTCCAGCTGTACATGATCCAAAGGTGCTGGAATGATGGAATGATGTAGCTGTACCACTGAAGCAAGTCTGGTTACACTATTTCTTGTCAGTCTTCATACTTGCAGTCCTTTTTTGAATTGGCTATTTTTCCTAAGAAATGAAGACATGAGGTAATACAGGTGAATGTATGAAGACACCTTGTGCTAGCCACCCCCTCCCTAGAGCACATCTGTCTGGCGCACAGACTGGCAGACTCACCTGATGCCCTCATGATAGGTTTGTTTGCATCTGTTTCATGATGGATGTGGCCAGGCTTGTTTTGAGGCACTGACCTCTGTAGTTCTGTAATGAGTGTCAGACTGGCAGTGTTTGGCCGGCAGACATGAGCTGCTGGCCCATCCGCTGCTCCTGGTGGCCTTGATCCTCCTGGCGTTTCCTTGCTGGCCTCTCAGTGAATCATTTCTGCGTGTGACTCCCACCACTGTTACTAATTCTCTGTGTTGCTTGTAGATCTCACTGAGTGTCATGAGGTTTTGGCAGCTGTGTACAGTCAGTTTCTTTAGATTCATTTGTAAACACATCTAAAGCTTCTTTAAGGATTACTTTGCCTAGTGTTTGCCATTTCTTCCCCCCAATGGGTTCAGAATCTGCCTGGCTCTTATCCTTTAGGTTGGAGTTTTTGTGGAGTCCATTTGATTGTAGCAAATGCTTTTAGGTTTCTATTCTATCTTCAACTAGATCATCACTAAATTGAAGTCCTGGATGGTGGATTTATATCACTGTGCTGTGACAGAATATAGTTCATTCATTCTTAGCCTGCAAGTGGAGCCTAAGATTCTTTGTAGCCTTGTTGCTGTGATGTGGAGAGACCAGTGTGTGAGCCAATGCAGGAGACAGGCTGATAGGGCCACAGGCTGATCAGTGATGAGATTACTACAACCATTAGCTCCTTTTCTAGGCTCGGAATGAATGGACTCACTTTAATGATTCTGTAGGTATGAATGGTAAAGTACTGTAGGTGAGACTCATGTTGATAGGCAGCGAAAGATGCTCTCACTGTTTTCAGCCTAAAATTCCTTCCTTGAATAGTATCACATTTTTCCGTAGTTTAGCTTAAGGACACTAATCCATGAGCAATAACCTTTATTCAGCACCATAAAAGTAGACCAAAGAAGTGCTGCTTCATCCCTGTGCATAGCTAACTTGTAAGGCCGGTCGGTGTTGACCTCACCACACCCTAGATGACAGGCACTAACCACAGAAACAGTTTTGTCAGCAGTCAGTGTTAGCGTACAACCCAAGCCTTATGCGTCAAGCTGAGTCTGGTGTGTGTGTTGGACAGGAGTACATCCAGAGCCTGCAGCGGAAGGCTTACCCTACTGGGGACAACGGCACCCTCCAGTCTGACTCCACACACACCACCATGCTGCCTCCAGACCACACCCAGCTGGCGCCACTCACCGAGAGCGAGGACGAGGCCGGCAGCTCCCAGCCACCGCCTTCACCCCCCGATGCCCCCAGACTCACACGCGTCACCATGCACTAGTGTGTGTGTGTGTCTGTGTGTGTGTGAGTGTGAGTGTGTGTGGCACAGAAACACTTGTGTTGTGGGCTGTGGTTTGTATTGTGCCCAGAGTGAGAAAACTGAAGTGACTAAAATGATATCCAGCCATTGTGTTGATGTCACTGAACCAGAACTATTTAGCTTTGTGATCCTGAAGGCAGAACAGTGATATAACCAGTAGATATTTTGTTGTGTGAGCCATGTGCTTTCTCAAAGAGGAAACTGACTGATCACATGTGCTAATGGAGATGAAGAAAACAAAAAAAATTGGTGAAATCTCAGTCCATTTAATTGGAGCACAAATCAGGAGTTACCTTCCTTTGTAGTGGCAAGACAAGCACAAACAGAACCTTTCCCGGGGGTACTCCTGTCACCCTGAGATGAGGCGGTGTTCACAGGAAAAGACACAAGCAGGATGACAAGTGTTGGCAAGACAGTGAATGCCAGCACCAGTCAACCTGCATGACTTGTGTGGTACTGAACCGTGCAGTGATTCAAGAAAAAACATTAGATATATATAATCATGAACTATTATTGTGATATCATATAGCAAGCATGTGTGTGCATGTATGAATGTATGAGAGAGAGAGAGAGAGAGAGTGTGTGTGTGTGTGTGTGTGTGTGTGTGTGTGTGTGTGTGTGTGTGTGTGTGCGCGCGCGCGCACACGCACATTTACCTGTGTGTATACGTGCCCGGATGTATTAAGAAAGAGAAGAGTGAGTGTGTATGGCAGTGTGGTGCAGCGTGCATATACAGTACATCCCTGACTGTAGTTCTGTGTGTGTTTTTCCCTCTTGTTGCTAGACTCAAAGTGTAGCTAAAGTCTTTCAACACCTGTAAACTGTCTGTCAGTAGCCCAGAGACCTGTAAACTCTCAGTGTGTTGTCTTACTTTAGTCCTCATGCTGCTGGCCCCCTGGTGTCTTGGGGGTAGATCAAATGTACCCTCTCGGATCACCGCCGTGGCTTGTGATGTGATGAACGGAAGAGTCAGAATGATTACTGATTTCTTAGGAATCCCAAGGAAGGATGAGTGTTCTGGTGATTATCATTTCCAGTCCACTGTGTTGTGTGTGTATGGATGGCTAGAGCTGGTCGGGGTGAACACTCCCTCTGGCCTGGTCTTTGTCGCCGTAACTTGCTGAAATGAAAGCGAAAGGTCTTAGTTTTGGATCACCCGTTTCTGCATCATTTTGCTGGATTCCTGCTGGTCCTGATTTGTGGCCGTGGCCTCCAAACCTCATATCATAGGGAGATGTGTTTAGTCCTTGTATACCAATACCAGTACTGTACACCACATACACTGTCTGAAAAACAAAACTACAAAAAAGATGTAGTTATTTAGAATGTGATGGTTAGTTAACGATGGTCGTTCTTCCTGACATCAAAATATTTGGTTTAAAGCATCCAGAGTAAAGGAAAACATTAGAAATGTTGGTTTGAAGCATCCAGAGAAGGAAAATTTTAGACACTAGCAACGGTGAGCCCCACACGGCCCATCGTTGCCAGAAGGGTCAGCCTCTGCTCAGCTCACCACACGTGAAGCCGCTCAAACAAGTGAAATGCTGGCTGCTCCTCGCTCAACGCTGACAGACAATGGCAGCAGCAGCACCAGCAGACAGCACAGGTCTGCCGGAAGTCTTTCTGTATTGATCTAGCTAGGGTGTGTGTGTGTGTGTGTGTGTGAGTGAAGGAAGGAAGTTGTGTGTCACTCAGTTCTACTGGCATTGTGGATGGCTTTAACCTGCCTCTGCCTTAGTGGCCTGGCGTCATGGTGGATGTTCATTCAACTTCATGTTATGCTTATTTATTGACTTAATCTTGTCTATGTTGATTTGTACATGTCTGCAATTTCCTTCCCAATTTTGTCTTGGGAGCAAGGTTTTTATTTTTATTTTTATCTTATTTTATTTTATTTATTTTTTTTTTTCCCTGTATATTTTGTCCTGATTTCTCTCTGGAGTTGAATAACATTGTTGTTGATTATTTGTTAACTTTACACATTGCCTATAGTCATATATAGTGTGGTATTGAGTCAAAGCATAACTGTCTTGTTTACTTCATGATCTAATGATTAATTTAAGAAGCATATCACTAGGGACAGTGTGTCATAAGAGGAAGGGTGTGGGCACTGTGATGGCCCCATGGTGCCATGTCTGGCATCTCAGGATCTGCCAGCACTAGTGCCACACTGTGATATGGACTGAGTGAGGCAGGTCAGCGGACATGACTTTGCTCAGTCTCCTTGTACTGGAAGTGATGTGAAGCCTGGTGCCCATGCTGATAGGTTCATACAAAGTTATGCTTTCCCTATGCAGTCATCTGTGGTATGATGAAATAATCTGGAGCTAATGAGCTGTGTACCTTCATTCCTTGATTTGCTAACTGTGAACACTACAAGGGAATTATATATCATTGTATGAAATAACTGTATCTTTGCTGTTAGCATCCTTCTGAGAGAAGAGTGAGCACAGCATGGAGACCTTGTTCTTCCACTGTTAACATCGACTCTTTTGTGATAATTATTCTTGAGTCAGGTTCACAAGGGTTTCATAATTTATTTCATTTCCTTTGGTTTATGTTTCAAGCATCAGGTCAACTATGTTTTTCTGAATGAGCATGATATTGCAATAGAGTGAAACTCATTATTGTTTATAACGCTCATTATTAATTCAGCATTGGATGGTCCTGTAGTGTGCAGTATGTGGTTATGACACATCCACCTATCAAAACCTGGACCCTCCCACTGGTTGGAATGTTTCCTGACTTCTTGTTACTCTTCACTGAAAAAACTTTCACCAAAGATATTTTTATTCCTCTGTGAAGTCTTGTTCTGTAATTCTAAGATAGTTTTGTCTTGGTAAGACATGCTGCCCTCAGGGCCATGCTGAGTATGTATTGTATGGCTGAGTTGTTTCAGGTTAAGTTTTCCTGTTTGCTTCTATATGAAACTTATACTACTGTAATGATAAAGGATGGATGTTCATATATCACCTAAGACCTTGATATGGAAGGTACCTAGTGCTAGTCTGACTCCATTTTAATGCTGTCTAGGTCAGATGATGCTTTATTGTCTCAGTTAGGTTAGGTTAGGCAGTATTTACACAGATTCACCTTGGAATTCAGTCTTCATGGTTAACAGAATAGCAGTGAGAATATGCATGTGTTGCAAACTTAGTCTCATTTAAGTTAACCTTTGTATTACCTCACCACTGCCATGAGCTGGAAAAGCATGCACAAGTTATATATTTACTACTTAATTATCTCTCATGTATCCTGCAGTTGCTGCATAAAGACCAAAGACCATCATTAATCATTAAATATATAATCAACCTTTTACAGTCTGCTCCAGTCATGCATTGAGTGACCCAAGAAGCTCACTCCTCTCTTGTTAGTTGCCAACAGTGAGGTGAAGCTGGAGCACTGAGCTGCAGTGTGTAGTGGCGGTGACATGATCAGGTGCACCTTGGCTCGGTTCACTCCCTGCTCCTCCCTCCACTCTTTGTGCTGTTGAGGAACATTTCACTTTAATATTTAATGTTATATTGTAAAAACAAATACTATACATTGTCTCATCCATCTAAGCTTCAAACTATCAGACTCAAAATACTGCAAGTTATATATTTTGTACCAGATAAGTGTGAGGTTCAACTGAGCTAGTTACTGTCACACTAAGCTGTCTGGGTGCTGGTGGGAGCTGTTTGGAGAGTGACTTGCCCTCCTGAAGTATGACATGTTAGGAATAGGACAGCTTTCTGCCTTTTCCCTGGAGCTCTATAAACTTTATTCTTAGCTAAAAAAGTATGCAAAGTCTTTGAGCCATGTTTGCTTTATTTTGATTACTTTTGCATTGTTATTTTTATTATGGCCCAAGAAATTTCCTTAATGGAATACACCAGATAAGTTTTGGGGCCACAGTTTGCATATGACAAGCCTCACGGAAGGAACACGGGGGAGAATCAAGGACTCGCTGTAAGTAGTAGTCCATTCTTCCTGTTGCTTCCTTACTGTCAGCTCAGCAGGTGACTGTTGGGTGTGGTAGAGTTGTCAGGAACAGTACCACCACTCCAGTTCAGTGCACAGTACATAGGATTAAGGGTGCCCTGTCAGTCCCAGGGCAGCATTTCCAAGATCACGAGGGAACGTCTCATATCAGTGTACAGTTCATCATCATACTTGTACTGATGCTAGACCTAGAAAGCTTGTTTGTGGTTTAGTGCCAACCTTTGCTTCTTGGATACCTTAAGGGGAATGTTTGTCCTCTCCTCTAGGCTTGAGCAGCTCGTGTTTCTAGCTGACCTCACAGAATGGCTGAGCTTCAATGCCACCCTCAAGCCACTGTATATATTCTGGTTACCACCCAGACTGTCTCAGACACTCCAGAAGTTGAGTGAGAAGTTTGTATAAGGAACACAGTTTTGTATAACTTGACAAATTGGTGTGTGTGTACATTATGTAATAATTTCTTACAGGATATGTCATTGCATCTCTTCAGAAGCAAGTTATTTGTACTGTATGGCATCATGTTCTCTTTAAATAATAACAATGTTTTAAATGGACATGCTTATATTTTCCCATCATCCACTAACACATTATTTTTTCAATCTATATATTACCATCATTATTCTCTGTTAGAGGAACACTGGCCTAGGGCAACAAAAAGGATGCTATTTCCACCAGACTATTTAATTTAAAGAGACATTCGGTTAAGAGGGAAAGAGTGGGGAAAGGTACCTACATCCTTAGGTAAGGAGAGGGAATAAGGAGGCCAAATATGCATTACACTAGGTTGTGACTTGCTGAAAAAAATTAAATAAACCATAGACACATTACTCAACTGTCCATATAACTATTACTATTAATATTTTTAGTACAAAAACTACATGTGTCAGTGCCATGTACATTGTCTGCCCCTTGGAGTGTTTTCATTTTCAAGGAAGTTTGTTTTAAGGAAAGTTGTGGTACAGTAAGAAATTTTTAGGGAAATTCAAAATTCTAGAGGAATCTAAGGAAATTGGTTTTGTGAAGGAATTTTCCAAAGGAAATATATATATATATATATATATATATATATATATATATATATATATATATATATATATATATATATGATTGATCTATGTATACACACATTAAGCCTTTCATGATAACACATTCACCTAGAACACCAGTGACCACTCCCACACACCCAAAGCACTATGCAACACAACAAAATTATCACGAAACACACTTAGAACTCATTAGAAACACACAATATTCACCATTAACACCCCCAAATAAATTTAAACACTCAATAACCCAAAATACATTAAAAACACAATGCAAAATACCAAACCCCCATACACACCCAAAGACCCCTCACACACACTACCACTTAAAACACACAAAACTAACCCAAAACACCATACAGTAAGCCCCGCACTTGGCGAAATTCACTTTTGGCGGTAGGGTGGCCATGGACCACCTAGTGCACGCTTGGCGATTTGAATTCAAACTTGGTAGTTCCCTGACGGCCGCACGGCGAACCACGCGGCTCCCTGGTAACGTCTGACCTCTCTCTAAACTTATCAGAACGCAGTGTGAGAGTCCACTTCAGCTATTTTGTTTGTGCTACCCTCTGTTCTTTTAGGGTGGGAACGAATTCTGGCGATTTACCGCCAACAATGGCTTCTACCAGGGCAACAGGTGGTAACGGGGTGGGGGGGGTTAATGACGAAAGTGGGCGAGGGAAACGGGTGGAGAAACGGGAGTTACAGCCTTTATATCATGTCTTATTAGCTTTATTTTTTTGTTTATTGATCTGTTTTGTACATGTGTTCTAATACTTGAAGGCAAAAGATTTTATTTCAGCTCAAAAGATGGTATTTTAGGGGCAATGGTCAAAGACTGATTGAGGTATTTTTAGGAAATTTATATGGTATAAAGAACTCGTGTTTGGCGAAATTCGCATTTGGCGGTAGTTTCGCCAGACTAATTAATTCGCCAAGTGCGGGACCTTACTGTATAATCCCTCAAAATGGCCCCAAACATACTCAAAAGAGACCCAGATATTCAGATACGTTTCCATAGTCCACATCACACTCAGGATACGTAATACATACCTAAAAAACTTCTAATACACGCTGGAAATACACAAAATGCACTCAAAACACACTAATAATGACAAAACATTTTGCAATACTACCACTTTTAAAAAAAAGTAGCTGTCAAACACTTTTTTTTTCTTTCTCCCGCGGGAGATGAAGGCACTCTCTGTACAATATTTATTGCTTTGACAAATAACCATAGCTGGATAAGACGCCGAAAAGAAGTATGTCACAGTAAATAGATGTGATATTTGTATATGTATAGTATCTCATTAATGACATATTTAGTAATAATTACCACATACATTTATACTATAGACACGTACTGCAATGTCAAACACGTGTCGCTACGAGAGCAAGACGCGAGTCCAAACAGAAAGCAGCAGTAGTGTGACTAGTGTCCGTGGCGGGGTCCGTGGAGTGTCTACTGTTTAATGTTGATGTATACTGTGGGCAGTCTTGCCACACGCCCAGACACACCCACACACAGCTATACATACTCAAAACACACTCGCATATACTCAAAACACTAGTAAAACACACTTGATACGTGAAGTATCAAGCTGGAAGCAATGCCAGCCAAGACAACACTACCACCTTCACCACTGCCTCACCTTCATTCATTTAAGGTATGTTTGAGGCCATTCACTTATTTTTAGGTTTCCTTTACACATGAGAGTGAAAACAGTTCGAAATTATTCAGATAGTGAAAAGAACGTGATAGGTATAACGAACACTGTAGAGACATTTTGTCAGTATTACCAGCTTTTATTTGCGTTTATCAGTTTTTCCAGCCGTCAAAATATTCAAAACTCCATTTTGGAGATTTTCTATTTCAAGCTATAACTGGGTTTTTATGGTATCAGATAATGGCTTATGCCCTTATAAGTGTGAAATAAATCTATTGAGTGTAATAAGTGGACTTTGAAGTAGTGTTTAGTCCTGTTAAACATAAGTCTTATATTGTTTTTTTATTTTATTTGTTTATGTTTCTACTTCATGATCAAACTCGTTGTAGAATGTTTTAAAAGATAGCCCAGACTGTGTAAAATGTGTTAAAATACTCTGGACTTTACAGGACGTTTTAGCAGACTTATATGTGAAAATGTTTTTGTACTTTTAACTTATTTAATTTAGACTTTATATATATATATATATATATATATATATATATATATATATATATATATATATATATATATATATATAGTTAGGCTAGAGATTTTTTTATGTTTTCGATATTAGTTGAAGTATTTATCAAGTCATAAAATATCAGGCATTCAGCCGTGGCTTCGTTTTTTTTTTTTTTTTTTAAGTCATAGGCTATAGGTAATTTTTTTTATTATTTACGTAATTTAGACGAGTCCTCGAGCTGCCGCCTCTTTTCGAGCTCCCCACTAGTTCGTCAACATTTTGCTTAATATATGAGAGGATAGTTGTCTGGAAGGTTATGTCGAGTAGATAGTTGTAGAAATTGAGTTTTTGAGGCATTGAACAAAACCAGGTTTTCTCTGCCCCAATCAGAAACAAGTGAAAGATCAGAAGTTAGGCGTCCTATAGCATCTCGCCTTGAGTCATTTAATTGTTGTTGGGTTGGGCGTCTGTTGAACGCTGTTGAATAATGCAAGGTGGTATCATCAGCATAGGAGTGGATAGGGCATTGAGTCAGATTTAGGAGATCATTGATGAATAATAGAAAGAGAGTGGGTGATAGGACAGAACCCTGTGGAACACCACTGTTGATAGTTTTAGGGAAGAACAGTGACCGTCTACTACAGCAGCAATAGAACGATCGGAAAGGAAACTGGAGATGAAGGTACAGAGAGAAGGATAGAATCCGTAGGAGGGTAGTTTAGAAATTAAAGATTTGTGCCAGACTCTATCGAAGGCTTTCGATATGTCAAGGCCGACAGCAAAGGTTTCACCGAAGTCCCTAAAGAGGATGACCAAGATTCAGTTAGGAAAGTAAGAAGATCACCAGTAGATCTGCCTTTACGGAAACCATACTGGCAATCAGAGAGAAGGTTGTGAGCTGATAGATGCCTCATTATCTTCCTATTAAGGATAGACTCAAAGGCTTTAGAAAGGCAGGAAATCAAAGCTATAGGGCGGTAGTTAGAAGGATTGGAGTGGTCACCTTTTTAGGGACAGGTTGAATGTGAGCAAACTTCCAGCAAGAAGGATAAATAGAAGTAGAGACACAGATGAAAGAGTTTGACCAGGCAGTGAGCGAGTTCGGAAGCACAGTTTTGAGAACAACAGGAGGGACTCCATCCGGACCGTAAGCCTTCCGAGAATCAAGGCCAGAGAGGGCCAGGAAAACGTCTTTATAAAGAATTTTAATTTTAGGGATGAAGTAGTCAGAGGGTGGAGGAGTAGGAGGAATATGCCCAGAATCATCCAAAGTTGAGTTGGTAGCAAAGGTTTGAGCGAAGAGTTCAGCTTTAGAAAAGAAGAGACAGCTGTAGAGCCATCTGGATGAAGTAAAGGAGGGAAAGACGAAGAAGTAAAGTTGTTAGAGATATTATTGGCTAGATGCCAGAAATCTCGAGAGGAGTTAGAATTGGAAAGACTTTGACATTTTCTATTGATGAAAGAGTTTTTAGTAAGTTGGAGAATAGATTTGGCATGATTACGGGCAGAAATATATAGGGCATGAGTTTCAGCAGTTGGATGGCTACGGAACCGTTTGTGAGCCGCCTCTCTATCATTGACAGCACGAGAACAAGCAGAGTTAAACCAAGGCTTTTTAGCTTTAGGGTTAGAGAAAGTATGAGGAATGTATAGCTCCATGCCAGAGATAATCACCTCTGTTATGCGCTCGGCACAAAGAGAAGGATCTCTGACATGAAAACAATAATCATCCCAAGGGAAATCAGAATAGTACTGCCTTAGTTCCTCCCACTTAGCAGAGTTAAAATGCCAGAAGGTGATTTCTACGTGTTTTCGTGTGTTTCTGGACTCAGGGGTGTAAATAGTAGTAGTAAAAGGAAGAAAAAAGGATAAATAAAGGAGGATGTGGAGGAAGGAAGCAGAAAGGGAGGAGGAAGAGGAGCAGCCAAGCCACAATACTTAAATATTTCTCCACATCTTCAATATTTTGCTTAATAGTTTGTGTTTTTAAGTGTTTTGGTGTATTTCTAGGCTCAGGCGTGTAGATGGAGGCACTAGAAGAAATGAAAAAATAAAAATAAAGGAAAACGAAAAGAAACTTGAAAAAGACACTGAAGAATAGGAGACAAGCCGCAATACTTAGCTAAGTCTCCCTTGTAATCTTTCCGTTCTTTTAAATGCATTTTGATGTTTTGAATATACCTATTAAGGATGGTTTAAGGAAATCTCATCTTCAATTTAAGAATATCTGGCAACTGACATAAGGAATTGAAATTCCCTGGTATGGAAGCACTGCGTGACTGCCACTGACTGGTCCAGACTGGATAAAACATTTCGAGCAGCGGTGGTGGGTGGTAGGGTGCGCGGCGCGGGAGTCCAGCCTCAGCCTTCAGCCAGCTGGTCCCAGGTGACGTCAGTGGTGTTATTGACAGACAGACACGAGCACCGCTATGGACCCTGCTTCCTCTGACTCCCCTGACGAGTAAGTAGATACCACACCCCCCATGCATAACATCCTGTCAAGCACTCCAATTCCACACCAGTCAAGTGAAACAAAGAAAATATATACGTGGCGTGAAATGTTCGAGATAATATTTGTGTAGTGTCTTCCTGTCTTCAGTTTGCTGCTCTTACTCATAAATACTCAGTGTCCACATTTGGGAATTGCGTCCACGCCGCGAGAGATATATATAGGTAGTGTGTGTGTGTGTGTGTGTGTGTGTGTGTGTGTGTGTGTGTGTGTACACGTATATGACGTATTGTGACAAAGAAGAGGAGGAAAGAATGGGATATTAGACTTCATGTGCCACCTTACCTGTCAACCACAGAAAAGTGTAAGTGGGGCTTATTTCATGGGGGAGCCGTTACTTGTCAGCTTATCGGTACAGACAGACGGAGATGCGTTAAAATGACTTGCAGCAAATGACTGAACTGGACGCGACTCGCACGGTGTGAACGCGGGACATGCTATGGTGTAAGCAAGTCATATCTAGATCAGTTATCCCTCTGATCTCGCTCTCTATAGCAGAAATATTTTGTTATCTATGTATGTTTTTTTTTTTGTTTTTTAATCTATTGTATGTTTCTTGTATACTCTATCTGCATGACTTAGTATGCCTAGTTACCTATAATCTTTAGTCTATGGGGCTTCTGTATGCTATATATGTATTAATGGCCATAGCGAAGTAACAAATATAAACCCATGCAAAATTAATATAGAAAGCAAGTGTATGGAATGATGTAGGGTGAATAAGGTGTCTAGATGGCATATTTTCTTGATGTTTGAAGGCAGTTGCTAAGTTGACATTGAGAGAAGGGCAGAAGGAAGGACAATGTATATAAGCAAGAAAATTAACACAAATCAATGCTAAATTAACGTGGGAAATAAAAACTGGGGCTTGAATTTGGTTGAAAGACATCTAAGGATCACAATTAGTTGATATATAAAAACTGTTGACAAGTTGACATTGAGAGAAGGACAGAAGGAAGGACGGGGTCTACTCTCATCCCCGGCCTGCTCCTCTAGTCCTCTTTACCCTTCACTGACGTGGACCACGTGCTTGCTGCCTGCCTGCTGCCTGCCTCACCTGCCATGACAACCCTCCACGTCCCCACCTAGTAAATATGAAGCACTGTAGCCATTGGAATCATATGTAACTGTGCTGTGGGATTTAACTCAAGGTCGTTTTAAAGTCCCAGTGTTTTACCTTCGTGTTTGTGTGTTGGGCCTTGTTATGCAAGTTACCTGTTTTGGTGGAATGGAAGTAGATGTCTCATGTGTGTTTTTGTAGAGAGTGTTAGTGGTGGTATACATGTGGATATTCATATATGTGGGTAAGTGTCACTGTGGTATTTGTTGGTATGGCCCATGTTTCCTATTCTTTGGTGCCAAATTGGGTTAACATGAAGCGTACTTATTTTGAGACTGCAGTTACTTTTCTTTGGCATGATTTAGATGTTTTCTTAAATTAAGGTGTCTTTTTAAGTTCTTCGCAAGCTTTTAGGAAATGGCACTTTCCAACTTATTTCATTATCAATCACTTTAACCTAACCTAACCTACCCCTCAGATGAAAACACTTAACATTTATTTCGATATTATCTGCATTTTCATCAGCTGATCTTGCTGGCTATTAACATTCAGTAAAGAGAATATCATTGGGATTTCTTAAGTTAGGTTAATTCTGAGATGGGTACAAGTTAGAGACTCGCAAATCACATTATACAAGATCAGCATTCTCACGGAGAGGTTAAAGGAATTAATATTTGTTGTTTTACATTTTGTCGTGCATTTTATATATTGTATGTTTACTGTATGGTGTGTTTTTATGAGTTATTAAGCTTTGTCATCATTATCTGTCTGTTAACCAATACTCTTAATCATTCTTACATTTTCCTGGTACACTCTGGAACTCCCTACCTGGTTCTGTGTTTCAAATTTCTTAAGATTTTTTTTTTTTTTTTTTTTTTTTTTTTTGTAACTCTCAGACCTGCAAGGGGACTGGCCAGTTTTATGCTCTTATATTAAGAAAATAATAATAATAATAATGTAACCTTACCTTGTCCAGCAATCAGACGCGGGAGAGGCAGCGGTCAGCCAGCGGGTGCACCGACACAGATGGTGACGTCCACCTGCGAGTCATTTGTTACGATGAGACGGTGCGCAAGCTAGACCACTACTATGGCATTGGTGAGCTGTCCGAATTATCTTTTATCTCTTGGGAACTTTATGATATCCCTCACAAAATTGACACTTTAGCCTGAGGAAAGTTCTTTTGCTTACATGATCATTTTTCCTCAGCTCATAAGATTCAAATTTTACATATATCATTCACATTCCTTTTTATTTTTTAAGCTCAGATGATAATTTTTCTTGATTAACATTTTATATCACTTACAAGATAACTTCATTTTAGCTAAGAAAATCAAATCATTGTCAACTCGGGAAGTAAAAAACCCTTGCTAATGAGTTTGAAGTATTCTCTGATTTAGTTTTAGCTATGAAAGTCAAATCGTTGTCAACTCAGAAGATAAAAGACCTTGTTAATAAGTTTGATGTGCTCTCTGATGTATTTATAGCAATGAAAATCAAATCATTCTCAGTTCGGAAAGTATAAGATCTTGCTAATGAGTTTGATGTATTCCCTTTGCATTTAGTCAAGAGGCAGCTGCTACAGAACCAGAGCATCAGCCTTGGCATCTTCCCGAGCACCAGCCAGGACCAGCAGGTGGGGGATGTGCGCACCTCCATATACTGCGCTGCGTCCATATGGAGTCTCTTCCAGGCATACAGGTGAGGCACAGTTGCAGCTGAAGCTTTCTGTGGGGATTTTTGGTCTCCTGGTTATTTGATATTGATGGTAATGTTTGTTTGTCTTTTTAAGCTTATATCGTTTGTTCATTATGTTTATATTTTCTTTATTTGATACTCATGTTATGTTTATTTATTATTTTGTTTATTTTTGTGTATCAACATGTTACTTTACTTATATAGGTAAAAAATATTAATGTAGTTCTTATACCTTGACATTAATTCATAACTATAACTAATATGACAAAAAAGTAATGTGATTCATGTTTCCAAACTTAGGAGTAAAACTTATATAGATGAAAAGAACAAAAAAGCTCACAGAACTCGATTGGCAGACGAATTGACGATGACCGAGGGAAGGCATATGAGCTGGGCCAGTCCTGCGTCAAGTGCATGCGGGGAATCCTCACCTGCTGGATGCGACAGTGTGAGCACGTGGAGAACTTCAAGAAGGGACAGAACCCAAAGTTTGCCCTGCACGCCAAGTTCCACCTTCTCACTGGCGAGGAGGTCATCTCCAGCGAGGAGTATGGCCACCTACAGGTACAAGGGGAAGCCATGCTTTGTTTACTTGCTTGTGTTTGTGTATCTGTTTGAATGAAGCTTGAATGTAAAGTCTCCCCACAGTGTGCCTAAGTTGTATTTATGCATCCATTTCACTGAAGCTCATTATGTTGTATCTTTTAATACGGATTTGTGTTTTTATTTTACTTTTTAATGGGTATGTTTCATCCTCTACTCATGTCTGGCAATCAATTGCCTCGCTTTATGTCCTCGTGTGTTTAGTTATAGTGTGGAATTATAGTAATTTGTCATCTACTTGGCATTGTATCGGAATTAGTTATCTTATTCCCTCTGCATTGAACTATATCTCTCCACACATTCTATATTCTCTCAGGTACTGGCAATATGTAGCTGTATACAAAGAAAAAACAAAATACAGCAAGAATTAAAGCCAGCCAACTATTTAATCCTGTTTTGTGTTTCAGATTGACATTGTATCCCTGTACCTGCTGTTCCTGGTGCAGATGATCACCTCAGGACTGCAGATCATCTACACCATGGATGAGGTGACCTTCGTGCAGAACCTTGTGTATTACGTGGAGCGAGCATACCGCACACCTGACTTTGGCATGTGGGAGCGTGGCAGCAAGTACAACAATGGCACTCCAGAGCTGCATGCCAGGTAACAAAGAGATTACTAAATACACAACACTGTTTTTGTTCATCTTTTTCTGTTCCTATCCACGCCAGGCTGATAAGGGTGAGAGTGTGAGTGTGTGGTGCCTTACCTGGACCACTGCATATAGAAACTAGTCTTGGTTTTTCATATTTAGAGCATTTAACCCTTTCATTACTAGGATACATGTTTACAGTGAGTTTGGGTATGATTAGATTATTTTATTGACATTAGGAAGTGTCTGTGGAGGACAGATGATTAATGGCCAGAGCCTTCACTATTTTAATTCCCAGATAAGTTTCTGAAGCTGTATAAAAACATCAAATAGTAACCAGAATACATGTGAAAACATGTCATGGTACTGAAGGAATTAACCCCTAGCCGGCGGCAGTGGACGTTGGCTTGTCTCCTAAAATGTGAATCGTCTATATATAGCTTCTGCCGCCTACTGGTGTGCAGCATAAATTTAGTTACACCGCATTTTGTTACGTTTTGACAGCATCTTTATATAGACTCTACCGCAATTTCGCGCCGTGTTTACAAGTTTCTCAAATCAAACTTTAGGCTTTAAAGTGAAATTTCTTTATATGTTTACTAGGATAATGGAGTCACTCACACCCACATTAAAAAATGTGTCCAGGACTTGTGACCTGGATGTGGTTTCCCTCCACCCTCCCAATTTTTTTTGTTTTTGTTTTTTGCTTTTTCAGTTATGTGATGGTTTCCTCTCTTACTTTGGTAGCTGTTCTGATGTGTGGTACAGCTTAAAGCAGGGAGTTATGCACAAGCAAACTTGGCAAATATCACAGCTGTAAATACTTCTCTTTACTTTTTTTTGCATTGCACAAAAGGTACATCTCCTCTGAACTTTCTTTGTGGTGTCACCTTCTGCTGACGGTGTCTCTATTGGAAAATGCCTTCCACTCAGTCGTGTAGGGCATGGCCCAAGAGTGACTGAGGTTGTAGGTTTCCTTATCCAGTACACATCTTTCCCATAGGTTTTTACTATTTGTTCAATCAAAAGCATCTTGAAGTCAAGGAGTTTTTTCTGACCACCATTTCTTTTGTAGATTACATGGCAGTTATGAAGACTCATTTCTATCAGCCTGAGAAATATCTTCTTGTAGTACTTTGTGATACCTTTGCGAGTCATACTTGAAGCAGATGTTATTTGATCCATCAGATCCACTCCCCCCATGTGCAGTTTCTTGTATTTTATGCACACTGAAGGTTTGTTGACATCTTTTCCGCCAGATTGTACAGTTTCCATTGAATCATCATAGATTGTACTAAGCATGTTTACATTCTTTTTGTCTCTCCACATCATGTGCATCACTTTGTTATTGTATCTGGTTATTGTCTCTCCCTTTTTCAGTTTCTTTTCTTTTACTTCCTGAGAGAGTCCCTTCCTGTTGAATCTTACTGTACCTATGGCATCAGTTCCATTAGCTAAAAGAATATCATACAACTCAAGTGATGCATAGAAGTTATCCATTCCAAGGACATAACCTTTATTGAGAAGGGGCTTTATTAGTGCAAGAACAATTTTAGTTGACTTGCCTAGCTTGGTTACATCTTGATCTGATAGTCCTGGTATTTGGCAGTTATATTCTGTTGCTTTCCCTGTATAGGGCAAAATATCCCACACATAGCCAGTTTCAGCCTCTGCTAAGATGTAAGTCTCCATTCCAAACCTTGCCCTCTTCAGTGGAATGTACCTCTTCCACTTTAGTCTTCCTTTCCATAGAAGCAATGACTCGTCAATGCTTATGTTTTCCTTAGGGATGTAATTAGACTGGAATTTGTTCCTGAATTTATCTAAAATTTCTCTAAATTTGAAAGCAGGATCTTCCTTATTTTCATTGTCAGATAAATGCAAATACTTGAGAAGTAGTACAAATCTGTCCCTTGAAATGCATTTCCCAAAAAAATGGGGTTGCAAGCATCTGGTTTGTGGAATGATATGAGTAAATAGTAGGCTTCCTTACTATGCCCTGCAAAATGGCCAAGCCTATAAAGGTATACATCTCACCAACATTAGTTTCCTTCCAAACCAGATCCCTGCTCTTTCTCCTCATTTTTCCCTTCCTCCTCTTTTCCTCACCGACCTTGGCAGCATATTTGTTTGTTTCACTAACCAGATGTTCAATCATAGTATCATCTAGAAAAGCCAAAAATATGTCCAATGGGTTTTGGGGGGTTTTCCAAAACCACTTTCACACCTGAGTCTCCAGTGAAAGGCAATCGATCTCTACTAACAGGAGAATGACCCATCCACCCAAGTGGAACACTGCCATCATGGTCACTAGCTTCAGCATCTGACAGGCTGTCATCTGCTTCCTCTGCAATGTTAAGTTGTGACTCATCTACACTAGCAGAGTCATCATCATCACTCCCTGATGCACTTCCTGCATCACTGCTAATATCATCCATAAACTCATCATCTAAATCATGCGCTAGAATCAGCTGTAAATCCTCATCAGTGATTCTCCTCCTTGTAGGAAGCATGGTTGTGCCTAAAATTCCCAAATATGTCCAAGAAATAATACTATATTGGTGGAATGACAGGCAGACAGGAGCACTCCACCCTGCCTGAAAGCTGGGAACAGAGTGTGGTATGAGTGTGAAAAGTCACGTACACCAAGGCCACTCTTGAGTTGCCAGTTATCATTTTTGTGGCTCGGGGGCACTCACACGTGGCCGTCTATATATAGTCGATGCTTAGAAATACAAGGGATAAATTTTGGAGACGAGTCTATATATAGTCACCCATAAATTTTGATACAATCAGGACCGTCTATATATAGTTCCACCGCCGGCTAAGGGTTAAAGATGATTACAGGATGTTTTCCGTTAACCTTCATTGCGTATTTACTCTTGGCAGCTCCATTGGCCTGGCCAAGGCTGCACTGGAGGCCATCAACGGCTGCAACTTGTTTGGGGAGAAGGGTGCCTCTTGGTCTGTCATCTTTGTAGACATTGATGCGCACAACAGGAACCGCAGCATCTTCGAGACTCTTCTGCCCAGGGAGTCCAGCTCAAAGGTGCGGAAAGTTATGCTAAGTGTTCTCTGAAGTGAAGTTTATAGGTACTGCATTTGGTGGAAAGGAAAATACTGTAAAGCACACACAAAGAAAACTGATTAACCATGTCGTGTTAATGAAGTGTATGGCAGAATAGTTTTACCTGTAACTCCTTGTGAACACCATGTCATCTGTCAAAAAGAAACAGAATAATGTATGATTTATGTATGTGATATTAAAAAACTCGCTTTGTTCTGTAGAAAACAAAAAAAAAAACCTAGTGTTTATTCAGCTATGGTCTCATCATTTTGTCACCAGAATGTGGACGTCAGCCTGCTATGTGCCATCTCCTTCCCTGCCTTTGCCACACACGACCAGGTTCTGTACACCAAGACACGCAATCAGGTTAGTGTTGTCGTCTACTGGAGTTTGAAAAGTATACCTGTCAATTGTAATTACCAATAGACCTTTGACACTGTACTGATAGACAAGATTTCCCTGTAACTTTTCAGGCACTATTATTACACTAAGGTCTTGTGAATATTGTAGATTAATATGACAAAATTAACCTGTTTTTTCTTCTATGTTTCATGGAAACTAATATTTACACTGCTAGGAAAGTTAATGAAGGGCAGCCACAGTAGAGATGAAGAGAAAAATTAGCTCATACAAATACTATCTTCATACTATCCAGATGAAAAAGATTACCTCGCACAAATACGTACTATCTTTTTTACTATCCAGATGAGAAAGATTACCTCACATAAATGCTATCTTTTTACTATCCAGGTGAGAAAGATTAGCTCAATATTATCTCTACTATTTAGATCACCTCACACAAATACTATTCCTTTACGATCTACATGAGAAAGACTAGCTCAGAATATTATCTCTTTACTATGCAGATTGTCAGTTTATTGGAGGGTAAACATGGCTTCAAGAGGTTCCACCGAGATGGCTACGGAACTGCACTGGAGGACAATAAGAGACGGTTCTACGACATTGCCGAGACAAAAGTAAGTGGCTTGGAAAGGGACTGGTACTCAATATTGGGGCTTTTCATTCATTCATTCTCTGGTAAGCTCTTGGAACTCCCTACCTGATTCTGTATTTCCAACTTCGTATGACTTGATTTAATTTAAGAAGGAGGTTACAAGACATTTATTTATTTATTTATTTTTATTTCATTTTTATTTTTATTTTATTTATTTATTTATTTATTTATTTTATTTTATTTTATTATTATTTTTTTTTTTTTTCTGGGGGGGGAGGGGGCTAAGTCTCTGAGACCTGAAAGGGAACTGGCAGCTTTGTGGGGGTTTATTTCAGTTGTTTAATGTTGCCCTTGGCCAACTTTCTCCTTTAACATTAAAAAAATAAATAAATAAATATGTCTCTGAAATAATTATGAGTGTTCTTTTGATGATTGGTGGAGAAGTGCAGTGTAATTTGTCTTTGTGTAGGATTCTATGTAGCTATAAATTCTGTTTCTGTGTGACTGCAGTTATAATATCTCTATCGTAGTGTAGGAGTGTAGTTGTAATGTATCTCTTTTAGTAGGAGTGCAATACTAATTCTCTCTCTCTCTCTCTCTCTCTCTCTCTCTCTCTCTCTCTCTCTCTCTCTCTCTCTCTCTCTCTCTCTCTCTCTCTCTTGTGTTTGGTGCAGGAGTTTGAGAAGATAGAATGTGAGTGGCCGCTGTTCTTCCTGTTCATGATCATTGAGGGCATGTTCAAGGGCAACGAGGAGCAGGTGGAGCAGTACAAGAACAAACTGAAGCCGCTGGTCAAGAGAGACAAGTGGGGAGGTAGGTCTCTTCATCCTCTGCCACTTGTCACTATTTGGATTGTAAAGAAGTGTAGACAAATATGGGGAATGATAGGTAGAAACAGGTTAGGTATGGTCATAAAGGGACTGCCACAAGTAGGCCAGTTCCTTCTTGCAGCTTCCCTCATTTTCTGATGGTATTTTTTTATCTGGCTCTTCTACAGACCCAGTGGTGCCCAAGTACTACTATGTGCATAGGGACCAACTGATTCTGGAGCGTTCTGACCCAGGTTCCCAGGTGAGTGCCTTGTATCACCTTGTAACACCCATCCTCTGTTATTACTCCCTTTGTGGCTGTGTCCTCAGAGCTTGGAGTTTGCATTGCTTAGTGTTTTAACATGTGGAAGGAGAGAATGTGTATTGCTTGAAAGTATTAAGTTTGAGGGTTTATTTAAAAGGTGCAGGAATGTTATGTTGCTCTCTTCCACTTCATATCCTTCTTAAAGTTTGTATTGCTTAGTGTTTTAACATGTGGAGGGAGAGAATGTGTATTGCTTCATAGAATTAAGTTTGGGAGTGTATTTAAGGAATGCTGGAATGTTGTGAAGCTCCCTTAACTTATCCTACTCTTTCTCTACCTCCTCTCCCAGGGCGCCAACCCAGCACAGAGGGCAACCCAAGGAACCTGTTCTTGTGGGGCCAGAGTGTGTGGGTCATCGCCTCTCTGCTCATGGACGGCCTGCTGCACATTAACGAGTTGGACATCATCCGCCGCCACCTGCCGTCCTACAACCGCCCACGCAAGGGAGGCCGCTACTCTGCCTTCCAGGTGAGCCATCTCTCCTCAGGGTGTATTAGCGGCAGGCCACCACACCAGCAATGCAGACTCAGGGGTAACTATTTGGAAGGCTGGCAAGTGGAAGCTGTCAGTATGGGAGGTTTTGAATGGTGTGATGTGAGCAGAATTAATTTTCCAGCGATGTTGAGTTGACATCATTCGTGTAGGAAAATCTCTTATGGCAATCTTAATACGTAATGCAGAAGCTTCATTAAAAAAATCAGAAAAGGCATGGTATTAGATGTAAGAAACTGATTGATTGGAGTTGAGAAATCAATTTATTTAATTTTTCATAATCCAGAGAGAGAGAGAGAGAGAGCAAGCATCACAATTCCATAATCCATACAAACTCAATATCTGCATCCTTTTCCACTCCAAGTATTCCAAATAATGTATCCTTGACCTGCACTGGTGTGGTTGGAAAGAGGAAGGATAGCAGGACTCAAATAAGCAGAATTGAATGTGTTAACAGTATCATAGTATAAGAAGTTTAAGTGTAACAACATGGAGTGAGTTCTGTTGTAAGTCAAGGGTTTGTGTGATCTGTGCAGGTGTTGTTAATGTAATTCATGTATACCTAGATGAACCCCCACCAACACCCTCCCACAGCGACACTCTGGATGATTCAGTGCGGCACAGGGACACACACAGCTGCTTCTCCACACACCTACCTGTCTTACAGACAAGTGTGGTGACTTACAACAAAAGGAAAATAGATAAATGCAAATGCTTTAGAATATTTCAAGCTGTTGCCAAACTTCAAATGAGGAATGTACAAAACCAAACTTTTTAAATGTCTGTTAGAATAATCTTGTACATTTCTGGTCTTTTTGCTCAAATAACTCTTCAGCAACTTGGTAATTTCATGTAATTTTTTCACTATAGTTCTCCAATTCTTTATCATTCTCATAATCTTGTGTGCCTGTATGTATGCATAACGGTGCCTATATACTTACACATAACCATACTCATGTACAAAATGTACTACAGATTTGACACAACTCATTTTTTTTAACAAGTTTGTTTACTTTTGGAAATTCCTGAGGTTCCCTCTACAGCCAAGGCCGGTGCCAGTGTGTTACCTCAGCTGCTTGGCACTACTAAGGTCCCAGTGGTGCATCTCCTTCTTAGGCCACATCATGTCAGCTCAGTTTGCCCCTCGCATGCCTCTCTACCTCTCATGATTGCCACATTAAGCATTCCACTTGCTCTGTTCATCATGTGCAAGTGTTGCCATCTTTTTTCTTTCATCTTCATTAGCAAATGCCAGCACACTGCTTCGTTTTGCTTCCTTACCTTATAACTTGTGCTGCTTGAGGAGAGGAGCGCTAAGACAGCTCGGGAAGGAAGGTCCTTCACTGTTTGCTTGTAGGAAAAGGCAATTAGTGAGCTTTTTTGTTCATATTTCATTCTCAGCCATTAAATATGTACTACTCGCATTTTTCACATACATAAAAAAAAAGGAAAGAAATATATGTAATATTTTGTAATTTATTGTGATTTATATACATATAAATATTTATGTGTATATTGGTAAAGATATTTTTGATGTGTGATTTTTGTGCATGTAATGATGGAGTTTGCCACAGACTTAGATTGTGGCCTTTAGCTGACCTAGTCAAGAGTAGGAGTGTTTTGTATACAGTCACTGCTCACTTTATACTTCAGTAAAAAGATTCTTCAATGTGAGGAAACACTATTAGTATTGTCAAAGGCATTTTGTGATGATCTGCATGGTAATGAGTGCAGGTGGTAAGGAATGCCAGTGAGTGATGGTCTGGTGGTGAGGAAGGCCTTCAGTCAAGTGCATAGCATCACCACAGTACAGTATTACCATGCACAACCTAACTCATGAGTAAAGGAATGAGCATTTATCAAGTGAGCAGCTGCTGTGTGTATATTGAGGTTGAGAATCTCTTATTTTAAGTATTTGTTCCAGGAAGTGTCTTAGATTTGATACATTTTCCAATACTAATGATTACAGTGGTGACACAGTTCAAGAATGTCAAGCCCAACTTGTGAGTGCTTTCAATGGCCTGAGTGTGTGAGTGAACTTGAAAGAAATCATCCCGCAGGCTGCTGTCAGGCCATGAAGGAAGCCACAACAACTTAGATACAAGCTGGATTTTGTAACTCAATCCTTTCACAGTTTTCTTTATATTTGAACCTGTATGATTCTCACAGCTTATTAGAAAAGGGGTCATGTGACCTCACAACTGTGTCATGTTGTCAATGAAAAATGTATCAGTCTTAAGAGATTTTCTGGCTGTAATATCAGATGAGTGATTCTCAATCTGTATTAACTGTCTTTTGAGACTTGTTTATGCAAGAGATCTTTTGCAAGCCACATTGGTGCCTGAGTAATAGCTGCAGTACAGCTCTACAATTAAGGATTGATGTGATGTGATGTGGCTTTTAATGTTTGACCTTGATTTGCCTCCCCAGGATTCGGTTAGTGAGGTGCAAGTAGCAGGACTTGTTTGAGGTGACTGTGGTGTGCCTGGTATTGGTGCTGCTGTCTGCCAGCCACAGTATTGGGAAGGTCTGGGAATCCTGTCAGGACTGAGGCACCAAACTGTATTAGTTTTTAAAGGAAGGGATCAAAAACTGACATTTATAGTATTGCAATATGCATGAAGTGCCGTAGGGAGTTCATAGACCTTAAGTGCACACTTGTCTATAGGACACTGCATTATTTTACTGCATATCTCTTGTATGATTTCATGGTCTTCATCACATACTGTGGCTGATGGAGTCTGAACTGAAATAGAGTAGACTTTATGCTGCAGTTGTACACACAAGCTCAAGATGATTTAGTCTTCACTCTTCACAAATGCATAACACCCAACCATTGCTGCCATCCGCCATCAGGTGGACCAACTGAGCACTATCAGAAGCACTTCTTTCTTCACTATTAGAGTGAAATAGTAGATACTTTGGATCATTAATCCAAGTTAGTATTAAAGTCATCATTGGCAAAATGATTCATGTAAAGAGCTGTGCATGGAAACTTAATTTTCATGTATTGTACATTGAACATAGCTGTTGATTGGGGGAAGATAAGGCCCAGCTGGATTCATTATGCTCTGATTTGCACAGTGCCAATGTCTCCTCTGTTGCAACCTCACAAGAATGAATACATTTATAAGTCACTCCTTAGACTAACTAGCTTTTACTGAAGATAGTTAGAATGAACACATTTATAAGACCAACTAGCTTTTACCGAAGACAACTGCAGGAAGGGAAGGGAACGTGCATAGGACCAAAGTTTGCTGAGTGTGGAGTGTGCCATGAAGGTGAGTGGGGAAGGGTCACTGGGAAGGACATGGGGTAAACCTGATTTATTTGGGAATGCTTTGGGTGACATCATACAAAATCTGTGACATTGAAGTGCCTTGCAATGTTGGTCACACTTGCTTCTTTGGCTTTATTCATCACTCTCCCTTCAACTTGCAGGCTGAAAATGTATTTGCTAAATTATATACTTTTGATAACTTTCTGCCAGTCATTACCAGCTTGCTTGTGTACAAATGCAGCTTTACAGGTTCAGTAGTGTTCAATCTCTCCTTCAGGCAATTACTTCACCAGAAATGTGGAAGGAAGCTGTCAATGTTTTGTGAATTATTGTGGGTTGTGTGCATGTGAGTTTGAGGAGAGAAAGGATGACCGAGAACTGTGGGTAATGTCTGTGTGATATTCTATGTTGATGATTCTGATTTTTTTTTTCACAGCTTTTGTTGGATTTCTGTTTATTTGTTTGTCTGTATATTTTTGTAGATATAGAGTAGGTGTTCTATTAGATACGGACTGAATGATTGATGAAGCATATTCTTGGTACCTTCTTTGAAGACTGTTTTACTTGACATCTTGTGTGAATAATGTATTATATTTGTTCTCAGAGTTAGCAGCACTCATGCCTGAGGTGTAGCATGAATTCACAAACATTTATTTATTTGTTTTTCATTTTTCTTCATTGATTTGTCATGTATTTTAACATTTTTGTATCTTGGCAAGCGTACAAGGTATATGAAAGAGGTAAGGAGGAGGAGAGACCTTTTACCAACCCTGCTGACACTCAGTGTTACCTGTGGCACCACATTACATGTACTACTACTGCACCAACGCACACACACATGCACACACACGCACACTCACATAAGCACACACACACACACACTTACATGCACACACACACATACGCATATGCACATACACACGCACACACACACATGCATCCACTGCCTTTCCCTTCTCCTAAGAGTGTTGTGGTGTGGCACAGGGCCGGTGCAGCACAGCCCAGCCACTCACTGTAAGACAGCCACCCTCTGGCTCTCATATGCCTGCTAAGTCACACACAAAGGTGGTCTTCCACAAAATAACATTGAAACAAAACTTTGAAATGGTCATACTTAAGTTTTCAGATATTTCATTCTTGCATGGAAAGTTACAGCTCATTGCAAATATTGTCTTTATTTGCTTGTGTTTTCATAAGATGCTTTCTATTCAAATTCCTGTAGAAATTAGCATATTTAACATTTTTCAGTGTTGATTTCATGAGATGCTTTCTATTTAAATTCCTGTAGACATTGGCATATTTTAAATTTTTTTCAGTATTGGTTTTCTGTAGATTACTTTGGCATTGAGTAGCTTGAAGTAGCCTTGGCCTCTGCACAGTGTCTCTTCACCACATCCTCTAAAAGTTATGTAAATATCTCTAGCACCTCCAGGGTTGTTTGGAAGGAAAGTGTGTATCCTTCACTTTTTCAACATCATTTTTCACAGTACTGGCATTAGTGTTCCCCTTGATAGGGTATAAGTCTTAGTACCAAATGAAATATCCTTATTGATTTCCATGGATGATCAATGTTCAGTGATATGGACTGTGGCTCTAGATGTTTGATTCGGTAATGGCTATGGGTATGGGTGTCTTGTCTGGTGATGGCTATGGGTGTGTCTGGAAATAGATGTTGTCATATGTGGAGGCATCCTTATTGCTATCCATTTGTTGTTGTTGCTCTCACTGTTGCCTCAAGTGTTGTGTGGAGTTAGGTACATAACATTCTCTCTTTCTTTATAGTTCACAAGTTTACCTTCACACACTATTAGTTATTCCCTTCCTTGAGTCTACCAATCAATAGCCACTCCAGGATTCAAACTGGTTAATGTTCGTCTGTAGTTGACGCATTTCTTCACACACTCATGTATAACTTGTCTCATTGCCACAAGGAGCTTCAGGGTTCAGGGACCTCAGTGTGGGGTTCCTGATGGGAAGTTAGTGTAATGTTGACATCACTTTGCCTCTTCTAATTGCAGCCTTGATCTTGTGGATGATTCCTGTATCTTGTTTCATGTACTTGTACGTATACGTATGTATTATTCCATTGATCTTACCAATTTCCTGTACCAGTTTCTCAAATTCTTTCATTTTTTTCCCCATCCTTGTAGAGCAAGAAAAACAGAGTAAGTACACACACGGTTCTCCTTAGATCAGTTTTTTTGTTTCTTTGCATGAGTTTTTGATCAGTTCTGTGGTTGACAGTACTATCCCGTGGTTTTCCTTGTTGCATAACAGCACAGACTGACGGCAGACATGAACACAAGGACATAATTGCAAGGGTGTGCATGCAGAATGGATTAGGCAGCAAGGCAAGGCAAGGCTGCTGTAGCTACTAGACTCTCACAGGCACATGCATTACAGGGCTGAGAGGACACACTGCATGGTTCACTCTTCTCCTTTGTGATTATTTATCCCCTCTCAGTACTGTCTCTCTGCTAGTTCCTGGTGGTGTCAGTACAAGCAGGCTTCTCTTTGTATATTTGTTAGTCCTTGGCTGGCATTTTCATGAATACAGAAAAGAAATTATGTCAGGTTCTGCTTGTCAATTTTCTTACTTCATACAAAATAGAGTACTGTGTTTGCCCTGCATTGGTTCAAGACAGCATCAACATAATTGCTTCTTTGAATAGTAAAGGCATCAGATTGTTGTAATGTCTGTCTCATGAACAAGCAAGTGCTGTATAATATCCCTCTTATCCTGTAGAAAGAGATAGTGTTGTGGAGTCTGTGTTGGGACCAGTGATTGCACTGTCAACCATGTGTTAGGGAGTAGTCCACTGCTCACTGTGTGGAATGTATAGCAGCAGCAGCAGCAGCAGCAGCAGTCACACACTCTCGTCTTTAGAGTAGATGATGTTTTGTCAACTTTTCCTGTGTATGTTTTGCATCCTTTTGTACATAGAAACTCAAATCTTAACAACGACATTGTTTTCCAGACAATAAATTTGTTTCTAAGTTTAGTAAATAAGTGAAAACAAACATTGTCTTTGTAAGTTTAGTAACAAGTGAAAATGTTTTTTTGTGTCCAGTGTTGCATTACAGAGAATATAATAGTCTAAGTGTTTTTACAAGTCTAATGTTTATGTTTAAATCATCAAGAGTACAATTAGTGTTTGTTAAGCAGTGCTGTTCATGTTGGCCATCCAGCGCCGACTCTGACTGTAGTGATGCTTTAGCTAATAGGCATGACATGTATGTACTATTAGCTCAGGCTGTTAGTGCCTCATGGCTCTGAGGCTCATGGCTCAGTGGCTGCTTCACCGCCCAGTCAGTGTCAGTCTATGTAGAGTCAGAGCTTGTTCAGATGAGCTACCTCAGCTTTTCACCCTCTGGTATTGGCAGGCCATACATGTGATGAGTGTAGCTCAGCCATGCCTGAATGTTGTGAGGCTTAGTTGTTCTGGCGCAACACTGCAAACTAACCAAGCCCCGGTGCAAGGAGTTAACAAGGGAGGGAGTGGTAGGGGGCATTAAGGTAGTGGGGTCTTGGGTGTGGGTGTGATCAAAGGCTGCCTGCAGGAGGGTGGAAGGTCCTAATCTGAGGAAACAAACTGGGCATGCAAAATTAAACTCATTTTAAACTAGCAACAAACCATGAAATATGAAAGATAATAAGACACAGAGAGGCAGCCACTCCTGCATTGTTAATAGAATACTTTTGATTGTGTCAGGGCACAGCCAGCGACCTGGTGGTGCAGGTGGTGCTGATT
This sequence comes from Portunus trituberculatus, assembly GCF_017591435.1. NCBI lineage: Eukaryota > Metazoa > Arthropoda > Malacostraca > Decapoda > Portunidae > Portunus > Portunus trituberculatus. Next base: position 9,478,248 of record NC_059282.1, read on the forward strand.
GCCGAGAGCATGCGGCTGCAGGCGATGATGGCCACCTATGGCATCCAGACACAGGTAGGCTCTGCTTTGATGGGGACTGGTGCTTGTTTTAGGCCTAAGACTGTTGTGTAACCATTTTGCTAAGGTCGTTTAGGATTTTATAAGGAGACTTTAGTATTTTAGGGAGTTTTAGCTTTTTTTTATTAGGATTCAGCCAAGGGCAACAAAAAGCTAAGAAATGAAGACTCACAAAAATTGCAGTCCCCAAAATGTGATCAAAGAAACTAATCAGGTTTACTTATGTAGTCTTTATAGTGTTTAAAGGATTTCAAACATTGGTATGAGGAGAAACACCCAGTGATACCATGCTCTCCCATCCTGGCCAGACCCCTCATGAGGTTGAGCCGGTCCAGATCTGGCCACCCCGGGAGCTGGTGAAGGTGTACCAGAACCTTGGGGTGAGTGAGAAGCTTGGGCTGCAGGGACGTCCCACCCGGCCCATTGGCGCCTTGGGAACCAGTAAGGTGAGGCCCAACCAACACTAGCATCTACACGGTGATGCTAGATACTCTTTGTTGTGTGTATGAATGTGTGTTGGTCTTGTATGGTATTGAATTGAATAACACTGAACTTTGATAAGGATGTGAATCTGTATCAACACTGGATCTACACGATGACACTCAATATTCTTTGTAGTGTTCCATTGATCTTGTCTGGTCTTGAATTGAATAACACTAAACTTTGTCTGATAAGGATTTTAATTGGTGTTTTTTTTTTAATATTTCATGTCTACAAATGTTACTGATTCCCTTATTTTCTTTGAACAAATTATGAGAACTTTGCCATGTCTTTTCTTAAGGATTTTGTCAGAGATACTTTTCCATCATACTTAATTTCTGCAAACCTTTCAACAAGCTATGAAAGTAATGGAAAGTAATGACAAGTCCCTGAAGTCATTTGTTTTCATTCTTGTGGCAGATTTACCGAGTGTGTGGGCAGACAGTGCTCTGCTACCCACTGGTGTTTGAGGTGAGTGACTTCTACCTCTCACATGACATGGCACTGCTCATCGACGACATCAAGTCTGAGCTGCACTTTGTTGGCAAGTACTGGCGACTCTCTGGCCGTCCCACAGTCTGCGTCCTTATACGAGAGGAGCACATGAGGTAAGGACTACTCACTAACACACATCAGGTGTCAGATGCCATTATGGGAGTTGTGTTGACTTAAGATGTATGAATGTTAGTATAAGTATGTATAAGTAGGATAATGTGTATACCATTCAGCTCTGTATTAATTGTCATTTCAAATAAATTGAAATATTATTACATATTATTATTACACACATGCACACAGTTGATATGTAAGCTAATCTGACTTACTGTTGAATATTTGCCTCACCTCTCCCACTCATCTCCAGGGACATACATTTTCGTGAACTGCTGGACTTGCTGGCACAACTGAAGACGGGCTACTGTGATGGCTTGAAGGTGCGCACCGGCCGCCTGCAAAACCTCATCTCATCCTCCTGCATAGGTGAGGACTCAGGGCTAATCAAGTGTCTTACATGTTTATCTGTCTGTCCATGGCCTGAAATATTCTCTTTGTTCTCATTATTTCTCATTCTCCCATCTAGAGCAATCAAACTTCAACAGTGCCTTTGTTTTTTTTATTCCACAGTGTATCTTGCTCCTGCTTTTAATGACAAAATATCCTTATTGTCACTCACCCTGCCCCCTCAGAGCACCTTGACTTCATGAGCACCCTGGACGTTGACCTGGACATCAAGGCATTTGAGCAGCTGCAGCACGCCAGTATTGGCTACCAGTCCCTCACCGACGTGCCACGCGCCATCACCTACTCTGAGGACTCCATGAGCTTCAAGGTGGGATGTGTGTCTGTGTCTTTTGATCTGGTTGTGGTACTGAGGGTCTGAACTGCCTGTGTTGTGTTGCTTGAATCTTTGAAAGACTCTGTTGTAGATGTTCTTATCCATTTTATCTAGCTTTATCTTTCATTGATATATATATATATATATATATATATATATATATATATATATATATATATATATATATATATATATATATATATATATATATATGTGTGTGTGTGTGTGTGTGTGTGTCTCTTTCTATGCCAGATGTCTGTATTTCCATGGAAGGAGTTGTACTGTGAGTCTATGAATGAATGAGTGAAGTATGAATGCTCTTTGTTCCCTGGCAGGACATGGAGCTGCAGCCAACACACGAGGTGATCAATGTGCTGCGGTCTGTATCCACACTGCACGGCCAGACTCAGCTGCTGGGCATCCTGCTGCGCCGCGAGGGGCCAGACTACCAGATAGATGGCCATCCAGGTGAGTCACTCCTCTACACACTTCACTGGATTCATGAGTTTTGATTCATGTCTCTTCTTGCTTCATTGAAACTTCTTTAGAACTCATATTTTTAAGAATATTGAAAGTGTCATTGAAATTGGTTACTTGATGTAATTTTTTTTCTTTTTTGCTGTGGAATCTAAAGAATATAAGTTTTTTTTTTTGCAAGTTTTAATTGCAGACAACTAGTAAAGTTTTGAATAATGCTCAAAATGTAAAAGACAATCGATGTAAAGTGATAAGTGATATGATGGTATCTTGGTAAACCAGGGAACCCTTTGTCCAGGTGCTGTGGAGACATGCAATGCTGAACTGCTATATTGATTAGGATGAAACTAATGCTCTTTTCTTTCAACTTTTGTATCTACTTTCTTCTGATGAGATGTTGAGTGTATTGTGAGTGTGGTGGTGTGTTGATGGTTGAGGTGAGGTGAGGTGATGCACTAATATGGTTTTCTGAGGGTAGCAGATCAAGGAGAGGGCATTACCTTAGGCTGTGATGGAATTAGTTTGAGTTATTGATGTGTGAAATATGTTGAGTAGTAGGAACTAAAGTGAAGAAGAGTATTGGGGAGCTGTGCTGTACTCACATCTCACAAGGCAGGAGTGAGTGAGTGACGAGGTGGACGTGAAGACAGGTTGTTTTGCTCACTAGTCACAGGTCACTGATCACTGGTGCTATTTATTTCATGCCACACATATGACCAGGAATTAATTGGCTTGAGGTTTTAGTGGCAGTGAGGCTGGAGAGACTGCTGAAGGAAGTCAGCGTGTGTCACTTCTGGGGAGCCATGCGCCTGGCAGCAGCTCTCCTCAAGAAAACCTACCCGTCAGTGATGCACATGACTGCTATTTTGGTGCAGGGCTGCCAGGTGACGTGACTATGGTAGTGCTCCTTGTGACTCACCTTGTGCTATGCTAAACTTGCTGTGTTCCTTGCATCACTGTGGAGAACAGTCTCAGTGGGGCTTGAAGGGTTAATGAAGCAATGTTCAAAAGGGGCTTTTCTAGAAGGAAGTTTTCATGCCTTTGCTGGGGTTTTTATGCTGAAATATCCTTGTGCCTCACTGCCAGAATTGATATGCTGATGATCAAAAGTTTGAAGGAAACTATTTCAACTGGATTTGAGAATTATCCAATTCAAATACATTTCCTTGAAGTCATTTCATCAAGTGATGAAGGAGACATCAGAGTTAACCATACAGTGAAACATGACATGTGAAGTATGGTACTGTATCTTGTCTTTCCTATCAGTTGATTACACTTGTTTCACAGAAATGCAGTTGAATTTGATGGTTATGTTAATTCTCAAAGCTTTATGTTAACAGACCCCATGACCATCAACACATCAATTGGTGCAAGAATCAGACGATAACACTGGCAGACATTCTGTATGTGAATGCCACAGAACTACTTTTTACATGGGAAACTTTTGAGAAACTTACTAAATGGCAGTAATGGGCAGTAGAGAAAAGTAAGACTGTTTCTTCACTGGTGTTCTGCCTCCCACAGAACACTAGGAGACTCATTCTGCCTGTGGGAATGACTGGTGACTTATGGAAATAACGGAAATAACATGATGCTGAGGTGTTCAGGGCAGGGCAGGGCTGGTAACACACCTCAGCTGCTTGCATTATCTTGGCCTCTTGGCATGACGGGAATAGAACACAACAACAGTCAATAATATTCCATCAACACAACTTACATCTTGTATATAATGACCTCGAGGAAGTGTGTGGGCGGTCCAATGTAAATACTGTATTTGTAACACCTGTCCTGTTCTTGTCTCTTCTCTTTGGCTTCTCTAATTACTCATTTATTGCATAGGAAAAGATCATGTTTCAGTGTATATTATATTAACCATCTTCACATCAGTGAGTACCTTCCTTTGTTAGCTCTTGTGGTTTGCAGGTCCTGTCCTTCCTCAGGGCCTCAACCCATGTTCTCTTCTGCGTGTTGTGCCTTCTGTCTGTTCGAATAGAGATCAGAAAAGGGTAGGACTTAGGTAATGCTGTAAATGAAACAACATGAGGAAAGTATAAAGTTTCAGCAGAGGGAGTGGTTAGAGAATGTAATATTTCCCCTTGCTTGGCCATACAGGGTGTCAAGTTAGTGAGGACACAGTGTGGGAAGTAATGTTAGCTTCCCAAGAGTTACCCTTCCCTGAAGAACTTGAGGATGTGTCTGTCCAAGATGAGTGGAACTTTCTTTCCCTGTCAGTGGTGGCATTGCCTTGAGGTGTGGCTGTGGCTGTGGGTGTATGAGGTTTCTTTTCAGTAGTGTGGTGGTGTAGGAGGTGCTTCAGCTGACATCGGTCTTAGACAGATGCTTGTGAATGGTACCTCACTCTGTTACAGCAGAACCAAACTGTTTTGCTTCACTCAGGTTACTTGAAAGACTCCAGAGTTTTTGATAGACTTGTATATGCTATCACAGACATTCACTTTTAGGGAACTCTTAGGAACAGATAACAGACAATTATAGAATTATATACAGATGGATGATTGGAATATTGGTACAGTTATCTATTTACAAGGTTTATTTTCTTGTTCTTTCAAAAAATGTTAAGATTCTGAGATAGAAAGTACATAAAAGCAGGATACATTGATGTGATATCTCGTAGTCCCAAGAAATAATTATTTTATTTACTTATACCTATCATATTAAAGAGAGGGTGTTTAGTGATTTAAAAACAACATGACCTATCCACTTGCCAGTTTTATATTGTGACTAATTAGAAACACTCGTCTCTCATCCACCACAGCATCACATAGTGTCTCACAGCCATTCATTACAGGGACAGCCACAAGCCTTGCAAAACAATGAGGTTCTGCTGTCCTGGTAACATTCACGTCTTTTTCTTCCACCTCTGGTCCTCCTAACTGATGCATAACTGTTCCTTGTGCATGCTGCCCCTCCTGCCTCAGTGGGAGAGCGGGTTCTTGCCCTGCTGAGCCAGGCGTCCTCACTCCGTTACTGGCGCACGGTGCGGGAATGCACTGCTCTGCTCTCCAAGGAGGTGGAGTCTATCTCACCTTACATCACCACTGTCTTGGTGTCTGGAAAACAGGTAATGTGAGCTGGCAAGCATCTACCTCAGTAATTACTTAGGAGGATCAAGCTTAAGACTACTACTACATGTAAATACTGTGAGAGTAATGGTAGCTCTGGAATATTATCACATTATTAACACCATTGGTATTAATTGCTGTATGCTTGATGTCATTTATGCTGTTCATATAAACCAACTACACTTGTAAACTTGTATTAATTCTCATGAGGCAGGAGAATAATTACATTTTGAATACATTTTGCATACAGAGATAAAGGTTTTCATAAATATGTAGTTTTGATGAGGAAGTCAGTGAGAAAGCAAACTCAACACACAGTACAGTGTTAAATCATCAGAAGACTGTTGGAAGCAAGCCGTGAAGCAAGTATGTGTGTTGCAGCGCTGTAGAGCGTGGAGTAAACACAACCACCACCACCACCACCACTGTGACCATGTGGGCGACATAGCTGATTGATGTAGACTATTAGCAAGAGCTTGAGCGCTTCATTTGCTTTGCAGTTTACTATTGTGATGTGTTCAGTTGGTGTCATAGCTCAGCATTATTGGCACTATTGATTACTTTTGTGTTTGGTCTCATGAACTAATTGACAGCTAACTGTGTCTGTATTTAATGTAAAGCTAGCGTTATTTTCTCTTAGCATATGTCATGAGTCTTGTCCTGTGTAAGAATCATAAGTAGTACCAAAGTTGTATCTTGTGTTGCAGTCTAAATAGTTGCTGTGCGTCATGATGATCTAAAGTTTGGAGTAGCCAGTCTGTGTTCTATCTGGAGGGAGTTTTGCAGACAATTTGTTGCAGAACCACATGGGGATTTGATGTGGTCTATCCAGTATTCTCACTAATAAATCACCACATACAACATCAGAAGTCAGAAACCACAAGTGAAATTCATGCATGTGTCTTGTGATGAACCATGATTTGCAGACGTGTATAAAGCAGTAGAGACACTGACACAGACACAAAGGAGTATTATTGTAACAGCACCTTTGCACCAACAGCTGACAGTAGGGTATGGCAAGGATGAGGTGCTGCTGGATCGGCCAGTACAGCCAGGTGGCATCCATGACCTCTTCTACAACGCCTCACTTCAGGTACCCACTCCATCTCTTCCTTCTCCCACTTCCTTCTCTGCTGGAAAGCTTATTTTGTTTGGTTCTCGTTTCCAGTCTTTCTGCTTTATATTTTACATTTTTCTTTTCTCTTTTAATGTAGAATATGTACTTGTTCTTTTCTTCTTTATAGCTATTCCTCCTCCCTTTTATTTTTATACTTCTTATGTAGAATATTTTGTTTTCCATTTTTACATCCTCCTCCTTTCTGTTAGTCAAATACTCCTCCTTCTGCCTTCTCTTTTATGTTCATTTTACACTCCTTTCTTTGCCTCCTATGTAGAATCTGCTTTACTTTTCTATTTTTCACATCCCTTTATCTTTTATCAAGCACTCAGTATATAGGAAAGTATAGCCTCAATACAACTCTCATTCACTTGATCATCTAGTCAGCACAACATTAATTCTCTCCCTTTGGCTAATAGAGTAACAGAACTAACCACTACCTCTCTCTCTCTCCTTCCATAGACTCACAATGTTGTACAGGCAGTGTTGCAGCAAGAGGTAGTGCTGTACTGTGGGAAGCTCATCGCCACACACACTCACCTCTTCAATGGCATCCTCAACATCAGGGTTGGGTACGGTATTGCCTTTCTTGCACCTCTAATAATAATATCTGCTTATTTGGCCAATTTTGTTTTGTCTTGGTGATTTACTGTGGGTTTTTAAGTTGCCTCTTTGGGATAAAGAGTTTTTTTTTTTTTTTTTTTTTTTTTTGTGTGTGTGTGTGTGTGTGTGTGTAGTAATGTAAGTAGTACTATCGGTTTTTTAAGTTACTTCCTTGTGATGTAGGGATTTTTGGGGGGATGAAAGTGAAAATGTGAATGGTGTGTGTGTGTGTGTGTGTGTGTGTGTGTGTGTGTGTGTGTGTGTGTGTGTGTGTGTGTGAGTGTCTGGTGCCTTATTTGAGCCATTGTGTGAGTTGCCAGAGTGGCATATAGGCACACAGTAGATAGAAATACATTAGTGGTGAGAGAATTATGATGTGAGTGATTGAGTGAGAGGTGAGGCATTTACTGCAATGTTGCTTGGCACAGGTGGGTGATCAAGGCCATGACGTACTACCTGCATGACGTGTGCCACAGCAAGGAGACGGTGGAGGGTCTGGCGCCCAGCGAGGTGCGGCGCCTGCTGGTGAAGGTGCTGTCGCTGGATGAGTGGGCACAGCAGGAGAAGTGAGTCCTCTTGTCTTTTCTTGTCTGTGATCTTGATTCAAATGTCCCCTGCATGCATTTGTAATCTTCGGATATTTATTATTTGATTTATAATTCATTTTCAAATTTATTTCTGACCTGAATTTGATTATTTCATATCTTCACTAGGACAGAATTAACAATCCCCATTATTTGCATGGCTTGACTAAAGTTGGTGTTTGGATTTCCAGTCTGGTGTTTCCGTACTGTGTGGAATGTTTTCTTTTGATCAATGACTTGCACTCCATCAATACTCCTCCAGGTTCAGGAAGTGGAATGATGATTTTCTTATGAATTTCTGTCCTTTTATATATTTTTTCAGGTGACTAATGCCTCCCTTTTATATCTGACATTAATCATCTTAGACTGCCCTCTTATTGATTAATTTGTGATTTTGTGACGTGTAGCCATAGTTATAAATGTAATGTGCATGATTGCATTAGTCAAGGACAAAAATTACTTAGTTCGTAACTTGCTCCTGGCGTCGAAAACAAAATTCACCCCCAAAAATAACTCAAAAATACACCATGTGTCTTTACATAAGCAAGACATAATGAAGCATTCCGACACTGGACTACAACTTGACCTCAAAGCTGGCATCACTTTTATAATTCATGTCAAACGTCACCATCATCATACCAAATGTTGCAAAACGAATTCAGTACTTGATTGGACGAGAGATGATGTAAGACACAGGAACAAGAGGATAGGTATCTTGGCCTGCCTCTGTTAACCACCTCCTGTTGTGTCGATCAGGCATCAGGTGTTTGAGATGCACATTCATTTATCCTGACTCATCCAGTGACTTGAACTATTGAGTGACAACGTTTGGATAATCTTCAATAGACTTTTAAGATTTGAAATCAATGATACGTGCACAGACAGGCGAAGAAGTCATGTGGCTGCTTGTGGGGAGGCGAGGGGCTGCGTGGACAGTGCCAGTCACCCACCCAGCAATTCCCAAATAAGTAAACATTTTTTCTCTATCAAATACCGATTGTTGTTGCTATTTACATACATCGTTTGCCACAGCATATGTTTATATATATGTATGCATCACAGTATGTTGCTGCTCAGGCTTTACGCACAAAGGAAACACGCACTGCCACTCATTGAACAACTCGCTAAACATTTTGGCAAAATTGATGAAGCTCAAGATATTATTTGTTTGCTTTTTTTTCACAATGTAGTCAGACAAAATGGGGTTCGTCAATGGCAACAGCTCTGCAGCGGCGCCGGGAAGTACGGTGAGTCTTTCACTCACATTTTAATACAAAGCTTTACTTGTGTGTCTTTTTCATGTAACCTCTTGACTGTTATATTAAAGAAAATAATTCTCTTTTTCTTTCAACATACATAAGGAATTTGGCGTAAGTGTGTTGGTAGAGCATACTTAAATTTTGTGGTTACTAATATTGAAGTTCTTTTAACACTATTTAACAGTACTGTCTCTTATCTCCTTGTATTCTGTTGTACTGTCCTAACATGAGCACAAGTAGCCCAGTAACTGACAGGCCATAAAACATAAAATTATAAACTACAGTAAGCCCCCCCCCTTGGCGAATTTATTAGTCTGGTGAAACTACTGTCAAATGTGAATTTCACCAAACATGAGTTCTTTATACCATGTAAATTGCCTAAAAAATGCCTCAATCAGTCTTTGGTCATTGCCAAAGCCCCTCTTTGGACCCCTAAAATACCATTTTTCGAGCTGAAATAAAATCTTGCCTTCACATATTAGAACATGTACAAAACAGATCAATAAACAATAAATAAAGCTAATAAGACATGATATAAAGGCTGTAACTCACATTTTTCCACCCGTTTTCCTCACCCACTTTCATCCTTGCCATCACCACCATTGTCCTTACTCCCACCGGTACCACCTCTTACCGTGGTAGAGGCCATGTTGGCAGTAAATTGCCAGAATTCGTTCTCACGCTAGCAGAACAGAGGGTAGCACAAACAAAATGGCTGAATGGGACTCTCACACTGCGTTCTGATAGGTTTAGAGAGAGGTCTGACGTCACCGGGGAGCTGCGTGGTTCGCCGTGCAGCCACCAGGGGACCGCCAAGTTTGAATTCAAATCGCCAAGTGTGCACTCGGTGGTCTGTGGCCACCCTACCGCCAAAAGTGAATTTCACCAAGCTGAGATTCGCCAAGTGTGCGGGCTTACTGTACTACTATATTCTTTGAAATTCAGTAACTTCTCACAACTCATCATTTCCTTATCATCACTAACAAATCCAGGAAGATAAGTTATGTAGATAATTTGTAGATAGCCACAAACACTGAAATAAAAATTATTTTGAACATTGGAAAGACCAATTTGAACAAAACAAAACTAGTTCAGATTAATCCTTCACATTGCAATGACTTTCCCCTTCCATTCCTCAGACTCACACCACAGCAGATCCGAGTGATTGACGGCTGTCTGGGACGAACGCCAAAGAGGTTTTACGAAAAGGTATAGGTCGTGTGACAGTATTTAGCAACTATTAACTGTGTACTTTGTCAGGGCTGCCTCATGTGTATTGCCTGTCTGGTGCTTAGATGTTTAGAGAGATTAGCCTTTTGACTGCTACCTATGATTTAAGCTTGACAAAATAGTGTGGTAAAAGTTTAGAGTTTACTCAAAAAGATAGTGCAAAGAATGATTGAGTTATTTAAGTCTGTTTATGCCTTTTTTGTGTTGGGTGATGATGAAGGAAAATGTGCCTCATTCTTATAAGCATGAGTTCAAATCTTTTCACATCTGTGTTTGTAGTTTTGTCCCTTAACCCCTTTAGTACTGAGACATATTTTACATTTATGTACAATTAGACTTTTTTTTTCATTAGAAGAATCTATGGAGGTCGGAAGAATAATGGCCGCAGTCTTCATTATTTCAACCCCCTACTTGAATTTCTGAAGCTATATAAAGTCACAAAATAGTAAGCAGAATGTATATGGAAATGCATCATGGTACTGAAGAAGTTGATATGATTGAAAAAAAACATGTCCGATCACAGTTATGAAGCCCAAACCTTCTCATCATGTACTGGTGTTGTTTGCTTTGAGTGTCACATGCTGAAGTTCCAGATAGATTAAGCTTTTTCCATTTAGGTCATTATTTTTTTAACATAAGGCTAGGTTAGATTTAGAGATCACTAGAGACTCTACCTGTGACTATTAACCCCTTCAGTACCATGACACATTTCTATATTCATTCTGCTTGCTATTTGGTGATTTCATACAGCTTCGGAAACTCATGTGGGGGATTGAAATAGTGAAGACTGTGGCCATTAATCTTCTGACCTCCATAGACTCTTCGTAATGTCAATGAAATGCCTTGATAGTACACAAAACTCAAGGTAAATAAAGCATCCCAGTATTAAACAGGTTAAACATTGAGACTGAAAAGAATGTGGTTGTGGTGGATTCCAGGTGTTTAATATCCTGAGGAAGACGCCGCTGGGAGTGCGTCTGTGTGATCAGCTCCTGCCGCAGCACCCCACCATCTCTGAAATGTCTTCCGGGGAGCTCAACTTTGCTCTCACAGTCCAGTCTCTCCTCAACCACATCCAGCACCCTGAGTACCGGCAGATTGTGGTGGAGGTGAGTCTTCCACTGTCCACCAAACAAGGCCTTACCGGTTCATATAGTATAGTTTCTTGTGACTTGTCTCTTTGTCTCACGTTTTCGTTGTTATGATTTTGTTGTGAATGTTTTCCTTTATTATTTTTGTATGATTTTTCCTTTTTCTTTTTTCCTTATTATGATTTTTAAGATTTTATTTTATTTTTTATTTATTTTTTTGTTGTTGTTGTGAATGTTTTCCTTTTGGATATTTGTGTTTTGTATTTGCCAGTTTTTTTTTTTTTTTTTTTTTTTTTCTATAAGTTTTTTCTTTGGCTCTTATGTGTAATTTTTTTATTTTCCAGCTATCATCAGTTTTTCTAATAAATATCATAAAGTGAATATATTTAAGAAAAACTGAAATCTAAGCAAAGATTAAATTGAGAACATCTAATGACATCTTTCTTTCCTGTGTGTGTGTGTGTGTGTGTGTGTGTGTGTGTGTGTGTGTGTGTGTGTGTGTGTGTGTGTGTTTGCAGCTGTTCTCTGTTGTGGCAACAATTCTGGAGAGGAATCCTGAGCTCAAATTCCTGCATGTGTTGAATATGGACCAGATCTTCAAGGATGCCTTCAAGATGTTCCTCAAGGTGAGGATTGTCTTTCCATATTGTAGACGTGTAAAATGTTCAGCCCTCACCTCTGCATTTATTGCTAATTTTGCAGTTTTCATTATAGTAATGTTTTATGTGAAGTGAAGTAACTCATTACTGCTGCCTTCATCTACATCAGCAATCATTCCCTTGAGAGTTACCTAAGTTTTACCTTTGCTGTGGCAGGACCATGGACGGGAGTGGACGGACGACTGTTCAACCTTCTACAATGCCTCCCACGTGGTGGTGAGCAGCTACCTGGCCCGGGCCGTGGTCAATTTCATGCTGACAGGTGACATGCGCAGTGAGATAGAGGAAGGCCTCACCTGTAAGGTGTCTTAGGTCACCTCCCTCACTGGTGTTGTCTTCACATGTCTTGCTTTAGTTTCCCCCTGTTGTTTATTGATTCATTCTGTTTTGTATACAAAATCTATTAAAACTTTGTTCATAGGAATTGTGCCTCAGGCAGCATTTTACAAACACCAAACAGGTTGAGAAATTCAAAATGTATTGTTGGAATATTTCAGTCATGACTTGTGGGAAGGAATGTAGTGGTAGCAAGCTAAACAAATTCTGGATCTGTAAATATCTAGATGAAGGTGTGGCAGCCAAGACAACATTTGATGATAAGCCTTGTTACCTCATAGTTGTAAAGCTACAGAGGAGGGGCCCTTTGTCCCCTTGCTCCGTCCCTCTGTGTTGCCTTGTATGATAAGCAGGGAGTGCAGTGGCAGCATTCTTCCAGCAGACCACTGTGGTGCTGCTGGGCTGTGTCTCCTGCCACAGGGGAAAGTAATTACCTACCTAAAATTATTTGCATCCCATAATTATTCTCTTGTGTTCATATTGTCTTATGAATTTTGTTTGTAGATATTGTTATTTGTAGGTTGTAAATATTTTGTAGTTATTTATTGATAATACATACAGTAGTTACTGGCAATGTAATTATCACAAAACATATCCTTTGCACAATCCATGATGTCCATAATTAAACCAATTATAAAGATGAATTATCACGATACACAGTGATGGCATTCAGTTACATTCGCTTAAGTTTGTATCACCTGTGCTTATATAAGAGTTTATTGTACTACTTCTTTGTTCTATCTAGTACTCATTCACTCATCTTGCTGCTTCCTTACCCACTAGTATGAAGTGTATTGTTTGCAGGCAATAGTTAAACAGCACAAGTTTCATCAGTATCCACAGTTTATTGTAGGAAAGAATCATCATCATGCTTTACTAAACATAGCTGCTGAAATGTAGGGATGTGACACACCTGAGTTGGAGTTCCTTGCAAAGAGTGTTATGATGTGAGTGCTCTAGTCTAGTCAGTGTGAAACTTTGGGTCATCCACTTCACATCTTCCCTCATATATTTTGTTTTTGGTTTTGTTGCAAGTGCCAAAAGTTGTTAAGAGATTTTAAGATATATATAAGTTGTTTGTTTGAAAACCATGGACTGTGAGGTTCATTAAAATTACAAAATCTATATATTGTTATTGTACAATCCTTTTAGTTCCTTAAGTTGATGTGACACTGATAAGAAGATAAAGTAAGGTTCATTTACAGAAGAGAGTCAGTGTGGTGATATGTGTATTATATTTTGTTACATACATAGCTGAGGGGAAAAAGGAGACAAACAGTTTATGGTTGATGAGAGAGAGAGGTTATCAAATTATAAAAATCTCCCAAAGTAGCATAATATTACAAGTTTATGGGTGATGAGAGAGAAAAGTTATCAAATTATAAGGACCTTCCAAAATAGCATAATATTACAAAGCTTGCATTGTGCTACTTTACTGGACGGCCAGTCAATCAGCACACGGGCTTGTCTCCTGCAGTCACACATCAAGCCATGCAAATGTCACACAGAGCAGGAAAACGAGGAGGATCTGTGAATAGCAAAGGAAGGAATGAGAAAATTATAATATAAAGCATAACACAGACAAAAGGATTGCACAATACTTCATGTTTATCTATCCTACAATCATGAGAAACAGGTGAACAGATAAATAAATAAACTTATACCACACCTGTGAATAATGGAGCAGTGAAAATGAATCACACACAGAAAGAAAAGTCAATAGATGCATGCAATTGGTCATTACCTTCAAAATTTATCAGTGAACTAGATGATTAAAACCAAAATGAAGATTAAAGATATGAACAAAAGGCAGGAGGGAATAAAGAGCAAAGGTGTGTGAAAAGAAAGAGGAGGAAGAGAACTGGCGAGTGAACATAAATAGATAGATGTACTTACCATAGTAAACAAGTATGACAATATAAATAGCTTTCAGAACATGAATAAAAATATACAGGTATGAAAATAGAAAAATGCCAGTCTATATAAATTTAGACTTTTAAAACACACACACACACACACACACACACACACTCACCTTTGACTCAACACAGCTTCGGACACAGTTTGGAAGAGTTGTTGTTTCTGGGAATGTAGTGGTGACAGGTTTTGTGGAGGTGGTAGTGGGCTGAGCAGAGGTCGTAGTGGAGGTGGAACGGGTGGTGGTTGTGGTGGATGTGTTGGTAGCAGTAGTAGTAGAAGTGGCAGTGCTATTGGTAGTAGGAGAGGTAGTGGTGGTGGTATCTGAAGTAGTAGCAGTAGAAGGAGAAGTGGCAGTAGTGGTTGTAGGAGTAGTAGTATTAGTAGGAGGCAGAGAAGTGGCAGAAGTTGTAATAGAAGTTGTAGAGGTATTAGTAGTTTCAGTAGAAGTAGAAGTAGAAGTAGTAGTAGTTATTGGAAAAGTGGTGATAGTAGCAGTAGTAGAAACAGGGCTGGTGGTAGTAGCAGTAGAAGTAGAACTAGTATTAGTTGGGACAGTAGTAGTAACAGCAGCAGTAGAAAGAGGTGTTGTAGTAGTAGCACTAGTAGTAGTAACAGGGATGGTGGTACTAGCAGTAGTAATAGTAGTAGTAGAAGTAGCAGCAGTAGAAACAGGGGTAGTAGTAGTACCACTAGTAACAGGGGTGGTAGCAGTAGTAGTAGTAGTAGTAGAAATAGAAACAGGGGTAGTACTAGTAGTAGTAGCACTGGCAGTAACAGGGGTAGTAGTAGTATTATCATTAGTGGTAGAAGTAGTAGACACAGAAGTTGTAATAGAAGTTGTAGAGGTATTAGTAGTTCCAGTGGAAGTAGTGGAAGTAGCAGTAGTTATTGGAAAAGTGGTAGTACTAGCAGTAGAAGTAGAACTAATAGTAGTTGGAACAGTAGTAGTAGTAGTAGAAGCAGTAGAAAGAGGTGATGTAGTAGTAGCAGCACTAGTAGTAACAGGGGTAGTAGTAGAAGTAGTAGTAGCAGTAGTAGTATTAGTAGCAGGAGTAGTAGTAGTAGTAGAAACAGAGGTAGTAGTAGTATCACCAGTAGTAGAAACAGGGATAGTAGTATTAGCACTAGTAGTAACAGGGGTAGTAGTAGAAGTTTTAATAGTAGTAGCAGGAGTAGTAGTAGTAGTAGAAACAGGGGTAGCAGTAGTATCACCAGTAGTAGAAACAGGGATAGTAGTATTAGCACTAGTAGTGACAGGGGTAGTAGTATTAGTAGCAGCAATAGAAACAGACGTAGTAGTAGTAGTAGTAGAAACAGGGGTAGTAGTTGGAATAGTGGTGGTAGTACTAGTCATAGTAGGGTTTGTAGAAGTGATAGTTGTGGTGGTGGTAGAGGTGGTGGTGGTGGTGGGCCAGAAGCAACATACAAAGCCAGGTGTTTCGCATTTATCATTTACGATATATGTGTTACAGATTACTCGGGGCACACATATACACCTCTGCTCGCCGCACGCCACGCCCAACACACACGCCCACGCCACCCACGACAGCACTACGCCCGCGCCACGCATCTTCCTTAAAAGAGAACAGGATAGAACGAATAGTCAAAAAGGGAGGGAAAGAAAGATTTGCGACTTCAAACTAACTCAAGAGATTGGAGCTTTTGTTTCTATAGAGGCTCTTCAAAAACGCTTTGCTCTCTCATCGCGACTGTTTTCAAAGGCAAGAGAAATTATCAGCCGTGTTTTCAAGTGTAGCTATCTCCTGTTATAATGTAGAAATCTTGTTACATATGTCGTTAAAACTACATAAACACCTTTTTAATACCCCGTGTCACTTCACATGTCTTTTAAATGTAGGTGGAGGTGTTTCAAAATGCAGGTCTTAAATCGTTCAGTACATTTATCACCTCAGAGACACATTATACATACTGCTCTTACTGCGATAGCTGCTCACACACTGTGACACTGCGCTCACGAAGCAGAAACATTTAATCCAAGACATACAGGAAAAGAAAAAAAGTGTCTAGTTTCGTTTACAAACAAATGATACACCATTGATGAGAAAGTGACGTCATTCGATCTGGGACTTCCTGTTAAGTGTGTTTTGGTAATACATTCTTGCTAATCGGTAGTTAAATCAACAAGACGCCACCCCGGAAGGCCCTGCTGACGCCACCCCATGTCTAGAAGGGCGCAAGGGTGTTCCTTCTCACCACAACTACTTTTCAAACCCACACATTGATGTTATCCGGATTTCGAGATTATTTATCTTGTTAATAATGTAGAAATAAGTTATTCTGCCACTAGATAGATAAAAAGCACCCTTAAAAACTTGTAACATCAATTAACTAGAGCTTTTTCAACGTGGGTGAAGTGCGGCGTAGGTTTGGTGATACAATATTCAGTTTGTAGCCACTGATTATATGCAAGGATCGTCTGTATGTGCTAAATGTAAATAACTTTGCCGATAAATGTAGCGGGACTATTTCAACCCATACTACGAAATTACTGAGGCGATCGCTTCCGTGTGAGTAGTGACGCTTGATTAAATGGCTGGTGACGCTGACGGGGCATGAATCACGGCCTTTCCTTCCTTGATCGAGACGTTGTTGTGATGTCAGAAGCAGGAAGTGAGCTGACGCCGCTAGTATGTACCAATTATATCTTCGAAGATTAACCGCTTTTCAATCAGAATATCGAAAATTAAAAATTAATGAAGAAGAGTATGATTGCGCGCCTCCACCACTTTCTCATATTCTCAAACACTTATCTGCTTCTTCACTATTTCTAAAGGCTCTATTTGAATTTACACGAGTTTTTAAGGGTGTTTTTTTTTATGGTTGTAGAGGGAGCTAATCAAGATTTCTTTATTATCAACTGGAAACCCGGCTAATCATCTCTGTGACCTTGAAAAATAGTGGTGAGAGGACAATGAAAAATTTCGAATCTATATACCGACTTCAGTGAATCACATTTCCTGCTGTCTCATACATACATACACTTACAAAGGCAGCAATGAGAGGATAAGTTATATATCACTGTGCTATTATATTTATTCTATCGGAAAATTACACCATTATGGGTATTTTCATGTGTGTTTTCATTATATGAGTGGAAGAAAGGCATATGGCCACACGTATTGTAGGTTCGTTTTGTTAACCTATATCATATTTATGCTCTCTTACATAATCTATCGGAAACCCACATGAGAACGAGTACATGATTTCCTAATACGAGAGAGAGAGAGAGAGAGAGAGAGAGAGAGAGAGAGAGAGAGATTGCCATAACAGCTATAGTAGAGCTACGTACGCATTTATATGGTTTATGCATTTACTTATCTATCCGTCCTATTCTTACACCTACAGAGCCTTCAGTTCTTAAGAGAAAGAGTTTGATAAAGAAAACGCAATTTATTTATAAAATCACTCCCACACACAGCTAAGACACCCCAAAAACATCCAAACCACTTAAAACACTGAAAACAAATCCAAAGCACACTCAAAACACCATGGAACACCTCAAAATGATCCCAAACGCACATAAACATTCAAAATACGCCAAAACTACCCACTCAGAAACACTAAAGCACACAAAAGATCCCTCACATACCCAAACCACTTTTAACACCAAATACTGACACAAAAACACTCAAAACACTATATAACCCAACTAAAAATGCTCCAAAATACACATAAATACTCATAAACACTTCCACGCCAAACTCAATACCCATATTTACTTAAAAATATCTAACGCACTTTGAAAACACACAAAATGCACTCGAAATACACTTATAAACAGCAAAAATAGATACCCTGCAAACACACTTATAACAGTAAAAGACATCCTGCAAACACTTAAAAAATCCCAAATAAACACCAAAATGCATTAAAAAGAACGACAAGATTACAAGGGTCCCTTAGCTAAATATTGCGGCTTGGCTCCTCCTCCTCTTCCTCTTTTCTCTTTCTTCTACTGCTTCCATCTACACGTTCAAGGCTAGAAACATGTAAAAACAGTTATAAAACACTAGATATTAGGCAAAATATTGAGGAAGTGGAGGAAGACTTAAATATTAAGGCTTGGCTGCTGCTCCTCTTCCTCCTCCTTTTCTCCTTTCTTCCTCCACATTCTCCTTTATTTATCTTTTCTTCTCACTTCCACTACTACTATCTACACACCTGAGTCCATAAACACACGAAAACGCGTAGTAGTCACTAGATATTAGGCAAAATATTGACGAACTGGGGCCCTGGAAAAGAGGCGCCAGCCCGGGGCTATGTTCTCGTTCTCTCTGCCGAGGGAGAACGGGAACAGCGGTGACTCGTCTACATTACGTAAATAATTTAAAAAATGACCCATAGAAAAAACGAAGCCACGGCCGAATGACTGATATTTTATGACTTGATAAATACTTAAACTAACATCCAAAACATCAAAACATCTCTAGCCTAACTAGTTTTTAAAAATGTTTAAATTAAGTACGTTAAAAGTACAAAATAATTTTCACCTGAAAGTGCTAAAACGTCCTGTAAAGTCCAGCCATTTTCACTTGGCAAGTATTATAACACATTTTACACAGTCTGAGTTATCTTTTAAAACATTCAACGACGAGTTAGACCATATAGTAGGAACGTAAACAAATAAAATAAAATAAAATATGACTTATGTTTAACAGAATTAAACATTACTTCAAAGTCCACATATTTCACTCAATAGATTGATTTCACATTTAAAATAGCATAAGGGATTCTATGATATCATAAAGGCCCAGCTATAGCTTGAAATAAAAAATCTCCAAATGGAGTTTTGAAATTTTTGACCGTAAGGAACACATTTATTTACACCATAAAACACCACTAAAAGCCACATATTTACCGGACAGAGACGCGGAAATCACTTCAAAGGCAACAAAATATTTATAGAAACCATAAAAACATGCCATGGAAGCGTAATATTATCGTTAGCACTAGTTTGACAATGTTTAAAAACAGATTAGATAAGCACTTAAATTTATTAGATTTATAATTATGTATAGCGCTGCATGATAGTTTTTATAAGAAATTTACTATAGTTAAACAAGACATGATCCCCATGTATGTATATAGTTATTACAAGGTCAGTGATAAAAGAAATAAGGATAGGATTGGACCACTCAGAAAAGATGGTGTAGTAGTGGATCAAAATGAAGACATAGTAGAATTATTGAATGAACAATTTTCTTCAGTATTTACTAGGGAAAGAATAGGAAATCCTGTTACAAACAGTGCGACGAGTAGTTTAAGAGCTTTAGAAAATATTGATATAAAACCGGGAATTATTAGGAAATTTATTCTTGAACTAGACGATAGGAAAGCCAGTGGTCCTGATGAGCTACATGCCAGAGTACTTAGGGAGGGTGTAGACAGTATTTCTGAAGCACTTAAGTTAATCTTTGAAAGATCACTTAGGTTTGCTGAGATACCTCAGGACTGGAAGTTAGCTAATGTTACTCCAATATTTAAAAAGGTAGGAAGGATGATGCGAATAATTATAGACCGATCAGTTTAACTAGTATAGTATGTAAGATACTAGAGAAAATCATTAAGGGTAGTATTTGGGAGCATTTAAATGAGAATAGATTAATTAGAGATACCCAACATGGCTTTAGATCAGGGAGGTCCTGTCTTACAAATTTGCTCGATATCTTAGAATATATTACCAAGGAGTTAGATGATGGAAATAGCATAGATGTTATATATCTAGATTTTAGCAAGGCATTTGATAAGGTACCGCATAGGAGGCTAGTGTACAAATTGAGACTACATGGGATAGGGGTAGGTTAGTTGATTGGATTAGTGAATGGCTTTCTGATAGGAAACAGAGAGTAGTATTAAATGGGGCAATGTCTGAGTGGAAGGAAGTGGTTAGTGGGGTACCCCAAGGATCAGTGCTAGGACCTCTTCTTTTCTTGGTGTACATTAACGATTTAGATATAGGAATTAGTAGCAAAGTATCAAAGTTTGCAGATGATACTAAGATAGCATGTGCAGTACAGGGTGAAAAGGACAATTACAGAATACAACGAGACCTGGACAGGCTGATAGCATGGGCAGACAGGTGGCAGATGGAGTTTAATTCTAAAAGTGTCAGGTTATGCATTTAGGTAAAGACAACACAAACTTTAGCTATGAGATGGAGGGATGTTGGCTAGAGGCAGTAGAGGAAGGAAAGGATTTAGGAGTAGTGATAGACAGGACTATGAAATTTTCAAAGCAATGTTTAGAAGCAAGAAATAGGGCAAATAGGATCCTGGGTTTTATAAATAGAAATGTTAGTTATAAAAGTAAGGAAGTGGTGCGTAGCTTATATAATTCCTATGTTAGGCCCCATTTAGAGTATTGCATACAGGCCTGGTCACCCCACTATAGGCAGGATATCAACATGTTAGAAGCAGTTCAGAGAAGAGCAACTAGGATGATACCAGCATTAAAGCGCCTGGAGTATAGAGATAGATTAAAGGAATTAAACATGTTTTCATTTGAGAGGAGATGTATAAGAGGGATATGATAGAGTTATTTAAAATGTTCTCAGATACAAACTACATAGATGTGAGATCTTTCTTTACCTTAGAGGAGGGAAATAGGACTAGAAATCATGGCAGGAAGATTAGAAAGCAAGGCTGCAGGTTAGATATAAGAAAATATTTCTTTAGTCATAGAGTGGTAGACTTCTGGAATGCATTGCCAGAGACGGTTGTAAATAGCACTAGTTTGACAATGTTTAAAAACAGATTAGATAAGCACTTAAATTTATTAGATTTATGATTATGTATAGCACTGCATGATAGTTTTTATAAGAAATTTACTATAGTTAAACAAGACATGATCCCCATGTATGGGGACCACAAATTGTAGAGGATTTCGCTGCAGGACTTATATATATTACCCCTGTTAATGGGCCAAATATTTAGAATTAGTATATAATGTATTGTGTACTTGTAAGTGTATCTTTAAGTACTGATGACGAGGTCGCTGTGCGACAGATACAGGATAACCTAGATGGGCCCTGGTGGCCCTTTGTTATCCTATTATTTATGTTATGTTATGTTATGTTATGTTATGGGGATCGCAGATTGTAAAGGAATTCGCTGCAGGACTTAGCCTGTTAATGGGCCAAATATTTAGAATTAGTATATAATGTATTGTGTACTTGTAAGTGTATCTTTAAGTACTGATGACGAGGTCGCTGTGCGACTGATACAGGATAGCCTAGATGGGCCCTGGTGGCCCTTTGTTATCCTATTCTTTATGTTATGTTATGTTATGACTCGCGTCTTGCTCTTGTAGGGTCGGAGCCGTTTCATATAGCAGTACGTGTCTAGAGTATAAATGTCTGTGATAACTATCTATTACTAAATGTTTTATTGATGAGATATTATACTTGTAAAAATTTCACTTACTGATTTATTGCTTTTTTGTGACATCTTTCTTTTGGTTATGTAAGGAATTAAAGTGTCTCGGCTGGGGAAGCACTGACGGGTCTGTGTGTGGGTGGGCGTATGTAAACAAACAGGCAACATATGGAGGGCGGCTCGCGGCCACCACCACCGTCCTGTATTCTCCGTTTATAAGGAAAAGAGAGACGATTGGCACTTGATATCTGTTAAGAGAAGGAAACCAGCGCTCAATAATGGCACTAAAGGCTTTTGATTTAGTGTCCGTGCTGGGCAGAGTTGATTTAAAGGTGAGAGTAGTCTACGGTTTTGTAAAATTTCAGGAGTGTTCTCCGTGCTCAGATTTCTGTTTTTACTAATGTGTTTTAGTTTAACCCCTTCCATAGTGGGATGCATTTTTAGCTGAAGGTTTGGGTATGATTAGACGATTTTATTGACATCAGGAAGTGTCTATGGAGGACAAAAAATTAATGTCTTCACTATTTTAATCTCCTGAGGCTGCATGAAATCACCAAATGATAAGCAGAGTAGATATGAAAACGTGTTATGGTACTGAAGGGATTAAGTTCATCATATAGTGCTTGTTTATTTTAGTTACTGTGTTATTTTGAAGTTATAAGCATCCTTTCTCATTTTACTATTGTCATGGTTATCAAAATAACAGATACTTTTTTTCCATAACTTTTCTGCAGGAGAATTGTGGAAAATAGACGAAAACTAAAGCAACCCTGACTACACATGACATTTAGGTTAGGTTATGGTGATTTACATCAGTGTCCCTCCTTCAGATTGAGTATAACAGGGGATTATTTAAGGCTTCTTGCTTCTACAGGGTGTTATTATTTCTCATTGAGGTACAGAGTGACCAAAATGATTAGTGCTACCTGTGTTAACTATTTAATTTTACTTTTTATTGTTCATGTACAGAGTGGTCAGAATCTTTTTAAGTGTCACCTGTGCTAGCTTATATTAATCATCATTGCTTATTCATTGAGATACAGAGTGGTTAGAATCTTTAGTGTTGCTTGTGTTGGGTAATATTAATCATCATTGTTTATTTACTGAGATACAGAATGGTCAGAATCTTTAGTGTCATCTGTGCTAAATAATATTAATTGTCATTGCTTATTCATTGAGATACAGAGTGGTCAGAATCTTCAATGTCACCTGTATTGGGTAATATTAATCATCATTGCTTTTTCATTGAGATACAGAGTGGTTAAAATCTATATTGTCACCGATGTTGGGTAATATTGATCGTCATTGCTTATTCATTGAGATACAGAGTGGTAAGGATTTCATGGTTGTTTCCTTAGTGGTTAGGATTGAGTGGCTTATTCCTCAGTGTTGCCATGGTGACCAAATTAACACTTTACTCATCCCCTCCTACAGATTGAGTGTCTTGAGGCAAGCGGCAGTGATCTGTACCTTGGCTCAGATGAAAGGTAATAATAATAATCAGTGTTATATATTCTTCTCTATTTACACAAATATATTTATCTATCTATCTATTTACTTATTAGTGTATTTATTCATTATGTGATTTTCTTTTGATATTTTTTTTATTTATGTGATTTATTTAGTATTATTTTTTATTCATTCTAACTTTATCTGTTTGTGAATTTTTTTTATCAATTTTTTAAAGACAATGCTCATTCCGTCTCAGATTTTTCAAAATGGAATAATTCAACAATAGTTTTTATCCTCAAACATCACCATCAACTCATTTTTCACCCCCTCAGCTCACCATCATAGCAGTCTTCACCTTCTAAGCTCACCATCACAATATTTTTCATCATTACAATAGTTTTCACCATCACAGTTCACCATCATAGCAACTTTCATCACCTTACATCACCATCACATTAGTTTTCACCTTCTTCAGCTTCAAAGTTCACCATTCTATCAGCTTTCACCATCTCAGTTCACTGATTCTACTCATGATTCTACTCCTTGTTGGTGCAGCATGGTGGTTCACTATCTGGTGGAGGAGCGGACCAGCGAATCCACTGGCAAGATCATCTACTCCACCAACAGGATGAGTCAGAAGAACCTTGGAACAGTGAGTGTGCCTATCCATATTTTGTTCCTTGATGGTGAATGTGAGAGGAGAGAAAATTGTAGGTATGTTTCTCTCTCTCTGTTTCTCTCTTTCTCTTTCTTTTTCTCTTCACTGCGTTTTACTTTTTACAATCTCTTATTATCATCTTCAAAACTCCTGACCACACAAACACTTCTCAAAATTTGGCTCACCTTTTCTCTTTTCTTCACTGAGACACCTCAGTGATCTCTTTTTCCACACATTTCTTTACCCTTGGCCAGTATCCCTCTTTAAAAATAATAAGTAGACAGTAGCCAACAAGCACACCTAACCTAACCAAATCTAATACTGGTCTGACCCTAAAACAGAGGAAGGCGGTGACACAATTGAAGACGGCCTCCGCTCTGGGTCGCCTGATGGCCCTGAGTGATGGGAACCTCTACCTCCTGGACTCTGACATGCTCAACACCATCGGCTCGGGACCAAAGATGAAAAACGTGACTGTGTTTTGTGTCAATGAGAACCCAAACACTCTGGATCCCTTCACTGTGCAGGTGGCTATGGTCTCACTTATTGGGGGCTCTGTAGTGACGGTTTTGTTTTAGCTTTTCTTTTATTTTCAATATCTCTTGCTTTGGACATTAAAATCGTATAGGAAGTGACTTTTTTCTTTTGTGAGTATCTACTGTATCTATTTCAAATCTCAGCTTCATGATATTGCAAAATATTACTCTATTTCCCTTCAGAAAAGCTGTGTGACATTATTAAGAAGAGAAAGTATATATTCAACTCTCTAATGCTTTATAACCTTCCATAGCACTGCATACCACCACTCAATTACTCTGAAGGAAAAACACATAACATTTTGAATACCCCAGCTATGCGTGGGCAAGAGGAGATGCATTCAGTTCTGCTCCCTGCATGAGGACCGTGTCTCCTTCCTGCGGGAACTCTCCACTCATGAGCCAGTCAACATAGCCATGGATGGGAACTATGTGTGTGTGGCTGGCCAGGGGCAGTACTGTGTGTTCAATGTGGAGGCAGGAACACGTCAGGACCTGTTTCCCTATGACGCTGCCACTACTTACCCACATGTCAAGAGGATAGCTAAGGTAAGGGTTAGGTTAGGTTAGGTTATTCAAGATGGTGTATTGATTCCTTGGCTTACTGTTCTCTTCTAGTTGTTCTTTTCATCTAAATCTTGTAATGTTTCCCACAGGAGGAGTTTTTGTTAGCTGGCCCTGGTAATCTTGGTATGTTTGTGACAGCAGCAGGCATCTCAGAGCGTCCACCCATCCAGTGGTCAGAAGGAATCACAGCTCTCTCCTACTACCACCCTTACATCATCACCATCACCAGCCAGTTCATCAGAGTGTACAGGTGAGGCAGGCTGCTGGATAGTGGATCAATTGCACATCTTCACACAAAACACTCATTAATAAACTAGTGTTGGACTTAGAAGAAACAGAAATTCAAAGCATAGAATAACATCAAAACCAAACAATTCTGTGGTCCTTCTGTTTTGGTATCTTCCCTTTTCACCTCTAGAATTTACGTGAGATTATGGACACAGACAGCAAATAACTACCATCTTTGTATCATCTCAGTCATTAGCCAGTTTGTTAGAGTTTTGGATGTTGTAAGGTGGTCTATGAGACTGTCCGTTTCTCCAGGGGCTGACAGGGCTGAGTGTGAGTAATGTGTGTATGACTGGTGCTTTGTCTTGACCATTCCATGTATGATAGAGAAGTTCTGTTTAAAAGCAGTAAATGACAGTAAATAAATAAAGTAAGCTCAATAAAGATGACAGTTCCAAAAAAAAAGATAGGTCAATTTACGAATGACCTTCCACCATGGCCATTTCTTTACCTTCTCTGCAGCCTGATAGACCAACAGCACAAGCAGACCATTAACTTCTCAGGCGGGGAGTTGGTGGGGAACTTTGATGGACAGCTGTATGTGGCGGCCAACTCCTGTGTGTCCTGCCTCATGCCACAGCCCTGGACCATGCAGGTGGAGGTGAGTGAAGGGGCCTTGAGTGACTCCAATTGGCTCCAGAAACACCACTTATTCATTGGACTTGTGGCATTGTTATTGGTGTTCATATGTCACAGCTTCCTTGTGTTCTAGTCTGAGAGGCTACAAGATTATCACTCACATTCAGTATGTAAGAGCTTTTTGTTTTGTATATTCCAAGTTGTAATGGTTCTAAGTGCTTTCTTCTACATTTTCTAAGCTTTAAATAGTTCAAAACAACTATCATTTCCTTATTCAATCCTCCAGATCACAACACTTCTCTTTAAACAAATCCACATACTTCCACACACACATTCCAGGCCCTGATGGATAGCGAGAGAGTGGAGGAGGCTGTGGAGTTAGCAGAGCACAGCGGGGCGGTGGGCATGAGTCAGGAACAGTACCAGCAACTGTGTCGGACCCTGCTGCAACGTGCCGGCTTCATTAAACTGGTGCATGGGGTGTTTGACCAGGCGCAGGAGTATTTCTTAAAGGGCGCCGTGGATGTGAGGGAGGTGAGTGTGTGTTTGGTGTGTTGTGGTGTGCTAGGGCAATATGATTGACCTCTTCAGCACCATGATTCATTTTCATATTCATTCTGGTTACTATTTGGTGATTTTATACAGCTTCAGAAACTCACGTGGGGCATTGAAATAGTGAAGACTGTGGCCATTAATCTATTGACCTCCATGGACCCTTCCTAATGTCAGTAAAATGGTCTAATCATACACTAATCTCAAAGTAGAAATGTGTTCCAGTATTGAAAGGGTTAACTTGTATTCTGCATATATATGATGTCTTGTGGAGTGGTGGGACAGTGTATGATTAACTTGTATTCTGGGTGTCCGGTGTGTGGTGTGCTGGGGCAGTGTTTGACTAACTTGTGTGCCTGTGTCTGGTGTGAGTGTGCTGGGGTAGTGTTTGGTTAACTTATATTCTGGGTTTTTGATGTGTTGTGGGGTGCTGGTGGAGTGTATGATAAACTTGATGTATTCTAACGTTTGTATTTTGGCTGTTTTTTACAAAGACCACAGTTAATTTATCAGGTTATCACTAGAATCACAAAAACTACCCTTGAAAACACAGGTGAATTATTGTTTTTATTATCAAAGCTCTGTACTCTCTCCTACAGGTGATCAGCTTGTTCCCAGGGTTACTTCCAGCTGCTGTAGAGTTCACCCGGGTCCAGCCACCACTGCACCACCTGGCAGACATCAACCAGGCTATGCAAGGGGACCAGGCTAGGATCAAGGCAGCCAAGACATTCCTGCTCTCCTTTCTACTGCACCTTCGCTTCCAAGGACACCTCACTCACAGGATGGTGTGTGGTGAGAGGGAAAGAAAGCTGGCATTAAGTTACTGGGTTCTAATATTCTTGTTGTCTCATGCTGGTCACATTTCACTTAGGGCTGGTGTGTGGTGAGGGAAGGAAAGTTGTATTAAGTCATTATGGGTTCTAATATTCTTGTCATCTCTTTTGCTCCCCTGAGAGTTAATAGCTTGCTTGTCATGTTAGTTCCAGTCATATTTCATTTAAGGGGTGGTGTGTGGTGAGGGAAGGATAGTTAGCATTAAGTCACTAGGATTCTAATAATCTTAATGTCTCTTGCTTCCCTGAGAGTTAATAGTTGGCTAGTCACATTGCTTCCAGTCACATTTTACTTAAGGGGCAGTGTGGTAAGGGAAGAAAAGTTAGCATTAAGTCATTGGGATTCTTATCTTGTCCTCACTTTTGCTTCGCTGTGAATGAATAGGTAACTAGTTTTATCATGTTATTCCCACTCTCACATACAGTATGGTGTCTAGTGGAGAAAGAGAAATATATTAAAGCCTGGATCTAGTTTTTATCTTCTCATACACACATACAAACATACATCAAGGCACACAACATTCACATTCACACTCATTCACACCACTCTCAGCTTCCATTGGTCCACTGTATTTGCTGTGATTACAGGAGGTGGACACAGCTATCATCAAGCTGCAGGCGGAGGGTGACTCATCGGACCTGCTGCTGTTCTTGGACCACAGCGACATAGCGTGCAACCTGCCAGAGTGCACACAGTGGCTGTCCGACCACAAGCAGTTCTCCGCCCTAGCTAAGCTGCACAGGCAAGACTGCTGCTGTGTTTGTTGTATTGGTGTATTTGTGAGAGAAAGAGCCTTGGTATATGTATGTATATGTGTATGTTTCTTCTGTTTATTTTTGATGTAAGAAAGGCTCCTACTCTCATAAGCAAAAAGCACTAATATTGTTTCTGAGATTCCTAGTAAGTTAATGTATTTTCCTACTGAAACTTGACTAGAGAGGTAGATATAAGATACAAATGGAGTAATATGAGTTAGTCTACTTAGTGAGACAATGATATAGAGAGTAGGGTGGCTATGTAAAGTGAGGCTTCAAGATATGTCCCTACTTAATCTTGGACCTCCCTTCTAACTGCCACCTTTAGAATCTGGCAAATTAAGGGTTTTCTTCCAATTTTTGTTCTCCTTACATAAAATAATAATGATAATAATACCTCTTGGCTTGCAGTATTGGGTAGTGATGAGAAGACTTAGAATCTGGCAAATTAAGTTTTTTTCTTCCAGTTTTTGCTTCCATTACATAGAATAATAATAATAGTTCTTAGCTTGCAGAGTATTAGATAATGAGAAGTATTTTAGAATCTGGTCAATTTATGTTTTTTCTTCCAGTTTTTGTTCCCTTTACTTGGAATATGATAATAATAGTAGTTCTTGGGTTGCAGAGTATTGGGTAATCTTGAGAAGTCCCTTGATGTGTTGACCAAGCTTGTGAGGGAGGAGGTGACAGACAAACACTTCCAAGGCATCAAGGATCTGGTGGACTGCCTTGTTCTGTAAGTCATTTGTATTGTTTGTTACTGCTTCATCTCTCTCTTTGTTGTGTGTCTCTCTCCTTGCCATTTAACCTTAAAAATCTTAATAACTAAACACAATAAGGAGATACCCACTTACCATGACAAAATGAGGAAAATAAACCCCTTACCATCACTTTCTTTGGTCTTAGCACAACATTACAATCATAGAAACTAGACACAGGAAGGAGATGCCCACTTACCATCACACCCTGAGTAAGCACAACATTACAGTCATAACCCCTTCAGTACTGGAGCGCATTTTTACCACGAGTTTTGCATGTGATTAGACAATTTTATTTACATTAGGAAGGGTCTATGGAGGTCAGAAGAATAATGGCCAGAGTCTTCACTATTTGAATCCACCACATGATTTTCCGAAGTTGTATAAAGTCACCAAGAATGAATATGAAAATGCATCATGGTACTGAAGGGGTTAAAAACAAAGCACAATAAGGAGACACCCACCTACCATCACACAATAAGGAAAGTAAACCACTTATCATCACACTCCAGTCTTCAGCCTAACATTACAATCATAAAAGCAAGACACAAAATGGAGACACCCACTTACCACCACTCTCCGCTCCTCAGTGCCATGGATGCCAGCATAGTGTGGCGATACGCAGACTTTGTGCTGGACCGTGATGCCAGCGAGGGTGTGCGAGTGTTCACAGAGACACAAACCATTCTGGACCCCTCCCACGTACTGCACATCCTCCAGAAGTACCCAGAGGCGCGGCTTGGCTTCCTCCACCATCTTATTGACACCAAGAAGCTGAAGGTGAGGTGTCTGGTGGAATTTATTGTTGTTTGTTTTGTCAGTGTCTTATGAAAGGACTAGATTTTTTTTTTTTTTTTTTTTTTTATGCAAGAAGGGAAAATTGTCAAGAGCAACAAAAGATAAAGAAAAAAAGGCCCACTTGGAATGCCAGTTGCCTTAAAGATTGTTAGTGTCTGGTGAAGGAACTAAATTTGGTGTTTGTTGTTTTTGTCAGTGTCTTGTAAAGGGACTGATTTTTGTGTTGTTTTGTGAAGGGACTGAATTTGGTGTTGTCTTGTCAGTGTCTTTTGAGGTGATTAGGGAAGTTATGTATAAGGTATTTGAGTAAGGTGTATCTGTTGGCTTCCTCAGTTTCCCTCATGCTTGATTTAGATTGTATGTGGTGGTTTAGAAATGTACTGTGAGCACCACCAGATAACTATGAGACCATTCCTAACAGTGTGAATGAAGCAAACCCAATGACACTTCCACTTTTCACAGTGATTCCTTAAACAATATGAAGATTACGACATTAAAAAGCCAACACATTCCTACACAAAGACTGGCACAAACAAACGAGCACATTTCTTATACAAAACAAAGACCAAGACACTGAAAAGCAAATGCATTTTTTACACAACACAAAGACTGATTATAAAAAAACAAGCACATTTCTTACACAACGCAAAGACTGGCACGAAAAAACAAATACATTTCTCACACAGTACAAAGATTAACCAGTTCAGTACCATGATGCATTTTCTTGTTCATCCTGTGTACTTCTTGGTGATTTTATGTAGCTTGAGAAACTTATGTAGGGATTCAAATTGTGAAGACTCTGGCCATCAATCTTCTGACCTCCATAGACCCTTCCTAATGTCAATAAAATTGTCTAATCATACCGAAAACTCATGGTAAAAATGCTTCTCAGTTCTGAAGAGGTTAAGACACTAAAAAACAAGCATATTTCTAGCAAACACATTTCTTACACAACATAAAGACTGATACTAAAAATCCAAGCATATCTCCCCCTACAGGATGAGAAATACCACACTGAGCTGGTCCTTCATTACGTGGATGAGGCAGTGAAGCTGATGAATGCCGGAGACGCTGACCAGAGAGACACACTGAACGAGACCAGGGCCAAGCTACAAGACCTCCTCAGCTCTTCCTGCCACTACCAGCCTCATCCAGTCCTCACTCGCCTTCAGGGAACAAACTTACATGTGGAGATGGCAGCAGTGTTTGGCAGGGTGGGTGGTGGAGGTGTTGGCTGTGTTTGCAGTGTTGGTGTGAGTGTGGTTGTTTCCTTAGTGGTTCTTTTGTAATTGTGGATAGTTTTTATTCTTTAATGCTCCTTTTTTTTTTATTGTGGGTGTTGGTATGATTGTGGGTGTTTTTCTCTCTCTCTCTCTTTTTTACAGTTGTGGGTGTGTTTTATGGTTTTGTGTGGATGTAACTGTTTGTTTAATCCCCTTCCTGTGAGTGTGGACATCCATTTTAGAGTCTCTTTCACTGCAGCTATCTGTTTATGACCATTCTTGTGAGTGTAGACATTAATTTTAGACCTTCTTTCACTGTAACTGTAACTTTGTATGAGTGTAATATCCAAACTAGAGTTCCTTTCACTGTAGCTATCTTTTTATGATCCTTCTTATGAGTGAAGACATTTTATAGCCTCTCACTACTTGTCTGAGTTCTTACCATGAGCATCTGTGAGTGAACTAACAAAGCTGTGTGTTCCATCAGCTGGGGGAGCATGAGAAGGCGCTGTCCATGTTGGTTCATCAGCTTAAGGACTTTAGTGCAGCCGAGCAGTACTGTATAGCCCAAAGCAGAGTGGCGGCCAGCAGCAGTGCTAAGTCAAACATATTCCTCAAGCTGCTGAAGATATACCTTCGTCCTCCTCCTGGGTAAGACTGGAGCTGTGGACTAACTGAAGAAAGGAAATAAAAAATAAAGATTGATAGGATATAGAGGGACTGACTGAAGGAAGGAAAAAAAAGAATGATAGGATAAGGAGGGAGTGTTTAATGGAAGAGTGTGACATGATGCAAGAAAACAGGAGGGTAAATTGGTAGGAAGGAAAGATTGACAGGAAAAGGAGGGTGTTTAATGGAGGAATATGATATGATGCAGGGAAACAGGAAGGTAAATGGAAAGGCTAGATAGATGAGGACTTTTCCTTAACCAAAATAGAAGGAAGGAAAGAGTGACAGGAAAAGTGGAGTGTTTATTGGAGGGATATGATATGATGCAGGAAAACCAGAGAGTAAAAGGAAAGAAACCAGAGAGTAAAAGGAAGATGATGAGAACTTTTCTCTTACAAAATTGAAAAAAAAACTAAATGAACTTATCTTACCAAACTTAACTTCCCTCACTTACAAAACAATAACACTTGTACATACCTAACCTAGATTAACCAACAACTTATTACCTAACTTGACCTAACTCTCATTCACTCCTACCCTCAATCAACTTAACATATAACCCTTAATCTAACCTAACCTAACTCTTATTCACTGCAACCCTCAATCAACTCAGCATATCACCCTTAATCTAACCTAACCTAACCTAACCTAACTCATTCACTGCAACCCTCAATCAACTCAACATATCACCCTTAATCTAACCTAATCAAACCAAACCTAACCTAACCAAACTCTCATTCTCTCTTACCCTAATTCATCTTAACTTAACCTAACCTAACTCTCATTCACTCTAACCCTCAGTCAACTCAACATGGCACCCTTAACCTTAACCTAACCTAACCTTCTCTGCACCAAACAGCGGCAGTGAGGATGACATAGAGTTGGCACCGGCAATAGAGCTACTGTCTGTACACGCTGAGGAGCTGGAGGTGTCTTCTGTGCTGGCCCTGCTGCCCCCCACCTGGTCCCTTGCCATCATCCACCACTACCTCCGTGCTGCCCTTAGGAACTCACTCCACCAGGTAAAAGCCAAGAGAGAGAGAGAGAGAGAGAAAGTGTGAGTGAGTGTTTCTATCATGTATTCACTCAGACACTAGAAAGAGATGGAGAGAAACAAGGACTCTTATGTTACTGTGTGTTTATTTTTAGTAGCCTTTCCTTTCCTGTGTGAGTGTGTTTCCAGTATATATTCACTCAGACACTAGAAAGAGATGGGGAGAAACTGACTCATGTGTTATTGTGTGTTTATTTTTAGTAGCCTTTCCTCTTCTCTTTCTTGTACTCTCTATCAAGAGACAATATTACCAAGACTGAATCAGTGCCCTGTCTTGCCCCCTGCAGAGTCGCATTAAGAGAATCCAGCAAACTCTTCTACGTAGCGAGAACCTTCAGCAGAAATTCGTCCTTTACAAACTCTCAAAGGACATGGGGCCAATTCCTCTTGCTGCCAATAGGTAAGGTGCCACACACTCCTATCCTAAACATACCCTGTCAGTTTGCTTCCACATTACAGCAGTCAGTCACTAATTAAATCCTGACCAACTTTGTTTCATGTTGCAATGGGAGTGAATGGTTGTGTCAGTTGTGCTCATTTTCTGTTGCCTTGGGAGTGGGTGGTTAGTTTGTTTAGTGGTGTGTGATACTGGTTTGGCATTCTGTGAGAGAAGTAAAGGATAAGATTAAGTATTATCAGATTGCCACTAATACAAAAGGATATTTAATGTACACAAACTGCTCTTTTTTTATATATATGCTTTGTTAGGATTTATTTCTTTGTTTTTGTCTCATTTCATTGCTATGCTTTTGCTGAATCTGTTTCTGTTTTGTGTTGTCTCATTGCTAATATTTATCTCTTTTATTTATTTTTTTTTTTTTATTTATGTATTTATTTATTTATTATTATTATTATTATTTT
This sequence comes from Portunus trituberculatus, assembly GCF_017591435.1. Classification (NCBI taxonomy): domain Eukaryota; kingdom Metazoa; phylum Arthropoda; class Malacostraca; order Decapoda; family Portunidae; genus Portunus; species Portunus trituberculatus. The sequence goes on from NC_059282.1 coordinate 9,511,458, forward strand.
TATTAATTTTTTTTTTTTTTTTTTGCTATGCTTTTTTGGAATTTATCTGTCTATATTTTGTGTTGTCTCGTGATTCGTTTGTCTTTATTTTTGTCTTGTTTTATCACCATGCTTAGTCTCAATCTCTCACTTCTTAGACTCCCGTCACCAATCCCAATGTCGTTTCAGAGTGTGCTGTGTGTGCAACCGAGGCTTCACCAGCTGCTCCTTCACCATCTACCCTAATGGTGTGATGGCGCATCCCTCCTGTGCACCAAACCCTAGCGTGTGTCCCCTCACTGGTACAGTTTTCCAGGCAGCCCACGCCAGCCCCACCTCGCCCGCCCCTGCCCAGCAGTACAGGTTGTGATGTGTTATGTGCTTTGAAGAGAAAGACACTGCAGTATTATAGGTATCAGTGTGGTCTTGGTTCATCCTGTTATTTAGTACTATTAACTCTAATGTGGTTTAAGAAGTGCAGCCAAGACACAAACACTCGTACAGACACTACATCTTCTTTTTCCTTAGATATCTTTGTGGTCTCAGTTCCCCTTTGATTCTATTGTTAAAACTTGTTCTATGGCCGCTTCCATTCAGTAAAGTAGCTAGAAATTGCAAAATCGAGTCTTTTTAATTTATTTGTTTCTTGTAGATGCTCATAAACTTTTCATTCATTACTTCCAGTACTGTTAATTGTTGCATATCATTGTGAAAGGATCTAGTATCTTGTGAGTGAGTGTGTGAGTGTCTTGATAGGTCTTATGGTGTTTGTTGAGGAGGAAACATGGGCTGCATCGAGGAGGAGGAGAACAAAGACAGAGTGAGTTAGCAGTTAAGTAGTCAGTGGAAGGAAGTGATCTAGTCATAAGAGAGACACAGCTTAAATGATGAACTGTATTCAATGGCATGTACAACACACACTTTCCTTTACATTCTGTTTGCTTCAGGTTTTTCAATTGTAAATTCTGGAACTCCCTGGCCACTTGTGTATTTCCCCCTAACTATGACTTGAACTCTTTCAAGAGGGAAGTTTCAAGATGCTTCTCTAATTTTGAATGGTTTTGAATAGTCCTGTTTAGTGCTACTCTTTTTGGAACTAAAGGGTGTTTATTTATCCAGTATTCCTTGGTTAAAGCTCCTTCTACATTTTATCTTTATACAGATATACTAGGGCAACAATCCCACACACACACACACACACACACACACACACACACACACACACACACACACACACACACACACACACACACACACACACACACACACACACACACACACACACACACACACACACACACACACACACACACACACACACACACACACACACACACACACACCAATCACACTCCCAGCCCCTTCAGCCCCTGGTAGAAAAGGACAATCTTATGAACCACCTCACTGCACCCAAGGAAATAAGACATGGCACAGCTAGCCTCTCACACAGCAAAAAGGAAGTGTGTCTAATACTCACAAACATATCTCACATGCCATTGATATAGTAGATAGATTGTCACAAAAGTTATTTATTCATAGTGTTGAGTGATGCTGTGTGGTGCATAAGATCACAAACACAGTCCCACCAATGTTGAGTCTTGCCATTTTTTATGTATATTAGCTGGAGCAGGTGAAGGTACGACTGCAACAAGGAAACAAGAACCAGTGATTAGTGCTTTATTTGCTCATATTCAGAAAAGCCTTGCTCTCTCACCATGACAGTTTTCCAAGACCACAGAGACGACTAGCCAGGTTTTCAGGACAGTTTCATCTAATAATAATTTAGAAATCTTGCCAGTCCATCACCAGAACTATAAAAATACCCTTAAAAAACTGAACATCTTCAACTAAAGCCTTTGGAAAGTAATTGATGGTGAGAGAGCTAAGTGATTAAGAATACTGGCCATTGAGTCACAAAACAACCTTTCAAACTTTCACTGCAGTGGTGTCCTTTTGTAAACACTCAGGAGCTCTATAGAAAATAGTTTGCAAGATGGAAGAAAGGAGAAAAAGGACCTTAATCTATTCTCAAGGCTGCAAATAGAAATAGCTGAAAAAAGTCATAACTACAAGATTAAAGATTGTGCTGCAGTGATTTATTGAAGGGTGACATGTGGTGAGGGGAAGGCTGGCGGCAGGAATATATGTATAAAGAAAAGGGCCACTTAAGTAACCCTCTCCCCTCACTGCCCCTTTATGTATACTTATAGATGTGTATGATTTCTTTCCTGTACGTATTGGGAATGTACTATTGTCTTGATGTACAGTACTGGCATAAACACTGATCTGAATTTGTCTGAGTGTCATGTGGTGGTCCTTAATGATGAGTGATGCTTTAATCTTGGAGGAATGAGATATATTCAGGATCTTGAGAATGCCAAAAAAGATGTATATTTGTTTATTAATTAGTTTGTTTATTCCAGATAGAAGTAAAAACAAGAGAATTACACAGACATATTATTCATTGAGAGGTTAACCCCTTCAGTACTGGGATGCATTTTTTACCTTGAGTTTTGGATGTCATTAGATTATTTTATTGACTTTAGGAAGGATCTATGGAGGTCAGAAAAGTAATCCCCCCCACATGAGTTTCTGAAGCTAAAAAATCATCAAATAGTAAGCAGAACGAATATGAAAACATGTCCTGGTAGTGAACGGGGTTAATCACTGCGTTGCATTTCTGTTGGATGTGACACATTCTGCCTAAAGATTAACACGTAGTAAAGTAAAGAGGAGATTGAATCAGTCCTAAATAAACAAACAATAAACCAATAGAAGGAATAAACTGTCACTCAGATCAATGAAACACTTGGAGATCTGAGTGGCTTCTACAAGAGCCTCTTATATTATCAGTAAAATCACAGAAACACCCTTGAAGACCACAGTGATTATAATTTGCATCTCCTATCACTGGAATCACAAAAGCATGCTTAAAAACTCTACTAGCTTTCAGAGCAACTCATTAAACTACCTTTAGAATCATGAAAACACCTTTAAAAACCCTAATAACTTCCATCAGAATCCTTTAAATAACCTTAAAAATCATGGAAACAGCTTTGAAAACCCTAGTATCTTCCATCAGAACTCTTTTAACTACCTTAAGAATCATCAAAACACCTTTAAAAACCCTAGCAACTTCCATCAGAACTTCTTGAACTACTGCGCAGATAACACCCAGTAAACCATAAAAACTTCAACATCCACTAATGCCGTTTCAAAATAGCCAAGACAATACACTTGAACATTTAGTAGTGCAGGCTTTAGTGCATGATGTGATTCAGGGACTCATAAGAATGATCAGACTCTGCAATGAAAAGAACTGAGTCAGTAAAAATCTTTGTGCAAATATTCAGCTTTTAAAATCCAGATAGAGAGTTCAAGAAGTTAATAGCTATAAGAAATACTGAACTCCTTGTCACTTGCCTGATTGCTCAGTGTTCGCGTAAGTTCTGCCTTTAATCATGTAGGGAGGTTTGTGCTGCAATGAATAGGATTACAATGAGTGCTTAGCCATATCACAGTGAGTTTTGGATGTTGAAATGTGAGAAAGTGTTTTTAGGAGTGTTAATGAGCACATGTCAGTCTGTGGAGACTTTTTTTTATCAATTGAGGTTATAAATGGTTTGCCACATCACAGAAGAAGAAGAAGCATTAGGAGTGTATCAAGCTTCAGTGAGACAACAGTGGCATGGATAACTCACATGGAAGATTGGCTTGGGCTGAGGCTTCTTACCAATGGTTGAGTGAGACACAGACGTGGGAATCACATAGCCGTCATCCTTGTCACCACCAAGGGATATGTGGTGAGTGCTCTGGCGATGGTGTACGTGGCTCTGTTTCACTGCAAAGATCGGTAAGTGTTGCTGTTTTTTATATTGGTTTGCTTTGTGTGTGTTGTTGTTTTTTATATTAGTTTGTTTTTACTAATTACTTTGCTCTTCTTATTCTGGTGCTAATTTCCTTGTCAAACCAGCCACATCTCCCACTGCTAATTTTCCTTCTTTCCTCTCTTTATTTTACTGCAGACTTACCTGTCAGACCAGCCACATCACCAACTGGTAACCGTCCTTCTTTCCTCTCTTTATTCTATTGCTAACTCACCTGTCAGACCAGCCACATCACCAACTGGTAACCTTTCTTCTTTCCTCTTCTTGTTCTGGTGCTAAATCTTCTACAGGTAACTTTCCTTCTTTCCTCTCCTTGTTCTGGTGCTAACTTTCCTTCAGGTGTACTGTCTAGTCGAGGCATTTGCCCCCAACTTTGGCTGACGCTTTTACATTTTTTAGAGAGCCAGCACTCAAGTAGGCCTTTTTTTCAATCTTTCTTTTTTTTTTTTTTGTCCTTGGCTGGCCCTCTTCCCTACGTAAAAAAAAAAAAAAAAAAATGTCTTCTCCTTTCCTCTAGTCCTCTATTACTCAGCCCACACCTTCCAATGCTAACCTTCCTTCTTTTCTTTCCATATTCTATTACTAACTTTCCTTCTGTTTATTTCTCAGGTCCTCTCCTTTCCTCTGTCCTGTCAGATCAGCCTCATCTCCCACAACTAACATTCCTTCTCTCCTCTCCCTGTTCTATTACTCCAGCTGGCTTTCCTCCTAGATTTACTGTCTATTTTTCAGGTCCTTTGCTTTCCTTTCTTCTTTCCTCTATCCCTCCATTACTCACCCCACAAGCCTGTCAGACCAGCTTCACCTCCTCTTTCAATCCTTTCCTTGCTCTGTTGCTAGCTTTCCTTCTTTTTATTTCTCAAGTTCTCTCCTTTCTTCTCCTTTCCTCTATCCCTCCATTACTCATCCTACAAGCCTGTCAGACCAGCTTCACCTCCCTTCCTTGTTTCCTCTCCTTGTTCTATTACTCCAGGTAGCTTTCCTCATATCTTGGCTAACCTTCCTTGTTGAGGCGCCTGAGTTGCTTCTTGTGGTGCACTAGCAGGCAGGTGATCACCATCATGACGCTCAGGATCATCAAGATGCCAGTCAGGATGATGTAGAGAAGTGGCTGCTGAACCTGAGGGGGAAAAACTCATGATGACAGTGAAGTGACAGATGTGATGGATGAAGATGATTGGATTAGTGATGGTAGTAACAGAGGTGGTAGTAGTGGTAATGACAAAAGTAATGGCTGAAGGAAGACTCAATTAGTGATGTACATAGTTAGATAATGTATATAAGTGACAGCTGAAGGAAAACTTGACTAGTGATACTAACACAACATTGGCATTTCCATCTGAAAGCTAGGCTACGTTACATCACTTCATGAATATCTGATTTAGAAATATTTAAAGCTACAAATAGATAAAGAAATATATAAATCATTTTCTCATTTTATCATGTGTGACTGGTTATTTAGGTACATTTTCTAGTAAAAAAATTACTTCATGAGCTATTTGATCACATGAATGTAAATTTTTATCTTGTTAGTTTATATTCTGGTTATTACAGATACGTCCATTGTTTCTTCTCTCTCAGTGTTGGGATGATGGCGTGAACGTGTGGTCTTGCTTCTGGATCTGCTGTCTCTTGTCTTCTCCTCAGCTTCTCTAAGGAATCTATGGAAAGAAGTGCAAAAGATTTATTGAGCATAGGAAGAGAGAGAGATTGCTTTTCCTGCACGCGCATGTTTGTGTGTGTGTGTGTGTGTGTGTGTGGTTCATCTCCTCAGTGTATTTCAGGAATTTGTGATGAGTGGTTAGATTTACATTTGTAGATGAATGTAAGAGAGAGAAATGACTTTTTAATCTATCAATTGAGCATTCTTTTTTCTAAACCATAATATTTAACAAAGACTTTATGTAGTAGACAAATTAACCTCTCATTCATTCCTCTTCTTTCTGAACAACACACACTTAACATCACTTTAGAATCACTACATAAACAGTGACATTGATTCAACACTCACCTCTCTTCACTACATCACCACACACTTCACACAGACTCACCCTCCTACCACTTACGTACTTTCAACCTCCACTTCTCTTTGCTACCTCACCACACAGATAGACTTCCCTCCTGTGACATACATTCAAATTTTACTTCTCTTGCTACCTCACCACACACTTCACACACAGACTCACCCTCCTACCACATGCCAACCTTACTTCTCTTCACTACTTTACCACACTTCACACAGGCAGACTCACCCTCTTCCTCTGAGCTACTCCTCCCTGTGTCTTCCGGCTCACTGGTAAGTTCCTGTTAGGGCGGCCCAGATAAGGGAAATGTCGCAGTGCTGGGATACCTGTAATCCATATCTCTTGTGTGCATTTCCTCCAGCTCCTCCTTGTCTTGTTGAAGCATGAAGTCTGAGAACATGAAGGAATATGTTAGTTGTCAGGTCTTTTTCCAGTTCTTCTTTGCTGATTTGACTCGGAAAGTGAAGAAAATAAGGAAAGATTCTATAAATTGTTAGGTCTTTTCCAGTTCTTCCTTGGTTAGTTATATCAGGTTAGGAAAGTACAAGAAGGGAAAGGAAGTAGGTCTTTTCTAGCCTCACTTTGCTTTGTTAAATTTGCTGTTTAGTATAATAACAACCCTGCTTTGAATAGTGAGAGTACAGGAAGCAGATAGACAGATAGACAGAGAGACAGACAGGCAGACAGACAGACAGACAGACATCCCAGCCAGCCTCAGAGATTATCAAGTGTATGGGAGTGAGAAGAGAAGAAGGAACAGGAAGACATGATGATAACAAGGTGAGGAAGAATAGCAGGAAATCCTTGAAAATAATGACAAATTTTCCATGAAGACAACAATGTGTGTGAAGGTTAGTGTATTTTCATATCAAACATATGAAATGGTGACAACTTTATTATTGATTTATTTCTTTATTCGTACATGTATCAATGTATTTACTTATTAATTTGTCGTGGTATTTTAATTTTGGTTATCGCGCTCAGCTGTGGTTACTATGGGGATGTAGAGGTGTTTGTAGGGTCATTACAGATCATTATAGAGTGTAGGTGTCGTTGTAAGACTGCAAGATGGTCATTACGTACATTATCTGGTGCAATAATGGTTTGAATTTGGCGCTAAGGCCCAGCGAGTTATTGTGTCGCTCTCTGATTGGCTGGAGTGTAATTCATATGTGCTCTGGTTGGCTAGAGTATATTCATGATTTTCTTATGCAGATAGTGTCCATATGCTATGATTTACTGTCACGTTGTTGTCTTCGCATTGTCTTCTGGTTGACGAAAGAGTATTAGGTGGTTTAATGAAGCCAAGAGGAAAAGCAAGAGTTAGATGGGAGATTCATTTATTGCAAGCATTGAATCACTGAAATAGGATAAGACACTAAAGATATGAAGGAAAATTAAAACATTCAAACAGTGAAACCATAAAACCTTCGAATAACACAAGATAATAAGCTACATAATTAAATACAGCAAAAAGGAAATACATAAGGACATGATAAAAATATAAAAGACGCACAGAAACATCACACACCAAACAGTGATAAATATACAAACATTTTTTAATATGTATACCAAATAGAAGTAGGTTAAGAAAAAAATATACAATTGTCGATAATTTGTCGCTCCGAAGTCCGAACGTCAACAGAGACAGCTGATCACCGCTTCGCTCCCAGACCCCCGTGCTTCCCTTTACTATTTAAAACTCGATTTTCTCCCTTATTACTCCCTCCCCAAGCTCCAAATTAAGGGAGGATATAGGTAACTAGTAAACGAATATGTGGTGTGTCCTTATATTTGTTTGGCTCATTTATATTTACGTGAATTGAACATTTGTGAGGTACACGCGTGTTTGTCTATTGTGGAAGATTTGTTGTCTTGTTTCGTGTTCTTTTATTTATTTGGGTTTGTTTTCTGTATTGGTTTTGCTTAGGCTTGCTCTTTGCGCGTGTGTGTGTGTATCATCTTTTTTGTTTGTCTGTCTCTTTATCCCATGTCTCTGTTATCTAGTGTGTCTGTCTCTTTTTCTAGTATGTCTGTCTTTCTTTAGTCTTGCTTTCTGTCTGTCTCTCTATTTATCTGTCTGTATGTCTGTTTATCTATCTATCTGTCTGTTTATCTGTCTGTCTGTCTGTCTGTCTGTCTGTCTTATCTAGTCTCTTTATGTCTCTAATTTTGCTATCTGTCTGTGTGTCTCTTATCTAGTCCGTCTTATCTGTCTCTAGTCGTCATATCTGTCTATTATCTAGCCTGTCTGTCAGTTTCTAGTCTTGCTTTCTGTCTATCTATATATCTCTCTTCCTGTCTGTCTCACATAATGCCTGCCTCATCATCTAACTCCCCAATTGTCTCCCAACAGATCACACGCACACACTCACACACGCACACAATGAAGGCAGAAGTGAGCCTGATGGTGGTGATAGGGTTGGGTTGTCTGGTGAGTCAAGTCAGGCTGGATGCTGCCAAGCCTTCAGGGGAGACAAAAGACAGCGACAAGAACAAAGAGAGTCTGAGGGCTACTAAGCTGCCCCCCTGTGCTGCCTGTAGAGTGCTGACTGAGTCTTTCAATAAGGTATGAGGAGAGTGAGAGAGAGAGTAACCTTTATTTTTTTTCCTTTTTTTTCTGAAGGAAAATATGGCAAATGCAACAAAAAAGATTAAATAAAAAGGCCCACTTATATACCAGTCCCTGAGCATCTCTCTGTCTGTACCTTTAAACATATATGGATATTATTAAAGTTACATTATTGTTTTTGTTCCTTGGATTAAGTTGTATTGATTAGTTTCCCTGCTCTTCATTTCACTGAGTCACAAATTATTTATATACACTTCACATTTTACACACACAAGTAAATAACATCTTCAGATAGAAAGACACAAATAATTTAATTCATATACAAATGTTATTATTACAAATCAGCATCACTATTCCTCTTAATATTAGGGGAAGGAACTTACAGAGGCTTTAACCATGTTGTGGACTGCAGGGTATTGAGTCAACAGCACGAGGGAAGTATGAGGGTGGAGACTCAGCATGGGAGGAGGAGAAGAAACTGTCATACAAGAAGTCAGAAGTGAGGTTAATTGAGATCCAGGAGAAGATGTGCAAGGATGTAGAAAGAGGCCAGAAACAGGTAAGGCAACACTACTAGTCTGACCCATTGACATACTGCTTAGTAAAGATGTTAATTTTGTTGTAAAAAAATTGGATACAGTATATAAATCTTGACCCACGATAAGAAACACAAAATTGAACAGACACACACATTCATATAAATAAAAATACATAAGTTTGACTCATTATAAGAAACACAAAACTAAACACACACACACACACACACACACACACACACACACACACACACACACACACACACACACACACACACACACACACACACACACACACACACACAGCTCAGTGGTTAGGCGCTGGCTTCACAAGCCAGATGATCGGGTTCGAGTCGGGCGGCAGAGCAAGGGCAAGCTTCTTAATGTGTGGCCTCTGTTCACCTAGCAGTGAGTAGGTGCGGGATGTAAATCGAGGAGTTGTGACTTTGTTGTCCTGGTGTGTGTGTGTGTGGTCTCAGACCTATCCCAAGATCGGAAATAATGAGCTCTGAGCTCACTCCGTAATGGGAAGACTGGCTGGGTGACCAGAGACTGCAGCAGATCACACACACACACACACACACACACACACACACACACACACACACACACACACACACACACACACACACACACACACACACACACACACACACACACACACAGCTTAACCTACTCAAAACACCACATAATTGATAAACAAAACCACAATTCCTTCCCTACCAGTGTGAATCCAATGCTGAGGAACATGAGGGTTTGCTGGAGGACTGGTGGTTCAGAGAGCAGGAGAAGGAACCAGACCTTCACTCGTGGCTGTGTGTGGAGACCCTGAGAGTGTGCTGCCCTGCCAACCACTATGGCCCACAGTGTTTACCTTGCAAGGGTGGCACTGAGAACCCTTGTGGGGGTAATGGCAAGTGCAAGGTGACTGAAGATGGTGGGAAAGGGACTGTGAGGACTGTTGTGTGAATTTTTGCAAGAGAAACTGAGTCTTTTCAGGAGTGCCTAGTGCAAGGTGACTGAGGGTGGTGGTGAAGGGACTGTGAAGGGTGTAAGTAATAGGGAGAGCTGTAGTGTGAAGGAGTGAGTGTGGGAGGTTTTGCAAGGATAAAACTGAGACTGTTTTCAGGATAGTGGCAGTGTGTAAGGTGATTTAAGGTGGTGTGGGATGAGTGTGAGGCAATTAAAGTGGATGAAAGTGATGGATGAATGGGTGTAGTATTTAGCCATGAAATCCATGAGTTTATTAACATTATACAGAATCACTTCATTCACAATCTCAAAAAAAAAAAATAAAGAAAGAAAAAAAAAATTCATGAAACACTCACTAACATTTGACCGTCCACCAGGGAGCAGGGACGAGGAAGGGCAGCGGGGAGTGTTCCTGTAACCCGGGATATGAGGGGGAGCTGTGTGACTCCTGCTCATACGGCTACTACCAAGCTTACCGGGACGACACCAAGAACCTGTGTGAAAAGTGCCACAAAGCTTGCAATGGACCATGCAGTGGGGTGAGCGTTGTACACTTTTTGTTCCTTATACTGATGAACTCTTGAGATGCCACACCTGCTTCTGTATTCCCTCCTGTCTGCATTTTTTCAGTAGGGAGGTTTTAAGACTTAGGTTAGGTTAGGTTAGGTTAGGTCTGTCAAGAGGGACGTCTCAATACACTTAATCTCGTCAATACTGTGACATATTTTTTACCTTAAGATTTGGTTGGGATTAAACCATTTTATTGACATTAGGAACAGTCTATGAAGGTCAGAAGATTAATGGCCACAGTCTTCACTATTTTAATCCCCACGTAAGTTTCTAAAGCTGTATAAAATCAACAAATAATAACTAGACTGAATATGGAAATGCATTATGGTACTCAAGAGGAAGATTTCAATATACTTAATTGATTCAAGACAAAGGTTTCAGTACATTTCTTGTAATTCTGGATCTCTGGGCTGCTCTATTTAGAGACCATGACTGTTAGTAGACTCTTGACCAGAGCATCTCTTATCAAAAGAAAGAAAAGAGAAAAATTATGATATTGATAGATATATAATGATTAACCCCCTTCAGTACCATGATGTGCTTCCATATTCATTCTGCTTACTATCTGGTGATTTTATACAGCTTCAGAAACTCATGTAGGGGAGTAAAATAGTGAAGACTGAGGCCATTAATTTTCTGACCTTCCTAATGTCAATAAAATTGCATAATCTATAATAAGAACCACAAAACAAATCTTGAGGTAAAAATGTGTCCCAGTATTGAAGGGGTTAAGCACAAACCATTAATTTCGAGACACTAGAGATAGAGGCTTTAACCTAACTTCTTCCATACAACCTTGGCAGAAATCCTATATCATGCTTACTTTGACTTGTTACATGTAGAGACTAATAGCAAACCAGTGGCCTGTGTATATGTAAAGAGGTCATGACTCCACCTCCACCCTCCCTCACAGCCGGGCCAGAAGTCTTGTGTGGCGTGTCAGGAGGGCTGGATCATGGACACAGAGAAGGGCTGTCTGGATGTCAATGAGTGTGCAGCTGCCAAGTTCCCGTGCAAACGCAACCAGTTCTGTGTCAACAACGAGGGGACCTACACTTGTCTGGGTGAGCTGTGGGGTCCTCTCTGTCTGTCTGTCCATCTGTTTGTCTGTCTGTCTCACCATGCCTCTGTTTGTCTTTATCAGAAGGGAGTTGTTTCATTTTATTGTTATGTATTTTTGTTTGTATTAATTTTTGTTGGTAGGAAATGGTCTTTTCTAACCTAACCTAACCTTCCATTTAGAGTGTGACATCTTACTTTGTGTATAGGGAACGGTCTTTTTTTCTAACCTAACTTAACCCAACCTAACCATCCTTGCAGAGTGTGACTTATTACTTTTGTGGATAGGGAAGTCTTTGTCTAACCTGACCTAACTTAATTTTCTATGTAGAATGTAACATGTATATTACTTTTTGTGGGTGGGGAATGGCCTTTTCAAACCTAACTTAACCTAACCTTCCATTTAGAGTGTGACATAATACTTTTATGGGTAGGGAACGATCTTTTGTAACCTAACCTAACCTAATTTAACCTTCCAAACAGAGTGCGACAAGGCATGTGACGGCTGCAATGGCGACGGGCCAGACATGTGTGAGAGGTGTGCCGAGGGATTCATCTTAGAGAAGGACATGTGTGTAGGTGAGTACAAGCCACACCTGCTTCTTACCGTACCTTCCCTCACTCTTGCATGATAAGGGCTTGTATTCTCAAACTCTTCTATGCTTCACCTCCACTATTTCAAAAGGCCGTATTTAAATTTACACATGTTTTTAAAGTGTTTTTACTGTTCTAGAGTCAGAGTGACAAGATTTCTACATTATTAACTGTAGAAACACTCTTAAAGACCCTGCTAATCATCTTTGTGGCCTTGGAAAATAGTTGTGGTGAGAGAGCAAAGTGTTTCTGAATACGGACCAAGCCTTCACTAGTCATTGCTATACCCCAGTGTCATTTGTACTTCAGAATCATTAAGTGTAGTTTTGAGGTGCACTGTACATTGTATCTAGCGTTGGGTTTATATAAGATGGTGTATTGACTGTGTGTTTTGGTGTTTGTATTGCTGTGAAGGGAAGGGAGGGAAGGGAAAGGAGATGCAGTCTGTTGTCAGTTACTACTAAAGATACAACATATGTATTTTATAGATCACTTTTTTATTGTTTTATTTCTATATCTTTTCTCTCCCTTTCATTTTGTAGGTTTGTCTCTTTCCTTCCACTTCATTATGGCTCATTTTATTATCTTTTGTCGTCATACCCTTGTCTTGCTTTGTTTATTTATTGATAGTTTTTATTTTCCCCATTCTCCTTCCTTTTGTCTATCTGTCTCCTTTTCTTTCACTTTATTTGTTTAATTTTCTCCCCCCTTGTCTTGCATCGTAGTTTGTTCCTGTTCCCGCAGCATGACTTGGTGGATGTTGTACCACACACCTGCAATATTACCTCACCTGCCACTTGCCTCAAACTGTTAATTTATGTCACATGTATTGACATTTAAGTCATTTAGCCTGGTTGTTTGAAATCTTGTCCTGAGTTTTCTTACTTCAAGAAACAGAAACATGACTCAGATTTAGGTGTCAGCTTTTCTTGTGTCTAGATATGAGGTAGCAGAGAAATAGAGCTGGAACTCTGTTTCATTGAGTTTCCTTACATAAACACAGACTTGGAATATCAGAGTTTCATGTTGAGTTTCCGTACAGAACAAATGCATAGGCTTATTAGGTTTCCTTTCATTACAAATACTTATATGTGACATTGAAGTATAAGGAGAGTAGCAGATGAGCTGAGCGTTGCATATGACATATTTAAACATTGGATATAAATATACAACAAATCACATAGACTTGACATATAAAGTAGAGGAGGAAGTGAGCATTGCATAGCACTAATGTACCAGAGTTAAGTTAAAAAGCAGCATGTGTATGTCTGGCTGTATGACCTGTTGACGGTAGTGCTTGTTGCAGACAACAGTGCGAAGGCCCGGGAGAAACACATGATGTTTGCCCGTTACGTCACGTATGGCGGCCTGACCCTCGCCACCTGCATCATTCTGCAGAAGAACACTATTATCGCTGCCATCGTTGGCCTTAGCGTGGCTGTTTACATCAGCTTCTCAGAGTACTACCTCAGGGACACCACCGCGCCCCCTGTCTCCCCTGAACTGCCGGCATCCTTCTTGTCCTCCCTACAGGGCATGATGACCAACTAGACACTGAGCGAATGTTGCCTCATTCTAACTCACTGTTCTGTCTTCTGTTCCAAGCCAGACTCATTTTTACACCAGGCAGAGAAAGGTCTAGTTTTAGGCTCTCAACAGGCTATATCCTCTATACTTTTCAATCCCAGCTTATTTAGGTTTTCAATTGCCTCCTCCTCCTTCTCCTCCTGTGTCCTTTTCCAAACCCAGCACATTCTTAAGCCAGGCAGGGAAAGGTTTGATTTTAGGCTCTCAACAGACTAACTCCTCTATGCTTTTCAATCCCATCTTATTCAGATTTTCAATTACCTCCTCCTCCTCCTCCTCCTGTGTCCTTTTCCAAACCCATAACTTTCTTAATCCAGTCAGAGAAAGGTTTCATTTTTAGATTTCAGCAGATTTTTTTTTCCCTCCCGTATTTCTTTCTAGTCCCAACACTCATGATCTAGTTAGAAGCTTGATATTGGGTTTCAACAGACTGCCTCTCCTTCTCCTCCCTCCCTCCATTAGTGTGAGTGTGTCTGGGTTGTAGGAGAGCAGATGGCAATGTTTGACGAAAGATCTGGTTGTAGTAATCTCTATGTGGATCTGATGCTTCTCAAACCTCAACTCTCCTTTGCTCTCTTGGCATTGAGGGGGACAGTATGCTAGGGCTAATGGCTGGTGGGAATTTTTTGCTTTCATTCAGTCTATATTGATAAGATTTGTACCATGAGCTGTGCAGATGTTGGGAGTGCATGTGTGTGTGTGTGTGTGTGTGTGTGTGTGTGTGTGTGACTATTTCATAAGGTTTAGGAGTGTTCCCTCTGTCATGTTTTGAATATTTTGAGGTGAATCTTGGGTTATCAGTGTAATATTTACCCTGCAGTTAATGGCTAGCAATAGTAGTAGTATTTCTGTAGAATATACTGATGCTGAGTACTTGGGCATTCTTTTGAGAGTTGAAAGGCTTTATATACCCTCATTGGCAGTAGCAAGGGTGTTGTTACTCATTGCTGAAGTTTGTATTAGTTTTGCTGAAAATTTTGATAGATAATTGTTTTGATATTCATTTAGAAGACAAGCGGCTTTGTTAGTACTGAGCATTTTGTTTCTCATTGCTAAAGTTTGTCTTAATTTTTGGCATAGAGATAGATTACTTTGGCATCCATTTGAAAGATTTGTATAACCTCGTAGTTCCAAATGTTTTATTTCTCAACACCGGAGTTCACGTCACATACAAACACGTGTTACGGTTATACAGAAACACTTCACTGACCACTTGTAACCACCAGTTCATGTCCAAGGGGCCCTGTCAGGCAAAGGTGTGGGGAGCATTTCTAAGAACCATATCATTTCCTTGGACTGGGCAGTGATTTTATACCTTGACTTGTAGCATCACCACCTCTCTGTGGCGGAAACACTGCACTTGTCTGACTGGGACCACTGTTATGCATCTGTTCACTTGCGAGTGTTGTGAAAAGGTAGAAAATGTAGGACGATTTCTTTTTTGTAATCAGTATGCTTGAGTTTGAATGTTTAACCCTTCACCACCTTGACATGTCTTCATATTTATTCCGGTTACTATTAGGTGATTTTATGCAGCTTCAGAAACTCAGTGTAGGGATTAGAATAGTGAATACTGAGCCATTAATCATCTGATCTCTATAAACCCTTCCTAATGTAACTAAAGTCATCTAATCACACGCAAAACTCATGGTAAAAAAATGTGTCCCAGTACTGAAGGGGTTGAGTATTTAAAGTTTGGTAATAGTAAGTCAAGGTTCAGATTATTTAGGTGCTTTCAGTGTGTCTCTTGGTTGAATGCTTTATTTAGGGGTTTAATAATTAAGATACACCATTCTGTTGTGATATTGTGTTGTATCCCTGCACAAAATATGTCTCCATTTCCGATAGTTTTTTTTTTTTGAGGGGGGCAACTGTACGCCTCTAGTCATTAGTCTTATATACTCATGCATTGCCAATTTTATATTTTGAGTAGCACTGAAGTATTATAGGAAGTGAATTTGGTTTGGGAGGTTTGCTAATGTATTTTGATTGTTCTGTAGGGCAGAGAAAATGAAAAGAAGGAATAATTTTGGTTGATGAGGTTCAGATATAAAAATATACTGCCAATTTTGATGAGAAAGTTTTATCCTCTGTTTTGTAAGAAGAGGAAATGAAGAGAAGGATTAGTGTTGCTGGTGAAGTGTAGAGGCTAAAGATATTATTGATTTTGTTTGGAAAGTTTGCTAATATCATTGAATAATTTTGAAGAGAAAGGAAACCAGTAGAGAGATTCATTTTGTTGGTTAAAGATTGGAGGTAGAAATACTACTATAGACCTTGTTTGGAAATTTTGCTTGTATTCTCATTTTGTTGCCAAGTTTATGAATATCTAACCAATATTTATCAAATTAATAAAACCGCAGAAAGAAGAATATTTCCCAGCAATTTTACAAAGACCTGACAGTAGCTTACGACAAGAGGAAGAGGAAGAGTGAATTTTTGTAGGAAGAGAAAAAAAAAAAAAGAAAATATCATAACCATAGCTTTGAGGAAAAAAAACAAAACTGAGAATAATTTACCAGTAATATAATAAAGATCTGTTTGTAGTTAATGGGAAGGGGAAAAAGAGAGTTAATTTTGTAGTAAAGTTTAAAGTTTACTAGTATTGTACCCATAGTTTTGAGGTAAGAAGAAACAATGAAAGAATTTTTTACCAGTAATTTGATAAGATCTGGTAGCAGTTGATGGCAAGAGAAAAAGAGAAAGAGTTTATTTTGGAGAAAAGTTCAAAGTTTACTGATATTGTACCCATAGTTTTGAGGTAAGAAGAAACAATGAAAGAATAATTTACCAGTAATTTAATTATTATCTGGCAGTAGTTTATGGCAAGAAAAGAAAAGAATTTATTTTGTAAGAAAGTTTAAAATTTACTAATATCTGACTAACAGTTATGAAGAAATTAGGAGGAATTAAGAAAGAGTTCATTTTGTAGGAAAGTTTAAAGTTACTAATATCTGACCAATAGTTTAGAGTTTAGGAGGAATTGAGAGAGAGTTCATGTTGTAGAGAAGCTTTACAAAGATCTGAAAGAACTAACATTGGGAAGAGGAAACCCACACAACAATGCTCAAAAGGAGACATTAGTACAATTATTAAGGCAGCGATAAAAGTATGTAATTAATTCAGAGCTGTGGTGTTGAAGTTACATAGATTACATAGAGTCAAGGATATTAGATTACATAGGAAGAATTTAGCATATTATCTAGATTATATAGAAAATTTGAAGAAAATTAACTAGATTACAAAGGATCAAGAAAAATAGATTACAAAGAAAAGTAAGAAAGAAAACAAGTTACCTAGATTACATAGAAAGAATCA
>NC_059282.1:9533555-9641055 GCF_017591435.1 Portunus trituberculatus
TGTGAAGATTGAACCTGTGTGTGTGTGTGTGTGTGTGTGTGTGTGTGTGTGTGTGTGTGTGTGTGTGTGTGTGTGTGTGTCTTGTCTTTCTGTCTGTTTGTTTGTCTGTTTGTCTATCTATCTGTCTATCTATCTATATATCTATCTATCTATCCATCTGTGTGTCTGCCTATCTATTTATCTATATGTGTGTCTGTCTGTCTGTCTGTCTCTCTCTCTCTCTCTCTCTCTCTCTCTCTCTCTCTCTCTCTCTCTCTCTCTCTCTCTCTCTCTCTCTCTCTCTCTCTCTCTCTCTCATCCCCGTGTCTTTCATGTACCACCTCTCATTACTGCTCACTTTCTCCCCACACGCTCTGCTGGGTGTTGACAGGTTACAGTTCCAGCTATAGTGATGGTACAGAAGGTTACGTGTGCTCTCTGTACCGCTTACCTTAACATCACGCTTCGTTTCAGCTCTTCAACAGACTGGCGAGGAAGTTACTGGAGCTTCTAAGGATGTTTGTGATTCTAGAAATAGTTTGATAGGAAATATGATGAGTCGGTTAAGAAGATACTCAATAGAAAGCTGTGTTGGGAGTAATTGGGATTATCAAGTATGTTTCTATAATTCAAGTAGTTGTTTATAAAGGGATACGTAGATTTAATGCGAAAATATACGTATAAACAGGTTGTATTGGAAGTTATTAAGGCTTAGAAGCAAGTTTTGTGCCTCTAGTCATAGTTAAAGAGGGGGTTTGATTAGAGAAACATTAGAAAAGGCTGTCGTGGAAATTGGGGCAATTTTAATGGATGTTTTAACCCCTTCAGTACTGAGATGCATTTTTACCTTGAGATCTGTGTACGATTAGATAATTTTATTGACATTAGCAAGGGTCTATGGAAGTCAGAAGATTAATGGCCACAGTCTTCACTATTTTAATCCCCCCACATAAGTTTCTGAAGTTGCATAAAACCACCAGATAGGAAACAGAATGAATAAAGAAACGCGTCATGGTACTGAAGGGGTTAATGATGCCAGTGGTAATTTGGTAAGACATGCGAAATGAAACTTAATTTAGAACCTGCAGTATTGGAAGCAATTCGGAGTTTTCAAGGATGTTTTCCATGAATGTAGCGAGTCTAATAACGTGTTTGCTCAGGTAACAAGAAAGTCACCCTTAAAAACCCACGTAACCGTCTGTAACCTTTGTAAAAACTGTATTTACAAGAGAACAAAGCAATTTCAGAAAAGATTACCGTAGTTTGTTTACATAAGAGCGAGCTGGGAAGGAAATGCGCTCTCTCTCTCTCTCTCTCTCTCTCTCTCTCTCTGGAAGATGTGATAATGTTATAATGTTACATCCATTAACGTTATTTCGTATCAAGGACGTGTGTGTGTGTGTGTGTGTGTATTGTGAAATGTGACTTAAGGTGAGGGGGTTAGGTCTCTCTCTCTCTCTCTCTCTCTCTCTCTCTCTCTCTCTCTCTCTCTCTCTCTCTCTCTCTCTCTCTCTCTCTCTCTCTCTCTCTCTCTCTCTCTCTCTGGTTTTGTGAAATGAGATGTAGAGGGGTTATCTTGTTATTGTTCTTCTTCTTCTCCTCCTCCTCCTCCTCCTCCTCCTCCTCCTCCTCCTCCTCCTCCTCCTCCTCCTCCTCCTCCTCCTCCTCCTCCTCCTCCTAAACAACAACAACGATACAACAATGAACACCACGAAGCAGAAAGACAAATAAAGTTTTGTTTGTTGGAGCTAAACTTTGCACAGCTGACGAAGGAATGAGAGAGAGAGAGAGAGAGAGAGAGAGAGAGAGAGAAAATCAGGTTTTTGCGCAGGTCAACAAAACTTGCCAAATCTTTGCAATAACAACAACAACAACAGCAAAAGTTACACCTGCCTATTATATTCTCTCTCTCTCTCTCTCTCTCTCTCTCTCTCTCTCTCTCTCTCTCTCTCTCTCTCTCTCTCTCTCTCTCCTCATTTTTTTTCCCTTTATTCCGTTCCTATCCACCACCACCACCACCACCACTACTCTCCTATATCAAACTTTCCCTCTGATCTTTTTTCCGTCTCACTTTTTATTATTTTTTCAACATTTTGCCCTTTTCATAGAGAGATCCAAGGTCAGGTTAAACAAAATACGACTTTATCCCGAATCTGTGACCTTTATATCGCCTCCAAACGGGTTCTGGAAGTCAATATAAGGAGTTGGATTCGTTTTCTCCGGAGCATTGTGTACTTCTGCGTGTTCTTGTGCATTCACGGGAAGGCTATTGTTCATCTGCCCGCTGTACGATAATTATGATAGGGTTAAGAATAGTAATAATAGAAGACGTAATAATAAAAAAAATGACTGATTGTGTAATAATAATAATAATAATAATAAAAATAATAATAATAAAAGGGATGCTGGAATTGGAAGGTTGTTGTTCATCTGTCCGCTGTACGATAATTATGATGAGGTTAAGAATAGTAATAATAGAAGACGTACCAATAAAAAAATAAATGACAGGTCGTGTAATAATAATAAAAAGGATACTGGAACTGGGAGGTTATCGTTTATCTGCCCGCTGTACGATAATTACGATTAGGATAAGAATGGTAATAAGAAGACATATATTGCTATGAAAAAAAAAAAAATAAGCTCGTATAATAATGCTAATAAAAGGGCACATGTTAAATATATGATAATTATGAAGAAGAAAAAAAAGAATAGCAAGAGGAAGAGGGAATATTAAATTAAAGACAAATAAATGTAGATAATAAAGAAATAAGCAACATTAAAATGAATAAAAGGAAGCAGATAATCAGTCATAAACACAAATCATGCAGTAATGGTAATAATAAAAAAAAAGACATTGCAATAGAAACATGAGGATAGAACCATTAACTCAATCATTGGTGACTCAGATCGTAATATAACACTGGAATAAAAAAATCTGCCACTGAGTCATTGTTGTTTTTTGTAGGGAAGGCGAAATAAAAAGGTGTGTAAGAAACCGGTATAAAAACTGCGTATATTAACATTCTAAACCTGTTACTTCAAGGTTGACGTAAAGAATTAGCATTTCCATGTACGATACGGAAACTCAAAGAAATATTGTTGTTATGGAGTTTTTTTTTTTTGGGGTATTTTTCTGTTTATTATTTCATTTATTTATTTTTCTTATCTTTGTTGTTATTTTTCATTTTTGTTAATTTTAGGTACGATAATTGCCGCTTTTACGTAAACTCAGAGAAATATTGTTATTATTCAGTTTTTGTTCTCGTTTTGTTATTTTCTTTATCATTTTTGTCTTGTTATTATTTTATTGATATTTTTATTCTTCATATGTACGATAATTTCCACTTTTACATAAACTTAGAGAAATATCGCGGTTATTGAGTTTTCTTGTTATTTTTCTTGTTTTTTTCTTGTTATTCTTTTGTTACTGTTATTTTCTAAGTACGATATTTGCTTCTTTTTACGTAAACTTAGAGAAATGTTGTTGTTATTGACTTGTTACTTTTATTATTTATTATTTATTCTTTTATCTTATGTCCTTTGTTTATCATATTTACGGGATCTCAATATTTTGATTTTTCTCTCTCTTACAGGCTGCCAGATGAAGTGGGCGGCGGCGGTGGCGGTGGTGGTGGTGGCCGTGGGCGTGATGGTGGGCGGCGCTGAGGCCAAAGGGTAAGCTACCACCTCTCTCTCTCTCTCTCTCTCTCTCTCTCTCTCTCTCGGTGGGTGGGCGTGAGAAACCACCGCCCACGCCACGCCCATGGACTTATAATCCTTTTCCGGGGCGGGGGCGGGGCGGGCCGGTTTCTTCAAGGTCGTAGTGGTAGTAGTAGTAGTAGTAGTAATAGTAGTAAAAGTAGAAGTAGAAGTGATGGTGATATTACTATTTTCCTTCTTCTTCTTCTTCTTCTTCTTCGTCTTATTATTAGAAGTAGTAATGTAGTATAAATAGTAGTAGTAGTAGTAGTAGTAGTAGTAGTAGTAGCTGTTGTTATGGTAGTAGTAGTAGTAGTAGTAGTAGTAGTAGTAGTAGTAGTAGGAAAACTTTTTTTGTGTGTGTGTGTGTCGCAATTTATCGACTCTGACTCACCTTTCCTCCTCTTCCTTCTTCCCCGAGGCAGGTAAGGGAAAGGAGGAGGAGGAGGAGGAGGAAGAGATTTAGGAAAGGAAAAAAAACGGAAATATCAGAGAGAGAGAGAGAGAGAGAGAGAGAGAGAGAGGAGGGGGATATTCTGACTCTCTCTTTCCTTGAAGTGAGAGGGAGAGAAACATGGAGGAAAGAAGAAGAGGGAGAGTCCAAGATAGAGGAGGAGGAGGAGGAGGAGGAAGGAGGGGATGTCCTCGCTGACCTTATTAGGGTTCTCCTCCTCCTCCTCCTCCTCCTCCTCTTTCCAGTCCAGTACAGCCCACCTGCACACACACACACACACACACACACACACACACACACACACACACACACACACACACACACACACACACACACACACAGTAAAAAAGCACAATACTAATTTTCCTTCTTCCTTTTTACCTGTTTTTTTTCTTTCCCAGAGAGAGAGAGAGAGAGAGAAGCAAGGTTAAAGGAAACAAACAGGTGCCTATCTCTCTCTCTCTCTCTCTCTCTCTCTCTCTCTCTCTCTCTCTCTCTCTCTCTCTCTCTCTCTCTCTCTCTCTCTCTCTCTCTCTCTCTCTCTCTCTCTCTACATGCACGTCTGTCTCTCTATAGGCAAACAGAATCAGAAAGAATGTGTGTGTGTGTGTGTGTGTGTGTGTGTGTGTGTGTGTGTGTGTGTGTGTGTGTGTGTGTGTGTGTGTGTGTGTGTGAAAGTGGTTTAGCCACTGACCTGGCCACTGGAAACTTCTCTCCTCCTCCTCCTCCTCCTCCTCCTCCTCCTCCTCCTCCTCCTCCTCCTCTATTTCTTACTTCCTTCATCTCTTCATAACCAGTTCTTCCTTCATCTCTCTCTCTCTCTCTCTCTCTCTCTCTCTCTCTCTCTCTCTCTCTCTCTCTCTCTCTCTCTCTCTCCTCCGTTTCTTCATTTCCTCTCTCTCTCTCTCTCTCTCTCTCTCTCTCTCTCTCTCTCTCTCTCTCTCTCTCTCTCTCTCTCTCTCTCTCTCTCTCTCTCTCTCTCTCTCTCTCTCTCTCTCTCTCTCCTCCTCCTCCCTCCTCCTCCTCCTCCTCCTCCTCCTCCTCCTCCTCCTCCTCTTCTTCTTCTTCTTCTTCTTCTTCTTCTTCTTCTTCTTCTTCTTCTTCTTCTTCTTCTTCTTCTTCTTCTTCTTCTTCTTCTTCCTCCTCCTCCTCCTCCTCCTCCTCCTCCTCCTCCTCCTCCTCCTCCTCCTCCTCCTCCTCCTCCTCCTCCTCCTCCTACCACTGGCAGTTAATAGTCTCCACAAACAGTCTAGTAAGGACCTAAGGGTTTGTTGCTGTTTGTCTTCCTTTGTATTCCTCCTCCTCCTCCTCCTCCTCCTCCTCCTCCTCCTCCTCCTCCTCCTCCTCCTCCTCCTCCTCATCATCATCATCATCATCATCATTGCTTTTATATTCATCTTTATCCTCTTATCATCCCAATCTCTCTCTCTCTCTCTCTCTCTCTCTCTCTCTCTCTCTCTCTCTCTCTCTCTCTCTCTCTCTCTCTCTCCATTCTCGTACTTTCTCGCTATCGTACCTCACCCATAACTATCGTACCTCGCAGCACACGAATTCTTTACCCATATACAGAACTGATAGGAAGTGGCGTCACGAGGTTTAGGGTGACGTCACGTTTTTAAGGGTGATGTAATAGTGGTGATGGTGATGTGGGAGAGGTAATGGGTGTTGGCGTGGATGAGAGGAGGAAGGGAGAGAGAGAGAGAGAAGAGGATGGGCGGTGCTGGAAATTGTGAGAGAGAGAGAGAGAGAGAGAGAGAGAGAGAGAGAGAGAGAGACGGGGGGTGTGCATATCCTGTTTGTTGTCTTCTCTCCACCTCTTGTTTCTCCTCCTCCTCTTTTCCTCTTCCTCCTCTTCTTCTTCTTCTTCTTCTTCTTCTTCTTCTTCTTCTTCTTCTTCTTCTTCTTCTTCTTCTTCTTCTTCTTCTTCTTCTTCTTCTTCTTCTTCTCCTCCTCCTCCTCCTCCTCCTCCTCCTCCTCCTCCTCCTCCTCTCCTCTTCCTCTTCTCCTCCTCCTCCTCCTCCTCCTCCTCCTTCCTCCTCCTCCTCCTCTTCCTCCTCCTTCTGATTTGAGAGTCATTTACTATCATTAGCTTATTATATCAACGCCTTTTACTGTCTGCTTGAGAGAGAGAGAGAGAGAGAGAGACCGTCAGTCAGGCAGAAAAAACAACTACAAACTGTATAATTAGAGAAAGCGTATGTTTGTACCTATAATTAGCAAGAGAGAGAGAGAGAGAGAGAGAGAGAGAGACGGGAATTTGGGAGGAGACATGAACTGGTGCCAAAATATGTCTTGGTGAGGCTGAGAGAGACTGAGACACAGACTATTATAAGAGAGACTGGGAAAGACTTATCGAGAACCTTTAAGACTGAGGTCAGTATTCAAACGCTGTGCTCTCTCACCACGAATGCTTTCCAAGGCCACGAGATGATTAGCGGGAATTTCAAGAGTGTTTCTTTAGCTGATGATGCAGAAATCTTGTCACTCTGCCTCTAGAACCGTAAAAACACCTTAAAAACTCGTGTAAATTTAAATAAAAACTTTTAAAACAGTGGAGGTGAAACAGAGAAGTGTTTGAGAATACGAGGCTGAGAGACACTGAGAGAGACTGGAGTAAGCTGAAGGCTGGGAATACACTGGGAGAAGCTGGAAGAGATTTGAGAGACACTGGGAGAGACTGAGAAACACTTTTTGAGACACTGGAGTAAGCTGGAGACTGGGAATACACTGGCAGAAGCTGGAAGAGATTTAAGAGGCACTGGGAGAGATAAGGGAAGGTTAATGGAAGCTGGAAGATTTTATGGGAGATATAGAAAGGCTGGGAGATAGGTGGGGAGGATCTGGGGAGGTGGAAGGTACTGGGGAATGCTTCGGAAGGCATGGGGAGTTTGGGGAAGACTGAGGAAAGCTTGGGGAGGCTGGGATGGGTTTGGGATGGAATGGTTTGGGTTAGGTTAGGCTATAGGTACGTGTGTGTGTGTGTGTGTGTGTGTGTGTGAAGAGAGAGAGAGACGGGTGTGGGCGGCAACAGGCACGAGGCAGCACCACCACCAGCACCAGTGTTCCTTCTCTTCTCATGACCTGTATCTATCTCTCTCTATCTCTCTGTGTCACCTCTTAGTTTCCCATCTGACTAGTTTTTTTTTTTTTTTTTTTTTTTCACCAGCGTTCAATTTCTTGGTCTTGTCTCTCTTCTTTGTTTTCACTTGACACTCCAACACTTTTTTTGTCACTAACTTCACCTCCTACTCTTCTTTCCAGGTTTTTGTTGTGAGAAATCATATCACCAATTCATAATATCCGTCTCGTATCCTCATTATTTTTACTCACATGCTGGTCCAGTATACTCATTAATATAGGAACTAGATAATTTTTTTTTACTTCCACCTTAACCCTGTACTCTTCTTTCCTTATTTCTGTTTATAACACTATAGTAATATGCTTCTACCTTACCAGCAGGAATTTTGTTTCTTCTGTTAGTCTTATCTCTTCCTATTTTCTCTTATTAATCATTAAAACACGTTTCTAACTTAAAACAGACTACTTCTTATTACAATCCTAACCTCCTACTTTATTTCTTCATTTTTTTCTTTTAACACTCAAATACACTTCTGATACATTGATAGTTTACTTTTCTATTATTTTAGTCTCTTTTCTCCGTTTTCTCTCATTAATTATTACAACAAGCTTCTAATTTATCAACAGATCACTTCTTACCACAAACCTAATCTCGTACTCTTCTTTCTTCATTGCTTATCGTTTAACACTCAAATAAACTTCTGATACGTTAATGCTTTCCTTTTCTACCCCTATAAGTCTCACCTCTCCTATTTTTCCCCAATTCATGCCTTCAAAATGCCTATGGTCCGTATTCAGAAACGCTTTGCTCTCCCACCACGAGTTTTCCAAGGCCACAGAGATGATTAACAGGGTTCTCAAGAGTATTTCTACAGTTAATAGTGGATAAATCATGTCACTCTGCCTCTAGAACCGTAAAAACACCTTAAAATCTTGTGTAAACTTAAGTAAAGCCTTTTCGGAGATGAGGCACAGAAGTATTGAGAAATTGTCAGAATGTGAGCAATACATCTCATCAACAATCACACTTTTTCACCACAAACTCATTCCCATTTTCTTCTTTTCTCCCTCGGCAGGACCTACAGCGTGGTGGCCTCCAGAGTGCTCCGGCCCAACCAGGTTTTCCACGTAGCGGTGTCTAGCCACGGCACGGAGGGGGATGTGCAAGTGAGCGCAGAGGTCGGAGGGGAGCAGGATTCAGGCAATATCATTCTGCTCAGACAGATTGCCGACCTCCAGCCTGACTCTACCCAAGTTTTGAAGTTTGAGGTTTGTTTAATTTTGCTTCGTGTTTGGTTTGTGTGATTTAGTGTGTTTGTTTATTCATTGTTGTTGTTTTGGTGGTTATTCTCTTCTTTTCTTCCTGTTTTCTTTCTGTTTCTTCTTTTTTCCTGGTCACTGTGTTCTTGTTTTGTTTTTCTTTTCTTCGTGTTCTTTTTATTTATTTTTCTTATTATTATCGGTGTTGTTCTTCTTCTTATTCTTGTTGTGGTTGTTATTTCTCATTCTTCTCGCTTCTTTCTTACTAATCCTCTTCCTCCTCCTCTTCTTCTTTCTACTCCTCTTCTTCATTTTTCTTTTTTTTTTTTCTTCTTTCTTCTTCTTTCTTCCTCTTCCTCCTCCTCCTCCTCCTCCTCCTCCTCCTCCTCCTCCTCCTCCTCCTCCTCCTCCTCCTCCTCCTCCTCCTCCTCCTCCTCCTCCTCCTCCAAGTGTTCCTACCCATTGCATCTTCTCTTTCCTATACCGACCCAATCACCCAATCTCAATCTTGATCTTCCTCTTCTCCTTTAACGTCCCACACTCCTCTTTCACCAGATAGGAGACATAGGGCCTGGCCAGTACAACCTCTCCGTGTCTGGCTTCGGGGCCCTCACCTTCAGGAACACCACGAAGCTCGACTACGTGCACAAATCCTACTCTGCCTTCATCCAGACTGACAAGACGATCTACAAACCCGGCGACCTGATGCGCTTCCGTGTGGTTGTAGTGAACCCATTGCTGAGACCCTTCGTTACTGGTTCCATCGATGTTTATGTGACGGTGAGTGTTACAGAGAGAGAGAGAGAGAGAGAGAGAGAGAGAGAATATTAAAGATGAAAGGAGATAACTATGAAAGAGATATGAGAAAGAGAACAGCGGAAAAAAGAGAAAAGATGAAAGGAGAATATAAAGGAATGTAAGATAGATAACTACGAATGATGAATAAGAAGGAAGAAAAAGGAGGAGAGAAAAAGAAGGATAAAAACATGAAGGTCTTAGCCATATAAGGTTCATGGTTATGTAAACAAGCCAAAGAGCGTTGCGTAAGAATAGTAAGCTAACCATTACTTCCAGTCCATCTTTGTAAAACTAACCAACGAGAGCAACAAAAAATAGAAATAGATAAAAATAAATAACAGATAAATTGAAAAGAAAAACAAACTAACTGACTAACTAACAAACAGTAAAATGACTCCCACGAATCAGTGTATCTAATGGGAATTCCTAAGTTTCGAAGCTTCAAAGAGTTGGTTCATTGATTCATACTTACAATCATGTTCAAAAACGCTTTATTTCTCACTACAACTATTTTTAAAGACCATAGAGATGATTAATCAAGTTCTCAAGAGTTATTTTTTTTGTCAATTATATAAAACTCATGCTAATTTGTCACTAGAACCATAAAAACACCTTAAAAACCCACGTAATTCCACTACAGCTATTTTCAAAGAACACTGAGATGATTAACCTGGTTCAAGAGGATTTCCTGTCAATTATACAAAAATCTTGCTAATCTGTCACTAGAACCATATCACCACGTACCCTTTGAAATACGTGTGTGACGTCAGCTAAATAAATCTGTTTGAGTGTAGTGGTGGCGCGGCGCTGAGTGGTTGTGAAGCCGTGTCAAGTTGATGATCTTTCTCGTGTTACTGGAAGACTAAGAAGAGGAGGAGGAGGAGGGGCTGAGGGAGAAAGATTGGGCCGGCACAGGAGAGCTGGGAACACGTTTGGAGGTATTCTTTCGCGCTACTGTGGTTAGCTAAAGTTAGATTAGAGGTATTAAATGCCTCTCCCACACACACACACACACACACACACGCCCGGTAGCTCAGTGGTTAGAGCGTTGGCTTCACAAACCAGAGGACCGGGGTTCGATTCCCCGGCCGGGTGGAGATATTTGGGTGTGTCTCCTTTCACGTGTAGCCCCTGTTCACCTAGCAGTGAGTAGGTACGGGATGTAAATCGAGGAGTTGTGACCTTGTTGTCCCGGTGTGTGGTGTGTGCCTGGTCTCAGGCCTATCCGAAGATCGGAAATAATGAGCTCTGAGCTCGTTCCGTAGGGTAACGTCTGGCTGTCTCGTCAGAGACTGCAGCAGATCAAACAGTGAAACAGTGAAACACACACACGTGCGCGCGTGGGGGTACGAATCACCTAATTCCATAAAAGAGGGAAAGAAAAGAAAGACTCAGAATATGTAATTTATCTTTGTATAACATTTAAAACCTTGATAGCACGTAAGAAATTGTAAACGAAATAGATTAGTTACTGAAAAATACAAATCTTAATATTCCTCCTCCTCCTTCTCCTCCTCCTCACAGGACGGAGCAGGACACAGGGTAAGGCAGTGGAAACGAGTTTTCACCAACAAGGGGGTGTGGTCAGGGGAGCTGCAGCTGGCGAAGGAGCCTGTGCTAGGGGATTGGAACATCACGGTGGAGGTGCTGGGCCAGAAGACTTCCAGGGCGGTGCAGGTGGCTTACTACGTCCTCCCAAAGTTCGAGGTTATAGTGACGCTGCCTGAATATGTGACGTTTGACCAGGGCGAGATGGTGGCGACGGTGGAGGCAAAGTAAGTGGATGAGTGTACGAGTGGATGGATGAGTGGTTGGTAGATGGATAGATGGAGGGATAGATGATGAGATGGATGGTGTTTGAGTGTTTTATTTAGTTTTATTAGTAGGAAAAGCTGGACAGGTAGATATGCGGATTAATTAATTGATTGATTGTAGTAGTAGTAGTTGTTATAGTAGTAGTAGTAGTTTGTATGTATGTATGTGTCTATATTTTGAGTGTATTGTATTTTTTACTTCAGTTTTAGTTCATTAAGAGTATCTGTGTTAATATCTTGTTTCCTCCTCCTCCCCTTCCTCTTCCTCCTCGTTAATCATCTCCCCCTAACTCATTCATCTTTCCTTTCAGTCCTCTTTCCCTCTCCATCTCTCCTCCTCCTCCTCCTCCTCCTCCTCCTCCTGTTTCTCTCTTTACTGCATTACCATTTAACTATCGTCCACTCTCTCTCTCTCTCTCTCTCTCTCTCTCTCTCTCTCTCTCTCTCTCTCTTTGCAAAACTAACCTAACTTTACCTAATTCAACCTCCTTCATCGCCTTCTGCAGATACACGTACGGGAGGGCAGTTAAGGGCGAGGTCACACTGCAGGTCACCCCCACCTACAAGTATGGCTACCTGCAGGCGCCCTACGATGACCCTATCCGCGTGGTCAAGGCTATCAAGGGCAAGACTGATGTTACCATTGACCTGCTGAGTGACGCGAGGTAAGGTGGTGGTGGTGGGTGTTAGAGAGAGAGAGAGAGAGAGAGAGAGAGAGAGAGAGAGAGAGAGAGAGAGAGAGAGAGAGAGAGAGAAATGGTACCTAATGATTGTTTAAGGTACTCTCTCTCTCTCTCTCTCTCTCTCTCTCTCTCTCTCTCTCTCTCGACCTTTTTTATCTTGTTTTCTTCTAGCATTCATTCTTCTTTTCTTTCTTTCTTTCTTTAGATACGTAGTCAATTATATAAGTTAAACAATATTAGGTGCCCATTTATTGTCTTGAAAGTACGTGTAATATTTATTTTTAACCAAGTATTGAAGGAGAAAACAAGAGAAATTTTAACCCCCTTCAGTAACATGACGCGTTTTCATATTCATTCTGCTTACTATTTGGTGATTTTCTACACCTTTAGAAACTTATGTGAGGGTTAAAATAGTGAAGATTCTACTCATTAATCTTCTGATCTCTGTAGAACCTTTCTAATGTAAATAAAATCGTCAAATCAAACCCAAAACTCGTGGTAAAAAAAAATGCGTCCCACTACTGAAGGGGTTAGAAAACGAATAGAGAAATTTTACTGCATGCTTTCTGTTTCCTAGCGCAGTCTGGCATATCTCTCTCTCTCTCTCTCTCTCTCTCTCTCATAATATCACCTCCCTTTCACAGACTCAAGGGAGACTACGCCAGGGAACTCGAGGTCACAGCGTACGTGAAGGAGGAGCTGACGGAGAGGGTTCAGAATGCCACCTCGCACGTCACAGTTTACCGCTACCCGTACCGCCTTTCTCTCATCCGTACCTCCGATTCCTTCAAGCCGGGCCTCACCTACACCGCCTTTGTGAGTGTCTGGAGGCGTGTGTCTGTGCTGGGGTGGTGGTGTTGGTGTGTGTTTAATGTTTTGTCCTGGTGGTGTGTTTGTGTTGGTTTTATTTTATTTGTATAGTATTTTGTGGGTGTTTCGTGTGTGTGTGTGTGTGTGTGTGTGTGTGAGCGAGCGTGTATTTCAGTGTGTGTTTTTCGAGTGGGTGAGTTAGTTTTGGTGTGTTTTTGTGGATGAATTAAGGTTTTGTGGGAGTGAGTGTTGGTGCATCTTTGTGAGTGAGTGCATGAGTGAGCTACGATGTATTTCTGTGAGTGAACGAGTGAGTATTTGGTTCGCTTTTGTGAGTGGTTCAGTGATACCGTGAATGAGCGAGTTTGTGTGAATGCGTAAGTGAATTTTAAGCATAGTTTCGTGAATGAATGAGCAAATATTCATCTATTTTCACGAATCACTGAAGTATTACTGTGTCTTCATCCCACCAACCACTAACCCACTACCACAACCCCCCTGTCGAACCCCGTAGCTCAAAGTGTCCTACCAAGACGACACCCCGGTCACTTCTGGCGAGGTTACCGTGAGACACTCCTTCACACGGGACCCCAGTGGCTTTACGGAGGAGGTTCACACTATAGAACCTTCAGGAATCGTGACTCTACAGTTCACCCCGCCCCTGGATGAGAGTGTGGTGAGCCTGGCGCTGGAGGCACGCTACAAGGACCTGACGCAGTGGCTAGGGGACATCGTGAGGGCGCAGAGTCCCAGTAATTCCTTCCTGCAGGCGACTCTACAGACGGAGAATCCAAGAGTGAGTTTGTTTGTGTGTAAATGTGCTGAGAGAGAGAGAGAGAGAGAGATTTGTTATTAGTTTATCTATCAGTCTGTCTTTCTGTTTATATATCTATTTTTTATATCTATCTATCTGTCTTTGTCTATCCATGTCTGGCTATCTATCTGTTTTATCTATCTATCTATCTATCCATCCATGTGTGTGTGTGTGTGTCCTCAAGAAGTTACTTAAGCATGTCTATCCTTTGATTAAGTTACATTATTCCAGTTACCACTTAAATGATGCAATCTGATTCATATTTCCAAGCACCAGGAAACTTAAGCATGTTTGTGTGTGATAAAAAAAACTAAACTCGACTTAAAATTGTGTCACTTAAGCATGGCTGTCTAAGATAAGTCACTATTGTCTATTTGATTTATTGAACTTCATTTGTATTTTTCTTTGAAGTGATTGTGTGATTTGAATTTGTGTGAAACTTAAGCATGTCTGTCCTTGTTGCTATTTCATTCAACTTATTTTGATTTTTTTTCTTCCTTTTTTTTTTTTCCCTTGAGCATCAAACTGTCACTCGTAGAATATTCTTTGTAGTGTTACTTTAATTCACTTATTTTCATCCATCTTGCATTCTTAGTCCATCATAGAATATTTTTGTTTCTGTTTGCATCTTTATTTTCATTTTAACGTCTTTTTTTTATAATCTCATCTTATCTGTTGGTGTTTCTTATCTGAATCATTTACTATCATTCTAGTTAGAGATGATCAGTATCTAAGATGCCTTATTCCCATTTGCTAACTCTAATGAATTAATTATCTAAATCTCTAAATAATAAATAATGAGTGTTTTGATTACTTCCTTCAGTTAATCAGTATTTTTAAATTACTTTCATCAAATAATCAGTGTTTTTTATTGCTTCCATCAAATAATCAATTTTTAATTATTCATCAAATAATCAGTGTTTTTTTATTGCTTCCATCAAATAATCAGTATTTTTAATTACTTTCATCAAATAATCAGTGTTTTTAATTGCTTCTATCATCTCAGTATCTCCCATCTCCCAGTTTTCTCAATATTAAATTTCTCTTTCACATTGGCAATTTGTTTCAGAGATCATTACTGTGTGTTTCGTAATAATCAGTATTCTTACCCTGAGTGATCTAATTCTCAACTCAAAATTATGTTGTCAAATTAATCTCTTATTTTGTCAATTCATCCCCAGTTGCTGTCCTTTTCCCTCCACACTCCTTACTAGTCAAAGCATTCTAAATGTATATAATCTATTTCTTAATTCAAAATCATTTTATCAAATTGATCTCTTATTTTGTCAGTTCATTCCCTCCTCTTCCCTCCACACTCCTTACTTATCAAACATTCTAAACCTATATCATCTAATTCTCAAGTCAAAATCCTAGTATTTTGATATCAAAATGAGAATGTTAATTTCTTCCCCATCTTCACTAAACTGTTATGATTCTGTTACCTGTAATCTGTTCACTGTTGAGCCTTGATCTGCTGTGACCTCCCTGCGCATGTGGGTGCATGAGCTAATCTTTCCCCGTGTGTTGCTGGTGCAGGTTGGGCAGGATGTGGAGCTCTCCCTGGTCACCACTCAGCCGGTATGAAGCTCCTCTCTTCCTCTAAACCCCTCCAGTATTAGAATGCATTTTTTACCATGAGTTTTGTGTATGATTGGATGATTTTAGTTAGATTAGGAAGGGTCAGTGGAGGTCAGAAGATTAATGCATCGAGTCTTCACTATTTTAATCCCAATGTAAGTATCTGAAGCTGTATAGAATCACCAAATAGCAAGCAGAATAAATATGAAAACATGTCACGGTACTGAAGGGGTTAACTCTTAGCCAGGCCTCCTTGTGTATATATAGTGATGACAGGAAGGCTGTTATTTCTTACTTTGTTTTTTGTTACATTTTCCACTACAGTTTTTTAATGGAGAAGCAGTATAATTTTCTAAGTGTTTTTGGTGTTTTTGAGTGACATAAGTTTAAACGAGTGTTATAGTATATTTTTTTTAAAGGAAAAACAGTAGAATTTCATGAGCATTTTTTCCATTTCCTTATAAAATTATGATATAGATAGATTCCCTAATATGTAATCATCAACAAGCAACAACTAAATCAAGATCCTAAGTAATTCCTATCTGGTCTTAAGGGGAAGCAAACCACATTAACTAAGCAATCATAAGACTTCCTCACTTATAGCTAGTCTTGAAATGTGAAGCAAAGAGACGCGCGTTAATTGAGTCTGTGTCGGGGCAGGTTGGTGGCGAGATACTGATTGGCCTGAATGCAACCCAGCCGCTGGTGTATTTTGTCTATCAAGTGCTGGGGCGAGGAGATGTGGTGTTCAGTAATACCTGCAGGCTCACCAGGGCACCACTCACACCTTCAGGTATGCTCCTCCTGCAGTGTTGTAAGAATTAGCTGGTTCCTCATTTAGTTAACTTCCTCTCCCTATGTTTCCTAGTAAGAGTACTTCTCCCCCCTCTATCTTTCCTTAGTAAGAATTGGGTCTTTCCTCATATTCATTTGTTTTTCTGCAGGACTGTTCATTAATCACCTTTGTAGAGTATAAGAACAAGCTATTATCTCACTCAGTCTTGCTATATAGCAGCTGATATAAGGTTGGATTTTGAAGAGAGATCAGAACCTTTTAAATTGACTCTTTAGAAATGTAGACCAAGAACGGATCTTTAGAGCAACACACACCTCGAAGTTAAATTTATAAATGAGAATGATAAGTTTAAATAGTCAGGTACATTTAATACAGGGACTGCCATATGTAAACCTGATTGCTTCTTGTAGCCTCTCTTATTGTCAATTGCTTTTGTTTTACCTCCTGTTAATATACCCACATTTCAGGTTCCTGGCCACCCGAGACATGGCCCCACGTGCTCGCCTCCTGATGTACTACGTGAGGGATGATGGGGAGGTGGTGGCTGACTCACTCCACTTCACTGTGTCTGGGGCAATTCAGAATGAGGTCCGTGTGAGCAAGTGTGGGCTATTGAGCTGTTTTCCCCTTAGATCTTTTACACTCCTCGCTATTACCTCTACTTCTAAGGTGTCTACATA
Organism: Portunus trituberculatus; assembly: GCF_017591435.1. Taxonomy (NCBI): domain Eukaryota; kingdom Metazoa; phylum Arthropoda; class Malacostraca; order Decapoda; family Portunidae; genus Portunus; species Portunus trituberculatus. Next base: position 9,549,999 of record NC_059282.1, read on the forward strand.
TTCTAGGCATATTCAGTAAAGTTAGTGTCAGGAAGCTGGTTTTGTTTATTTATCTAGTGTTAATGTTCTGAGGTGTGTTTGGGCAGTGTTTTCATATCAAAGGTTTTTTTATGTAAGAGGGGAAGCTGGACGAGGACATCAAAACATTTTAAAAAGGCCCACTTAATTGCCAGTTCCCTTGGAGTTAGCATCATAGACTAGTGTGTAGGGTGTGATGTGTCCAGGTGTGGTGTTGTGGTGTGGCTAGTGACTGTGGTGTGGTATTGCAGGTGACAGTTAACCTCAACCCGAATGTGGTGGATGCAGCAGGTGAGGTAGACATCACTGTCACCACCAAACCCAATGCCTTTGTCGGAGTGTTGGCGGTGGACCAGCGTGCCCTCATGCTCGGCACCCACAATCACTTCTCCCAGGTGAGTCTTGGGCTGGGCGGGATGCAGTTTATGGTTTTTACAAGTCTGCTTATGTACACAAACAGGTATAATACATTTTTATCTTTCTTTTTCTCTCTTCACTTTTTTCATCCATCCATTGATCTCTTTGTACCTTCTTCCATTCACAGAGACACCCATATACACCTTTAATAGCAAATATAACTCTGTACTTGCTTAGACAAATTAATCATCCTTTTTATTTGTTGTATGAAAAGTTTTACTCGCATGTGACAGTTTGCACAGATGAGGTCTTTGTCTTGGTCTCACAAAACATCCACTTGTGTGTTGCAGCATGAGGTGATTGATGAGCTGGAGACATACGACCCTGGCAGAAAGACCTTGGAGGCGCCCTGGCACGCCCTTAGCAGAAAGAAGCGAGCTCTCTTCAACTGGATGGGCACCACAACCACCAGTGATGTCTTCAAGGTTACTCTCTCTCTCTCTGTCATACTATAAATGCCTCAGTCTTTTCCTTTCTCTAGTGTCCATTCCCCTACTTCATTTTTGTACCTATGTTTTTATCTGACTGGACTGTTTTAAGGTTAAGCTAGTGATGTTTTCAAAGTTACCCTCCTCTCTTATTTTCATGTTAACACTAATCATTGCCATTCATCTCTCAGGTTACTACTTCTCTCAGTTCTCATATTAACACCACATTCATTACTTAGCAGTTTTCCTTCATATAACTCATTTATTTCCATAGCCATTCATTTATCCACTGCAGAACATTTTAAGAATAAGCCAGTATCTTTAGCTTTCTTCCTTCCCTTCTGTCTTTCCTTATATAAACTCTTCATTCATTTTCTTGCACCACTATTCTTCCACCAACCTTGTAGAGATTAAGAATGAGTCAGTATCTCATCTCTGTTCAGTGTCTTCTCTAATGTGTGGGTGTGTGGTGTTGCAGAACGCTGGCATTGTGGTGCTGACTAATGGTTACGTCCACGACTTCAATCCATTCCGTGAGTATTGCTTTGTGACGTAAGGTTTATTTCATACAGGAACTGCAACGTGTAATTCTGGTATAGAATGGTCATATATGTTTTATATTGTATAAGAAATTAAATGTTTTACCTCCTACAAGATAAGATGTAAGATGATAACCAAATATTTCCTTATAGAATGATCATACAAGTTCAACGTAGCAAGGAATAATAACCATTGTATTTCTCTAATATATAATAGTTTAGTAAAGTTATATATACTAGAATAAAACCATGTATTTCCTCATAGAATCATAGAGCAAGATCTCTGCAGTAAGAAACAAGATTTACCTCCTTGTCTAAATCATAACCACATTGTTTCCCTAGAACTGATAAGATGAAAGATTTTAACCAGAGTATTTCCATAGAGTAGAATGTTTGTGCAAGTTTTCTATAGCAATGTGCCTCACCTCCCACTAGTCAATGCAAGGATGTGCTGCTGCATGTTGTGTTAGTGCAGAACCATTAACACCATTTGCACGTTGACCGCAGAACGTCATGAAATGCTTGCGGGAAACTAACTCCGAGCTCCATTAATGCTTCATGTGGTGTGTCTAGCCTGGCAGTGTTTTTATGGTCTAGCAGTGCTGTTCTAACCAATGCAGAACTGTGTCTTTGGTCTGTGTTGTTATTTGTTCCAGTGTCTTATCCTGGCTACTGTTAAGAAGCTCCAGTAGATGTTATTCTGGTTGTCTTGGGTGTTTTTTGATGATCCTAGTGGTGTTTTAATGTGGACTTTGAAGAAACGCCCTTGATAACTTGACTAATCATCCCTGTGGCCTTTTGAGAGCAGTCCTGACAAGAGAAGTGTTTAAGAATACAAACCAAAGACTAACTAACAATAATGGTGAAGATTAAAATGCTTTGCAAGACTCACTAAGTGCATGATGTGATAACCAAGACAAGGCAATGTGAGGTGGTGTATCAGAGAGGACCACACAGACACCTCACCATTGACGACCTGGGTATTGAGTTACTAATGCTGCACTAACTCCCTCATGCCTTAGTGTACTACCGGACCCTAATGGACGACCCCAGGGATCTCAGGGCAATGGAGTCTAACCTGCCTGAAGCCACAGTGGCGGCCGAACCCACCGCTCCTGCCCCACGCACCTATTTCCCCATCACATGGCTCTTCTCCCACTACGACTCAGGGTATGGACCTCCCTCCCACTCAAGCATTTCTCCACCCCCCCACCTCCTCCATCTATCTGCCAATATTCTGTCTAGCACTTCCTTTCTTTCCCATCTGTTACTACTATGAACATTCCCTGCATCAGCCTCTTTCTGTCCTTCTCACCATTGGTCTTCCACTCCACTTTTCTGGTAATATTCCGTCTAGCACTTCATTTCTCTCCCATCTGTTACTACTATAAACCTTCCCTGCCTCAGCCTCTTTCTTCTCCCACTTCTCCACTCCTTTCCATCCTCCATCTGTCTGCTAATATTCTGTCTAGCACTTTCTTTCTCTCCCATCTGTTACTACCATGAACCTTCCTTGCCTCAGCCTCCTTCTCTCCTCCTCACCTCTGCTTTCCCACTGATAATGAAATGCAGTTATTTCAGCTTTGAAGTTTACTCCTAGTTTACAAAGTGCCCTTGAGATGAGTGAGGGCCGCTGTGGTGCCCTTTGAAGATGTATGGTGTGATGCAGTGTGTGGTGTCATAAGGTGCCATAACGTACACATTTCCTATGCTACTCCATGACAGCACGAAAATATATTCTATCCCCCACAAACAAATGGAGAAAAATTAACTTTGTTTGTGCATTAAGGCAAAATATTCTTGCTAAACTGCCCAAAACAGACAAAACAATACATAAAACAGAAAAAAAAAATCATACATGAAGCATAAAGGAATAACAATTAAAGCCTCCCAAGACATTCTGAAGGTAAGTGGGTGGCTGGTGGTGACTGCTCAGGTGGCCGGCAGGAGAGGAAGAAGAGTGACACTAACCCCACACCATGACAGCCTGCCTGCCTGCCTGTCTGCCTGCTGTATAGAAGCATGGACATCTCTGTCATAGAAAAGGCTAAACAGAGACGAATGTGGCAGTTTAAAGCTCTGCCCTGCAACCTAAATACTTAAATTGCTACCCTGATTAAACTAGACCAGCATTAATAGACTAGCACTTCTTTATGTTAGTGCATAAACCTAACCTTGAGTGACTGACTGACATTAAAGAGTGGACTGGCTTACTGGCTTACTGCTTGTGACGAGTGCTAGCTGTGACAATAGAGATGTGCGCTTACTAGCAAGAGAAGCATGACTGCCTAACCTGGTGGAGGCTTGCTTAGTGGCGGAGATGGAATGATCGCTGACCTTGGAGAATGAAAGAAGGGAAACAACCACACTTCACAAGCTCACAGCCTCATGGTAACCTCAGTGTGCATTGTGGTGGTGCTGGAGTGATGCATTGACTTAGTGAGGGAGTGAAGGAAAGTAACAATGTGAGGAAGTAAAGGAAGGTAAACACATACGTACCTCACAGCCTCAAAACAGCATCACCTTGCATTGTGAAGGTGTTGGAGTGATGCATTAACTTAGTGAGGGAGTGAAGGAAGGTACACAGCCTCACCGCAGCCTCACAGTACCCTCACCTCACACAGCCACAGCCAATCAACCTCCCAGCGACATCACAGGCGAGATTCCCTTCCACCGACAAACCGCCGTCAATGGATCCTTTGGCCGCGAGTTTGCCCCCATCGATGCCTCCACCCTGCGTCCTGACCTTGGTCCCGGCCTTGCCTACAATGCCCCCACACGTCCCCCGCTGGCCGGCCCCTATGCCTTCTCCTACCTGCCTCCACCGCCTGACTCCAGGCCACGTCTCTACCTCAACCAGCATGTTCCTCCCACCTGGCTCTTCCTTGATGCTGAGACAAAGTGCGTTCTTCTCTCTCCACTCCTGAACTGACCTGTGTTACTTTGATTCTGACCTTTTTATCCATTTTTACAGTGGTTCTCTTTACTTCTGATCTAATGTGATCTTTGGTGTGTGTTTTTATATGTGTGAAGTAACTGTGGTGTGTGTTTCGTGGGTATAAAATGTTGCTAAGGATTGTTTGTGGATATGGAGTAACTAAAGTGTGTCTGTGTGGTGTGTGGCAGGTTCAATGGTGTGGTGAGGATGCGGGAGAAGGCACCAGACGCCATCACCTCCTACATGATCTCAGCCTTTGCCATTGATGATCTCTACGGCCTTGGGGTGACAGAGCGCCCTACCAAGGTGTGTCTGTGTGGATGTGAAGCAAATAAAGTGTGTCTGATTGCTTATAAAGTAATTAGGATGTGGTTAACCCCTTCAGTACCATGGTGCATTTCCATATTCATTCTGCTTACTATTTGGTGATTTTATACAGTTTCAGAAACTTATGTAGGGGATTAAAATAGTGAAGACTCTGGCCATTAATCTTCTGACCACCTTAGACCCTTCCTAATGTAAAGAAAATGGTCTAATCGTACACAAATCTCAATGTATGAATATGTCCCAGTACTGAAGGGGTTGAAGTGTTTTTATATTTGTGAAGTAACTGTGGTTTGTGTTTGTGGGTGTAAAATAGCTCTAGGGTGTGTGTCTGGATATAAAGTAACTAAAGTGTGTGTGTGTGTGTTTCTACTTTTCTCATGGGCCAAAGTTTATTAAGATTTTACAGATTTCACAGTTAGCCATTAAATACACAAGACACTTACTCACCTCCTCTTAGCTGCGAGTGTTCCGGCCATTCTTTGTGTCAATGAACCTCCCTGCGGCGGGCGTGGTGCGCGGGGAGGCCGTGGCAGTGGAGATGGTCATTTTCAACTATGGGGATCAACAGGCCACAGCGCAGGTCACTCTGGAGAATCCCAATGAGGACTTCCTGTTTGCTGACTTTGCCAATGAGATCGACCAAGGCTGTAAGTGAGAGAGAGAGAGAGTGATAATGACTGATTGATGAATTTATTGATAGAATGATTAATATTAATCTGTCATTATCTTCTACATTTCTACCCTTCTCTTAAATAAACTTCTGCCATAATTTTATATTTTCCTACTCTTCTCTGTTTACGTCTCCTTTCTCAGCTTACATTTGCATTGTTTCTCAATACAACCTCTTCTCCCACAGCCCCAGCAGCAATGAAGAGCAGAGAGGTTGTGGTGGCATCAGGTACTGGCATGAGTGTCAGCTTCATGGTGGTGCCACAGACTATCGGCAACATCCCCATCACCGTGAGGGCCACCACTGCCTCCGCTGCTGATGTGGTCACCAAGCAGCTTCTTGTCAAGGTTTGAGACAGTGGGCTTTGTGTTTCTCATTGTGTGCTAGTTGGGATGCTTAGCTGTCTGTTTATTAGCTAGTTTCTTTTGGTTAGGATGTTGACTTTCTTTCCACTCCTATTTCTTATTTTCTTCAGCTTTCATTTCTTGTTGCTCATTAAAGTGATTTGATTTTCTTCCCTGTACAAGAATTCAAAAGAAGATCCATCCATATTTTTGTCATACTCCCAACTAAACCTTCACTTCTTTCACTGGACACTTTTTACCCAATTTCTATGCAAACACTTGATTCACTGGACACTCACTCTCACCCTCTACCAGCCCGAAGGAACTAGACAGACGGTGAACAGAGCCATGCTGATTGACCTCCGCTCTGAGACTTCCTTCTCCGCTACTGTCAACATCACCACTCCCCAACGTTGTCAATGAATCCAAGGCAATCTCCGTCACTCTCGTTGGTGGGTGCTGCAGTGCTATCTTACTGTTTGGAGTGCTTAGGAGTCAAGAATCATGTTATTTACTGTGTGGGAGGATGTTCTGGCCAAGGGCAACAAAAGGTCCTCTGTTATTGCCAGTGCCCAAGTAATGTAGTCAAAAAGGCTTATCTAAGGTTTGAGGGTGAGTGAATTTGAGAATAAGAGAAACAGAGATGTAGTGTAAGTTTAACCTCTTCAGTGCTATGACACGTTTTCATATTGATTCTGGTTATTTGATGATTTTATGCTTCAGAAATTTATATGGGGATTAAGATAATGAAGACTGTGGCCATTAATCTTCTGACCTCCTTAGATGATGTCAATAAAATCATCTAATCATATCCAATTCGTGGTAAAAGTGTGTCCAGTACTGAAGGGGTTAATCTGAGAAAGGAGAGGTAAAAGAGGAGGAAGTAAAGGTGTCTTGAAACTTTTGTGGTGATATCAGCATTCTGGTTCAGGTGATGTGCTTGGTCCTGCTGTGAGTGACCTGCAGAGTCTGGTGGAGCTGCCAACAGGGTGTGGTGAGCAGAACATGGCCAAGTTGGTGCCCAACATTGTGGTGACGGAGTACCTCAAGGTGAGAGAGATATTGTCACATTATTTTTATATAATGTAAGGGAAGTTGGCTAAGAGGGGAAAAAAAAAAAAGGCCCACTTGATTGCCAGTCCCTTAAAGATCAATAGAGTTGGACAAATGGAATACAGAAGCAAGGAGGGAGTTCCAGAGTTTACCACATATAATACATGGAATGCAAGATGTTTGGAGTCTTGTATATGTATGACGAGTTGATGTAATAATGTTGTTTTCCTCAGAACAAGAACCAGCTGGATGAGTCTCTGCTGGGGCGTGCCAAGAGACACCTGGAGACTGGCTACCAGCAGCAGCTCAACTACCGTCACCCTGATGGCTCCTTCAGTGCCTTTGGGAGTCGGGACAAGTCGGGCAGCACCTGGTGAGTGGCTGGTCCCTCTGTCCTCAACTTTCCGTCTTTTTGGTCCTATCCATGAAATTCTTGTAAGAGATGAAAACAACTGTTTTTCAGTTATTGTATCTATGAATATTAATAACTTATTATACAGGACCACCTCATGACTTACAAACTGTGATAGAAATAAAGGGCCAGTTTTAGCTCGCCTCTACACTTACACAGGACCACCTCATAGTAATGCTTTATAGTTACCAAACCTTTGCTTTCATATCTCATCACTCCAGGCTGACGGCATTCGTGGCCAAGTCACTGGCGGAGGCTGGGCGGCACATCGAGGTGGAGGCTGAGGTGGTAGATAAAGCAGTGGAGTGGTTGAGGAGCCAGCAGGTAGCGGACGGCAGTTTTCCCGAGGTGGGGACAGTGAACAACAAGGCCATGCAGGGCGGAGCGGCCTTTGGGTCAGCACTCACAGCTTATGTGGTCATGGCGCTGCTCACCACTCAGGTACTGTGCTGTCTCTCCTGTTATGTAGGTTCTGGTGCAGTTTTGAAGTAGGAGAATAAACAGCAGTAGATTTTGAATTCATTAGGTTGTTTGTGAGGAGGTGGAGGAGGAGGAAGCAACAAGAGTAGACCTTTCAGGATGGTGAATTTAATCATAATTGAAAAAAATCGCACCACACTCACTCCTGCCCACTCTCCCTCAGAACCCTCACACCACACTCTTGCCCACACTCTCCCTTAGAACCTCACACCACACTCACTCTTTACCCACACTCTCCCTCAGAACCCTCACACCACACTCTCCCTCAGAATCCTTGCACCACTCTCTCCTGCCCACTCTCTCCCTCAGAATCCTTGCACCACTCTCTCCTGCCCACTCTTTCCCTCAGAATCCTTGCACCACTCACTCCTGCCCACACTTCCTCAGAACCCTCACACCACACTCACTCCTGCCCACACTCCCTCACCACACTCACTCCTGCCCACTCTCTCCCTCAGAACCCACCCAAAGCAATTGTCAGGAACAGCATCAACAGAGGCCTGGACTTCCTGGCCAAGCGACTGGATGACATAGAGGACTTGTACAGCCTTGCCCTCACCACCTATGTACTGCACCTTGCTGACCACACACACAAGGATGCTGCCTTCTTCAAGCTGGAGAGCAAAGCTAAAATACAAGGTGAGCAGGTAAACCATTCTTGATTTCTTTCCTGCAATAGCTAAAATACAAGGTGAGCAAGTAAACCGTTCTTGATTTCTTTTCCTGCATACTCACTGTTCATGCATACTCACTGCTCATACTCATAGTAACATTTGCACTTTAAAAAATCCTTGAGCTACAATGCCGCCTCCTCCACCACAGAGAATGAGAAGTGGTGGGAGTCTGGGCCACTGAACAGGACAGTGGAGACAATGGTGGACACGCGGTCTGTAGACGTGGAGATGACGGGATATGGCCTGATGACCTATGTGCGCCGTGGCTTGGTGCAGGATGCCCTACCCATCATGCGCTGGTTGGTGAGGCGACGCAACACACACGGCGGCTTCATGAGCACACAGGTGAGGAAGGAGTGTTGGGTGTCTCAGGTGTGGATTGTGAATGTGATGCTTGTGTTTGTGTTAATCTGTGCTGTGCTCCTCTTTCTATATCCATCAAACAATACTGTACAATATTTCCTCTATATCCATCAAACATCATCAGTGTTTTAAGAGAACCATATCCATCGCACAATAGAGTACATTTCTCCTCTTTCTATATCCCATCAAACAATACTGTACAATATTTCCTCCTATATCCATCAAACATCATCAGTGTTTTAAGAGAACCATATCTATCCATCAAACAATACAGTACAACATTTCTCCTCTTTCTATATCCATCAAACAATACTGTACAATCAATATATTTCCTTTCTAACTATTGGTGGTAATCCATAAAATTTGAGTAAAGGAGACCAATAGCAATTATGCTTTTTAAACTATACAAGATGTAGAATGATTTACATCTCTATCTATCTATATTACATCTATAACCTAAATGTTGACTTGCTCTTTGTTTCACCTTTCCTGTACCTGACAACTTCAATCTCTACACATCCTGAGGAAATGTTTGGCTTACAGGACACTGTGGTGGCGTTGGCGGGACTGGCGGGGCTGGCTGAGCGACTTACTGCTGCTAATTCTCGAGTCAACCTGAGACTGATCTATGGCGCACGAGGCAAGAACCTTCAGGTGAACAGCGGCAATACAATGCTGCTGCAGCGTGTGGAGGTGAGCAGTGAATGGCCTGGCAATGTGTGGTTTGTTGCTGTCATTCATTAGTGGGTGGTGGTGATGTGGGTAGAATAGTAGTAGTGTGTGGTGTGATGAGCTTTGGCATGTAAGGATCACAAAGCTCTGTACCACATGTTGAAAAGAAGTGATGTAGGTAGAATGATATGACGGATACCAAATCAAAAAGAAAAATTAATGTACTCCTTTTCCCCTGCATCCCACAGCTCCCCAGCGACACGGAGCGGATAGAGCTGAGTGCGAGTGGGACAGGTGTGGCGGTGGTGCAGGTGACCTACCACTACAACCTGAAGGTGACTGGACCCAAGCCGGCCTTCTCCTTGGATCCTCAGCTGGACTTCTCTATGTCCGACACTAATCGCCTCAGACTCACTTCCTGCATTGGGTATGCTCTTCTGTTTTAGCTTGATGGTAACTGCAGGATTCTTGTTTGTGTTCTGAGGCACAAGAGGAAAGAAACAACTTTCATTCCATTGTATACTTGAAGAGAAACTAGATCATTTCACGCCTAAAAGAAATAAAGATCCAATATGACTGGTGGGGAGTCCTAGAACTCTTAGTACACTGGGATGCTTGTTACTCACAACACAGCAAGTCCACAAAGTCTGACACACTGGGTTAGTATGTCTGGTTAGGAGCAGCAAGTGGAGTCTTACGAGTCTAGCACGGAGGAGAGCCACACACATCTAGAAAGGCAGTGGTAGTAGGTCAGTTCATATTGAAAATGGAGAAAGAGCTGGGTGAGTGGGTGTGGGTGGGTGTGGGAGAATTACATGTTAATATGAGGAAAATGACAAGTAAATGGAACCAGAAAGGAGATGTAGGTAAAGTAGTGAAATGGTTTGGCAAAGAATAAATGCTAGTGAGAAGAAATCTGAAGTGAAGGAGCCAAGCCACAAAATCAATACCAGTAGCAAGAGTTGTCCCTGAGCTGTGTTCCTCCCACAGGTACACTGGCGGCAACAATAGCAACATGGCAGTGATGGACGTGTCTCTGCCCTCAGGTTACATCGTAGACAATGATCTTATCCCAGGTGAGTGTGTGTGAGAGGGAGACTTGACTGGTGCTCTGTATGCTTCTCAGGGATACAGTCTCTTCTATAGTGCTGAAAACAAATTAATATGAACCTGTCAATATTTTAAGTTGTGGGCCTTTAGAGTGCACAAGCTATATATAAATGAGTGAACAAAACTACAAGTCCTAATTATCATAAAAGTAACATTTAAAGTATTTTAGTCATGAACAACCGGTCTCAACAAGCAAATCACTTACTTGACATACAAAGCAAATACGCAACAACCAACCACATCACACACAACTACTTCCTCTGCCAGGGCTGTACGACTACGAGGGCGTCAAATTGGTGGAGAAGAAGCCAGACAGCTCCGGTGTGCTGGTGTATTTTGACCACCTGACGCCCGTTGAGGTGTGCCCCACTGTGGCAGCCTACAGGATCAACAAGGTGGCCTTCCAGAAGCCCTCTGCTGTCAGGGTGTACGACTACTATGACACCTGTAAGTCCTCGTGTCTATACTGTTTCCTGAAGGTTTGGCATTAATTAGTTATTCCTGTCTGGTTTTGTGGTGTGTAGTAAGCCCTTTCTTGTCAGGACAATACAATCGCTATACCTGTTCATTGCTGTGCAACTTTTACTCGGCTTTCTGTTGGTCCGAGTTGATTAGTCGTGTCAGGATACGTGACCGCCTACAACATTAATCCCCTTATTTCACGTTAAATTGATGTTCTACTGTACCTCAAATAAGGAAATGTAGCTCAAAGCAAAAACAAAAGCAACAAACAATTTTTACAAGGACAGCAAGACACACAGCAAGCATCACTCACTAATTTGTCTTGGCATCTGCAGCTCGACAGGCCCGCCAGTTCTACCGCCCACTACCAGCCAAGCTGTGCGACATCTGTGACCTGGACGAGTGTGACCCCCGCCAGTGTGAGGAGCAGATCATTGAGCTCAACAGACAGCTTCAGGTGAGGTGCAACACCCACACAGCAGCTTCCTCTCTGATGTGGCTGGATCTGTGGAGGAAAAGCATTGTTTGAGTTATCATGGTTTGTTTACTTTTCTCCCCTGTTACAGCTTTAACCATTTCAGAAAAATTAAACTTTTGGAACAAAGTTAACTCCCTAACTTGCTTTAATTTTCAATAACTTATTAGGAACATTAAATTGAACAAGCTTTTTTCTTATTTTCTTAATGTATGCATTTTGGTGGTTGGCCAAGAAAAAAAGCATGAAAAAACTTTCCTGCCTCATCAGTTTCAATTTAAAGACTACATTGTGTACAGGATCATCCTGGTCTTACCTTCCTCTCTCCTCCCTCAGGACCCCGAGGACATAGAGCGGCCTGCCACAGTGACGGAGATCTCCTCAGGTTCTGCTCTTGTCCCTGCCCTGACCACCACCTGCTTGGCTCTTCTCGCTGCTTTCCTTCATCACTAGTTGTATTGCCTCTCGTCTGCCCCAGCCTGGTCTCTCCTGCCATGCTCTTTGCCTCACCCTGCTGGAGTCTGGTGTAGGTTGTGAGGTGTATGAGGTGGTTAAGTGGTGGCAAAGTCCCAAAAAAGGTGTTGAAGTTGCAAGGAAATCAAAACCTGAGACCTTGTGGGTGTGGAATGATGTATTTTGTTCATTGGCTGTGTTCTTGGAAAAATTTTTATACTGATTTTATACTATATTTTTGTATACTGACATTTTTATACACAACTGAGTTTTTTAAATGGGAAATATTTTATAGTAATTAAACTACTTTAAAATATAATACTATATCAGATTTCCAAAAGAGTAAAAAAAACATGTAAATATGAGAAGGAAAGAACTGAAATGAATAAGAATGGAGAAATGAAACTTACTGTACATAGTTTGATTTGTAAATACAACACATGTCTTTCCTTCAGTGGGAGAGAGAAGCTTGGTGGGGGTGGCAGGAGTGGGATGTATGGGTGTGTTGTGTGTGTGGGCAGGCAAGCCACATACCACACACCCTCCTTGGTGGGATGCTGAGGTTCAAAATGCTGCTGCACACACACTCACTCAATCTGTAAGAGGTGCTGAGCAAGTTAAGTGCGAGTGATGACAGTCTCTACCAGTTCTCAGGCTAAGATGGTGAATTTCTCTGGTCATATGGAAATAGGAAGGTTAATCTGGAGAGTACAGTACTATTTAGTATAAAAAGACAGTTGTACTACCTTTCCTACAGATTAGCATTTTAAGTCACTTGGCTTGTACTGATGTAAAGTTAAGCTGGAGAGAATGCTAAATCACTTGGCTTGGACTGATGTAAAGTAAAGCTGGAGAGAAGAAATGTTTAGTGTAGCAAAGTCATGACATTAATTTACAGATGAGCATTTTGAATTTCACTTATTTCTGTTGTAAAGAGTCAAGGGAACAAGGGAAGCCAAGGTGCACGGAGCCACACTGAGGTGGCCAGAGGTCCTCACACTACACCACCACACCACCACTACATGGGTGTGCAGTGGATACTGAGGCCTCTGCTCTGGGAAGCTTTTATTCACTTGTACTCACTTACTCACACAAGACTCTTTACAAATGCTATTGGTTGGTCTGGTCTGCTGTTTATTCATTGGCTTGGACACTCCCTTAATTCAATTCAGTCATCTACTTAGGAGTGTCCAGGCTGATGCAGTAGTTAACAGACTTGACGACAGTTATTGAACAGTAACTAATCATTAATACCTGTACCAAGCTTTAATATTCCGGGATGCAATGCATTCCGTGTATACATGACGTGTTTGTGTGTGTTCTGCAAGACGAGCTTGTGGTGCACTCGCTTCCTAACCCTAACAAGCAGCCTACAGGGGAAGGCTTGGTGTGATGCAAACCTAACATTCTACTACAGTCATTGCAAGAGTTTATTATAAGTTGTGATACATATGACATGAGAAGCAGTTAGAGGGTCAGCACTTCTAAGCTCTGTCAGTCTATCAGTCCGTCAGTCCGTCCATTGCATCACGTGGTGTGCTCAGTCACTTATCCGTCCACTCATGCTGGTAACCAATGTATGAGGCATCGTTCTATTGGTGTATTTACCCTGGTTAATTTATAATAAACTATACAAATGTTCTATGCTTGTTTCCCTCACCTAACAAGAAAACTTAAGAATTGTGTAATGTAAAGGTTTGATTTCTGTAAGTGCTGAAACTTAAATGATTTCATGGAAGAAACTAACTACAGAAACGTATGGAGATTAAATACGTCATAACTGTACATGTATATATGGTAAAGATACACAATAATTCACTACTTGCAAGAAAATTGAACTTCTTATAGACAATCAATAATTATAAGTCAAGAGAACATGATTTTAAAAATGTGGACTAATGCCCTCTCACAAGTTTACACAATTAGTAATTACATATGCAGTACAAAACGCAAACTTGCTTACCTCAGTACATTGTGAAGGCTTCACAAATTACCATCACAAATTAACTAGTTGGTTCATCCTTGCCTTCTTGGTCAACACACCTATCTATCTACTACTAAAGTATTCACGAGCACCATCTACTGCAGTGCTCTAACACCTCCATCTATGTATCTATAACTTACAGGAAAGTGAATAAAATGCAGTGTTCCTTCCCCAAGCCCTGTACAATGAAGACAGGCAACACAGCTGTTAATGAAGACCTTTACCGAGCTACCTACATAGTGTAATTACTTTATTAACAGTGTAATTACTTTATCTGTGCTTACACTACCTGTGATGCAGAGGTCTACAATGCTAGCCAGGGAAGAACATTAAGGACTCGGCACCATTGTTTTGACTTACTCATCTTAACCTAAGGCTTGGGTAATTAGAATGTCAACAAAATCTATGGGAATATTCCTTGTTATTGGTGTAACAAATAACAAATAACTTCTACTGTAGCACACTCGTATAGTACAGTATATGTTCGTTGGTGGTCAACTTACATATTACTGAAAACAATAATCTTTCATGTGACTTCAGAATAAAATAATCACAAATCAATAAGTCTGAATAAAATAATCACAAATCAATGTAAATAAAAAAATAAAAAAACGCGACTTTTACATAGACATGACAATCTTTTTTTTTTTATGATTTAACTAATGTTCCTCGAAATACACTTGGTGAAATAAGGGAAGCTGCAAGAAGCAATGAGGTCTACACGTGGCAGTTCCTGTATGAAGGCCCGCTTGTTTCAGCCCACTTCATCCATCATTTGTCTGACTTTTTAAAGCTCCCTAATAGCTCACCACTAAGCCTGATTAACGACTATACCTTCCCTCCAGCACTATGAGAAACAATGCGTTCCTTTTTTTTTTTTACTAAATCACAATCATCTTAACCCCTTCAGTACAATGACGCGTTTTCATATTCATTCAGGCTACTATTTGGTGATTGAAAACTCATGTTGGTGATTTGATTAGTGAATCCTCTGAACCATTAATTTTTAAATTTTTCATACACTCTTCCTAATGCAAATGAAACTGTCTAATCATACCCAAACTCATGGTAAAAATGTGCCCCAGTACTGAAAGGGTTAATAACGTGACTAACTATCCTAAGCTTAAAGAGTTAAACACCTACTATACAAAATCTTAACGTAATGATATCTATACAAAGACTGTACAACATAAATGTGTTCATAAGCTTTGTGATTTCTGGTTCATCTGAAAACGGCGCAGTAATGGACTTGAACATCACCCACATCCTTTTCCTTTAGTATGACACGATGCACAATTCACCGTGACGTACGTACGTACTTGTTTTCGTTGTACTGGTTATAACTACGTTGTACGGCAGTGATAATGGCCTCCTGTCATCATTCTGTTATCTTCATTGTGCCAGGTTGGCTCATGGATGGAAAAAATTTCCTTATTATAAACATTCTATAAATTTTCCTGTTTTCTATCCCTCTGACTTTTGTTCATTAATTATTATTATCACTAATTATTATTACTATTATTAATTAAAAACAATGCATTTCCAACTAACAATACAAATAATGATTTAATAACAGTCATATTAAAAACAGCAAAAATAATAATGCTAGTAACGATAACAATAATAATAATAATAATAAAATAATAATAATAATAATACCACTAACACCACCACTAACAGCATAACAGGAGCGTGATATTATGAAGACGCCTGAGCTAACCCTGACACGCCCGCTACTGACGATGATCCCTCCCCGTCACCGCTCACCCCCGCACTGCTACACATCACCTCCGTCGCGTACTTCTGAGCCTCGTTCCTCACGTCCCCAAGTTGCTCGAGGTTGGAGAAGACTGAGGAGACGAGTTGCTTGTAAAGTCTGTCGCTGTAGTAGGTGTTGGTGGGGATAATGCCTTCCATGAACCCTATGTGACCGCCGCGAGAGGTTACCACAATGGCCACGTGACTAGATTTCTTGGCCTCTTCGACCGGGATGCCTGAGAGGATTAAAGGGGTGTTACTACTACTACTACTACTACTACTACTACTACTACTAGGGTTACTTGTTCCCCCGTATTAAAAAACGCCTTCCCTTCTCACAATTTTGAGCCCACAGACAACTAGCGGGGTTTTCAAGACTCCTTTTAATTTATTAGGACTCTTGCCAGTCTTTCACCAGAATCATAAGAAAATACTCCAAAACACGATTATCTTCAAGTGGAGCCTTTGTTAAGCAACGATGGTGTGAAAGCAAGTGTTTCAGAATACAGCTACTACTACTACTATTGCCGTCTTAACTGGAATATTCATCTTACTACCACCACCACTATCATCACAGCCATCATGATCACTTAAAATCACCATTCCGTTAATATCACTATACACCACCACGATCACCATCATAACCATCATCACTTCACAACTATCACCACTTCTCGTAACAACCATTCCGTTATTATCAATACACCATTCACCACCACACTATCACTACTAAAAATGGTTACCAACACCACTGCCCTTACCACACACCATACAACCACACCAAACCCTACCTTTAATCAACTACCATACACCACCACCACCACACGCATTTTGAACAAAACACGCATACACACACCAAACTCCCATTAACACCAAACGTACACTCCGATTCTTCTCTCACCCCACTACTCACCACCACCACCACCACTACTCGGTACCTTGCAGGGGCTGGAATGGATCGTCGGCAGCGGAGAGGCAGAGAAGAGGGACGCGGACCAAATGCAGCTTATCGTGAAGGCAGGCCGTGCGGTAGTAGTCCTCCACGTCACGAAACCCGAACTGAACCGCTGTGAACCGCGAATCAAACTCACGGATCGTTTTGCTCTGGTGAAGAAAACGAGGATTAGTAAAAGGAAGATTTAGATAATTTAGTGGATCAGTACATAGATAAACAATCAAGTGTATAGACAAATATGGTAAAGATGAGAAGGACAAGGAGGAGGATGAGAAACAAGTAGGATTAGGAGGAAAATTAGAAAGGCAATCAAAGTTATAGGAGACCGATTGATAGGATAAGACAAATGAAAAGATTGATAGATAGACAGCGAGAGGAAGAGTTTGACGAGGAAGAGGAGAAAATAGTAGTTGTAATAAATCTACCTATCTGTCTATCTTCACATCCATGTATTCAACTGTTTAATACCTCTCATCTCCTCTTCCTCCTCTTCCTCCTTGTTCTTCTCTTATTTATTTATCTATCTATCTATCTATCTGTCTTTTCATCAATGTATATTATGTACTGATGAAAAAACAGATAGATGGATAGATAAACAACAGAATAAGAACGAGGAGGAAGGAAGAGGAGGAGGAGGAGGTGGTGATAGGTATTTAGATAGTTAAGTACATAGATGTGGAGTGGATAGATAGATAGATAGATAAAGATAGATAGAAAGATAAATATCCTACATAGTAGTAGTAGTAGTAGTAGTAGTTCATTGACAAAATAAAGGCATTACATAGTATCATTTTACATTTATAAGTTTATACATTTTGTCCAATAGTTTTACAGTATACGCCCTTAGGTTTGTTGCTTGAGCTAAGCATAAACAGGTAGTACGTCATGCACATATTGACATAATTCTTGTATATGATTCTGTTCATTTAAAAGTTCGTTTATATTACTAAAATTAAGCATTGTGTACCTATTTCTACAATGTTCAGACAAGGGACATGAGATCAGTACATGTTGTTCTGTCTGTATTGAGGTGTTATTGCAGGGACATGTTCTGAGGTCGGCTGGTGTTCGACTCCACCTGCCTGTCTCAACCCTTAAGTTGTGAGACATCAATCTCAGTCGTGTAAAACTAGTTCGGTGAAAATCTGGCACATACTTCTCACTACAGTAAACCCCATGTACAGACAGAGACGGGTTAAGTATAGATAAATATGTATGTAATTTTGTTACATTATTAGATTTTTCTCGTATATAATTTGAGATAGTTTCCAAAGGATTTCGGTGCACATTCTGTCGTAATACACTTGAAAGTATTTTATAGCCAGGGGTACTCTGATTCCTGCACATATTGTATACGTAATGAAAGGGTTGTTCAAGGTCTACATCTTCTAGCTTGGACTGTAAATATGATTTCCTTTGTTTATCTATTATATCTTTGACTGGAGGAATGCCTACTTCTACCATGCACAAGTTGATACTGGTATTTTTCCTCACACCCAATAGACACTTGATAAGTTTGTTATACTGCCTCTCAATTCCTTTAATGTTATTGGCAATCCATGATTCACAACTGTATAACAAAGCTGAAGTTACGGCCGCATCAAACACTTTCTTTTTTACACTGTAAGGCATTTGTGAATTAGCTGCACAAAATATGGAGAATTTATTCACAATAGTTTCACTATATGATTCATGTAGGGAAATCACACTGTCCATTTTACCAGTATCAGTAAACCAGGGCCCGAGGTACAAGTACTGAGGGGCGTAGTTTACTGTTACATCACCAACCTTCAGAGTTTCTTTATCATGTCTCTCTCCGTTAATGACAAAAATTCTCATTAATTATCATTCCATACTCATCACAATACTTCACCAATACTCCAAATTTATGTATACACAACTCCCTGCTGGTCGCTAAAATTACTGCATCATCCATCAGTAGGAGTACATTTATACCACCTAAAAAACCATCTGTTACCACAGCATCACTAATCATTTTAACCAATCTGTTTATATACATAATAAAAAGAATACAACTAGATGGCGCACCTTGCCGAACACCTACTGAATATAAATAGATAGATGCAATAAAATGAGGAGGAAAAGATAGAAAAAAGATAAACACAATTAATTATAAAGTCAGAAGTATGAGTGTAGAGATAACGAACGTGTATAGAGAGAGAGAGAGAGAGAGAGAGAGAGAGAGAGAGAGAGAGAGAGTGCAGGGGCTATGATATGATTTAATGACCTCATAACACGGGCACTTCCATCCAATCAACGAGACTAACACAAGCATGCAATATTCTCTCTCTCTCTCTCTCTCTCTCTCTCTCTCTCTCTCTCTCTCTCTCTCTCTCTCTCTCTCATTCATCTTTCCCTTCTCTCTCTTTCTTACATTCCTTCATCTTCTTCAATGACACTTATCTCCACTTCTGTCCTTTCATGCTATCTCTTTTTATTCCGCTCTCTCTCTCTCTCTCTCTCTCTCTCTCTCTCTCTCTCTCTCTCTCTCTCTCTCTCACCTTCATAACGTGGTCCAAATCCCAGCTGTAGTTCCCTTCCAGTTGCTTCCTCATGCTTCTGATTGACTCACACAGGCAGCTGGCGAGGTGGCGGTTCAGCATTAGGTTCCACAGGGGTTTCTCCAGGCTTTGGGTCCCTACAAACACGTTCCACGGGATTGAGAGGACCATTGCTGCTACCAAGTGCTCTGCCGCTCTCTCCTTCCGTGTCACCAAGTAGTTACCTAAGATCATGCTGTGGAGAAAGACGAGAAGGATATGCCACTGTACTGTTCATGGTTGGAAGAGAGACAGTAGGCTACGATCGTCTTGTTTTAAGTGTTGTTCACCCTTTCAATACTGGGACACATTTCTACCTTGAGATTTGTGTATGGTTACACCCTTTTATTGACATTAGGAACGGTCTATGGAGGTCAGAAGATCAATGGCCTCAGTCTTCACTAGCTTAATCCTCCACATGAGTCTCTGAAACTGTATAAAATCACGAAATAGTGAGCAGAATGAATATGGAAACGAGTCATGGTACTAAAGAGATTAAATGGGATTAAAAGGTGAAGACTGTGGCCATTAATTCTCTGACCTTCATAGACCCTTCCTAATGTCAATAAAATGTCTAATCGCACGCAAAACTCAAGGTAAAAATGTGTCCCAGTATTGAAGGGGTTAATAGTACTGATGGAGGTTGTTGCATTGTTCAGAGTGATTCAAGGTAAAGTTCAACACGCTGTAATGGAAGGTGTAATGGTAGTAATAATAGCAGTATGGTTGACACGAGTACTCACCCTCCCAGTGAGATGCCCGTGGCCATGAGAGGCGTCTTAGGGTATTTCTTGTGGATGTGCTCGATCGCCTCCTCCAGATCGTCGCTATTCGCCGCGCAGTAAGTTCGGGCGGTCTGCGTGACGGAAGAACCAGCATTATTAGATTGAAGGAAAGGCAGTCTAGGTGTTCAGACGCGCACCCAGCACAACAACAGTGATGCAAGGAAAACTGGACAGCATTAAGACACTACTTGAGGCGGTTAAGATTGAAGGGAAGTTAGTCTAGGTGTTCAGACGCGCAGCAAAACAACAGTGATGCAAGAAACACATAACAACATTACGCTTCTTGAGGCAGTTAAGATTGAAGGGAAGTGTAAGGGCCGAAATACCTAACTACCCTTGTTATGTATTAAACACATTATCATACATGCTTGCTCACACACACACACACACACACACACACACACACACACGCCCAGTAGCTCAGTGGTTAGAGCGCTGGCTTCACAAGCCAGAGGACCGGGGTTCAATTCCCCGGCCGGGTGGAGATATTTGGGTGTGTCTCCTTTCACGTGTAGCCCCTGTTCACCTAGCAGTGAGTAGGTACGGGATGTAAATCGAGGAGTTGTGACCTTGTTGTCCCGGTGTGTGGTGTGTGCCTGGTCTCAGGCCTATCCGAAGATCGGAAATAATGAGTTCTGAGCTCGTTCCGTAGGGTAACGTCTGGCTGTCTCGTCAGAGACTGCAGCAGATCAAACAGTGAAACACACACACACACATACACACACACACACACACACACACCGGTAGCTCAGTGGTTAGAGCGCTGGCTTCACAAGTCAGAGGACCGGGGTTCGATTCCCCGGCCGGGTGGAGATATTTGGGTGTGTCTCCTTTCACGTGTAGCCCCTGTTCACCTAGCAGTGAGTAGGTACGGGATGTAAATCGAGGAGTTGTGACCTTGTTGTCCCGGTGTGTGGTGTGTGCCTGGTCTCAGGCCTATCCGAAGATCGGAAATAATGAGCTCTGAGCTCGTTCCGTAGGGTAACGTCTGGCTGTCTCGTCAGAGACTGCAGCAGATCAAACAAACAGTGAATCACACACACACACACACACTCTCCCTTTTGCATTAACAGGTAAAGGTAATTACCAGCCCCTTTTACACTATTACAGTTGTTGTCTTTTTTCGAAACAGTAGTTCGAAACTCGAGTTTGGTTTAGGGGGTCAGCCACGTTGTCGCCTCCCTCCTCCTTGTCAGTCCCTCCCTCCTACGGGTCTATACGAGTCAACGTCTGCCACCACTCCTGATGGCTGATGTCCGACAGAGAGTGGCCAGCTTTCATCTGAAGACCTTGAGCGTCTATCGCTCCCTCTCTCAGGCCGAGAGAGTTCTATGGATTGGACAGCCAACCTTCTCGCCTGAACCCTTCCTTTATCCCACCCACACCCCCGGTCTAGGGTGTATTCCAGCGTTCCTGCCGACGAACTTCTTTGATAACTACCTTCCTTCCATCAACTGTATGTGTTCCACGGCGGCCTCTTCGCAGATGGCTTCTACGAGAGTTACTCTACGCGTCAAGACAACATGGTGAGGCAAGACCTGAGGTCCCGTGTGGTTCCCGGCCGAGTGGGCGTGGCTGTTCCTGCTACCTTTTGTTTTGTGGTGTATTTGTGTTCTTAATAATTTATATTCAACTTTCAAGTGTTTTATAATTCCTCAGGTCTTGGATTGAGTATGGATTGAGTACAATCTCCCCAGTTATCTAGTTTAGTGGTTGCTGACATGCTTTTCCTTTAGCTAGATATAGAACCTCCAACCTGGCTCTGACAGGAAGTTAGTCTAGGTGTTCAGACGCACACCCAGCAAAACAAGTGCTGCAAGGAACACTGGACAACATTAAGACAATTGCTACTTGAAGCCGTTAATATTGAAGGGAAGTTAGTCTGGGTGTTCAGACGCGCAGCAGGACACCAGTGATGCAAGGAATGCCTAACAACATTAAGACAATTGCTACTTGAAGCGGTTAAGGCTCGTATTCTCAAACACTTCTGCGCTTCATCTCCACTATCTAAAAAGACCATCTAAATTTAATCTTAAAAAAACATTCTAAATTTACGAGTTTCTAAAGGTGTTCTTACGGCTATAGAGGCAGAGTGACAAGATTACTACATTATTAACTGGAGAAACGCTCTTGAAAGCGCCGCTAATCATCTCTGTAGCCTCTGAAAATAGTCGTGGTGAGAGCAAAGCGTTTCTGAATACGGACCAAAGACTGAAGGGGAGGCAGTCTGGGGGATCAAATACACCCAGCAGGACAAGTGATACAAGGAACGAGTGAAATCAAGACACGCTACTTGAGACAGATAAGACTGAAGGGAAGGCAGTCTGGGGGTTCAAACACATGCCAGCAGGACAAGTGATAGAATGAACGCGTAGCCACACACACCTTCAGTTGCACTCCGCCGCGGCCTCTGTTGTTGAAGACGACACACCTGGCGCCGGCGTCCTGCACTGAGAGGACGAAGCTCTTGACGTACTCACTCTGGGACGACCCTGTGAGGCCTGGCAGGATGATGACGGTGGGGTGCGTCTCGTCATGCTCCCGCCCGTCATTCAGCCAGTCCAGACACACCTGGCCGCCGTCCTTCAGCTCCAGCAGCTCCCTGGCGCCGAGAAACATTCGCGTGACTCGTGACAACTTACAAAGGAATGCAAAGGAAGAGACACAAACAACTCTCTTCCCTTCCGTCACACAAAACTACATGCATCCAACTACACATGCATTCTTCACGGGAATTCTTTTTTTTTTTTTTTTTTTTGGGGGGGGGAGGGACCGGCACTTCAATAGGGCATTTTCATTATTTTTTTTTAGCCCTTGGTCGGTCTTTCTTTTAACAAAATACATATAAAAGAATACAAAGGAAGACAAACAGTAAAAGATCTTGAGGTTCTTACCAGGCTGTACATATAGCTATCCTACGAGTGGAAGTGTCAGAGTAGGAGGATCATCCCCACCCACAGTCACTAATCCTGCAGCGTGTCTCGTGTTCATGATCGTCTCACCTCCTGTAGTTGATGTGGGGCAGCCTGGCGCGCAGCACGGAGGCCATGATGGTCTGGCAGCGGGACTCATAACACCAGGGCGTGGGCCAGTACCGCTCCTGCAGGATACCCAGGTGCTGCTCCAAGAACCCGCGCCACGCCCCGGGCCGGCACGCCACCACGGGAACCTGACGGAGGAGAGACAGCGCCACGCCCTCAGTAAAATGACCATAGAAAACCAAGAAAATAAGTGAATAATTACTAGAGAAACAGGAAAATGATACAAGATAATGAGATAATTCAAACAAAACACATCCGAGAGAGAGAGAGAGAGAGAGAGAGAGAGAGAGAGATTGAGAGAAAAAACAAATAAACTCAAATTGTCACCCCATTACAAAAGTCAAACACACACACACACACACACACCCGGTAGCTCAGTGGTTAGAGCGCTGGCTTCACAAGCCAGAGGACCGGGGTTCGATTCTCCGGCCGGGTGGAGATATTTGGGTGTGTCTCCTTTCACGTGTAGCCCCTGTTCACTGTTCAGTGTTCAGTGATGAGTGTTCACCTAGCAGTGAGTAGGTACGGGATGTAAATCGAGGAGTTGTGACCTTGTTGTCCCGGTGTGTGGTGTGTGCCTGGTCTCAGGCCTTTCCGAAGATCGGAAAAAATGAGCTCTGAGCTCGTTCCGTAGGGTAACGTCTGGCTGTGTCGTCAGAGACTGCAGCAGATCAAACAAACAGTGAAACACACACACACACACACACACACACGAAGTCATGAAGTAAGAGATTGGGAATAAACCTTTTGTATTCGTTCATTACGCTTCCCTGCTTCTGAATGAGCCTTGGCCGCACCTGTGACACCCTCAAGTGACCCTCTTAACTGCCTCCCCGCAGCTCTTGACTCCCTGAAGTGACGAAGAAAAGTGAGGAAGGAAGGAGAAAATTGCAGTCGCGTCCTCCATTCATGAGGGAGTGAATGGGTGTGGAGAGAGAGAGAGAGAGAGAGAGAGAGAGAGAGAGAGAGAGAGAGAGAGAGAGAGAGACGTTTTCATTCCTGTTAATGCATTTTTTTTACTTATTACTCTATTAGGAGAAAAAGAAAGATTTTTGCATATTCTCTCTCTCTCTCTCTCTCTCTCTCTCTCTCTCTCTCTCTCTCTCTCTCTCTCTCAAGCAACTTGGTCAGCAAAAAGATATATGAGAGAGAGAGAGAGAGAGAGAGAGAGAGAGAGAGACAGTCACTGTTCCTTCTTCCTCTGTCTATAGTTGCAACATACCGCCAGCCACCTACGATTTTCTCCCTTGACTGAGCGAACTTGGCGTGTCAGAGTGATGAAGCAATGTTACGTAAGAGTGTATACTTTGCACTAGTCTATATCACGACTGTCTTATCTATCACCCTTCCTCTCGCTGATAAAATTTATCTCTCTCTCTCTCTCTCTCTCTCTCTCTCTCTCATGCCGCTCCCACGTGATCATTCTTCCCTTAACCGTCCTCCCAGGCTCCCATACATACATACGTACACACACACACACACACACACACACACACACACACACACACACATACCTGGCTGGCTCCCTACACACACCTGGTTTTGTCATTCCCTCTGCCACACCCACACCACACACCACATCTATTCACCTTTTATCCACACCCGGATACACTTCCTCCTCAAACACTCACATTTCAGTGTTCTTTTCCTCACGCCTGACTAAAGCTAATATTTGTCACTTCTCATTGTCTTTCCTGCTTGTTTTAATGTAATACTTCCAAAACGTATCGTCCTTTCCATTATTATTCATATTTCTTTCTTTTTTTTCTTGTGACCTTGAAACCATTCCTTAACCCTTTAGCGTTAGTTCACCAAATTCTGCAGCATTTATGGTCAAAAACACTAATGAAATCCGATTTGATCATTGCATAGCCTTGAAAAACATTCCTAAAGATAGAGCAAATTATGTGTTTCAAATTATCCTTAGCCATTTAAAGATTGTTCGAAAAATATTATATAAAACCAATGGACAAAAACACCAGTAAATAAATATCTATCTAATAATCGCATGGTCTTGAAAAACATTCCTGATTAAGAGAGCAAAGTGTTTCAAATTACCTTTAACCATTTTAGTACTAGGACACATTTTTACCATGAGTTTTTCGTGTGATTAGACCATTTTATTGACATTAGGAAGGGTCTATGGAGGTCAGAAGATTAATGGCCAGAGTCTTCACTATTTCAATCCCCAACATAAGTTTCTGAAGCTGTATAAAATGACCAAATAGTAACCAGAGTGAATATGAAAACGTGTCATGGTACTGAAGAGGTTATATACACTTAAGAGATAGTTCAACAAGCATCATGCATCACCAATGGACAAAAACGCCAGTGAAAATCTAATTAATTAATCCTTTTGTGGCCTTGAAAAATAATTCCTAATGAGAGAGCAGAGTGATTGAATACATCCTCAACACTTTCAATGCTGGAAACAACACGCTATAATATATTTATACAAGACGTTTCAAAACACACGGTCCGTAAATCTGAAATACTCATTCGCCCATCCGTCAAACCAACTAGGATGAAATGATGATAAGAGAAAAATATACCAGATAAACCTTCCCGCACCAGTCCCACTATCCTAACACCTGCTTATCATCCTCATGTCACGTGGGTGCGACGGTGTGGGTGAGCATCGAGATGAGAGAGACGAGGATGGCGCGAGGGAACGTGTCTTGCATCCTACCCTGTTACTCAAACGCTCTGCTCTCTCACCACGAGTATTTTTAGAGGCCATCGAGATGATAGTGTTTCTACTGTTAATAATGTAGAAATGTGATTTGTCTGTTACTAGCACTGTAAAAATACCCTTAAAAACCCGTGTGACTTATCAAAATTATCTCTCATCACATCTATTTTACAAACGCCAGCGAGATGATCAGCCGAGTTCTCAATAGTGTTTCTGCTGTTAATACTGTAGAATATTTTCTTTTTTTATCTGTCACTAGAACTGTAGAAACATCCTTAAAAACCCGTGTAACTTATTAATATGAGCTGTATATTCAAACTCTCTGCTCTCTGACCACAACTATTTTCAGAGGCCACCGAGATGATTAGTCGAGAATAGTGTTCCTCTTATTAATAATGTAAAAATGTTTATCTTTCACGAAAATAATATAAACATCCTTAAAAACCTGTGTAACTTCTTATATGTATACTCAAATACTGCTCTCACCACGACTTTTTACAAACATCATTGAAATGATAATTAAGTCGGGGTCTCAATAGTGTTTTTATATATTAAAAGTGTTAATAATATAGAAATCTTGTTAATCTGTCACTGAAACCATAAATATACCCTTAAGAATCCGTGTCACTTCAACTACATTAAAAGCAGTAAGGGTATAACTTCTCTCCCTCCCTTACCGCTTGTAAACCTGTAACACTACACCACGTCTTCCCGCCTTGCTTGCTATAAAGGGTAGTCATGTGCTATCTCGTCAGGAGGCTTGTCTTGCATCTTAGGCATTCTCAAACAATTATGTGCTTCACCTCCACTATTTCAAAAAGCTTTATCTAAATTTATACTAGTTTTCCAAGGTGTTTTTACGGTTCTAGAGGCATATTAACAAGATTTCTACATTAACAAGAGAAACACTCTTGGAAATCCTGCTAACCATCTCTATGGCCTTGAAAATGGTCGTGGTGAGAAAGCAAAGCGTTTCTGAATAGGGCACCTAAACCCAGACTAAGGTGTACGTGCCACAGGTGTTTTACATGCCAACCAATAATATAGTAGAAAGAGCAGCAGTAGTAGCATCAGTACCTTGGCGGCGTCCAGGAGGTAGTAGAGGAGGCAGCCGGCGCCCAACGTGAGGCCCACCAGCGTCCTCGGCCAGTCGCTGTACCAGTCCATCTCTGCTCTGCCTCTGCGTCTCTCTAACACTCCAGCCCTTGCATACACCCTGGGGGAGGTACACAGTTCTAACACGTGGCTTACCAGTCCCAATACACACCCTGTATACTCAAAACGTGGCTTTTTTCAACATTTAAAGGGTTGTCTCATACTTTAAAAGTCCTAGTACCCTATATACTCTAAACACGACTTTTTTTTCACTTTATCAACTTCAGTAATGTTAATACCAAGTTGTTTCCTGCTACAGCAAAGTCAATATTAACCCTCACCTATCACATCCTGAATCGAAAAAGTAATCCTCAAACGCTCTCACTCTTCCTACGTGACCAGCTCGGAAAAACACTTTTCACACATTTTAAGACATATATTTACTCCTCCAACGCCCTTGTTTACTCCAGCAGCCGCGCCAACGTCAATATTAGCTCTCTCCTACCTTCTACAGACTCTAAGCACTCTACATACACTCCAGTCTGTTACTAGTCTTAATACCTCCTCAAACAGATTAATTCCACGTAATATTAGGTCTTCGCGAGTCAGCGGTGCAGTGCTTCGAGTCAGAGCAACGTTTTCTGTTAAAATTGCTTGAGTCTTCGCTTGAGAATAAGTTTGATTTGATAGTAGGTCGTGTTTGACTAGAATAAGGAGTTAGATTCTACTTATTTCTTATCATGTTGCGTTTTCTCTTATTTATTTGCTTTTATCTTCGTTCCTTCGTCATTGTCTTTGTGGCAGGTCGTGTTTTGACAAGAATACTGAGTTAGATTGTTTTGTTCTTATTTATCTCAGTGAAAGAGTGAGTACTAGGCTTCGCAGTGTGTCATTAGGTGAATATTGAGTTAAAGTCTCCCTTTTTTTTTTTTTTAGTTTGTCTGAATGAACGAGTGACTCCAAGGTTAGGGAATGTTTTGAAATGAGTATGTTTCGTTTATCACATTTCCTGTTTGTTAATTGCTAGGTTATCTAGTGGCTTATAACTCACTGCCTTGTAAGTTATTCATTATTCTATACCAACGATATAAAATAAAATAAATTACTACTGCCCCAAATATCCCAAAACAATATTAAATTACTATCAATCCATTATTCTATGCTATTAAACACCAAAGAAACTAGACTGTGGAAAAAAAAAAAAGTTCCATGCAAAAACCTCATATTCGGGTCACGACATTATACAGTATACATGACTTCAACAAACCAAACTGTGAAGGGAAGTCCCACACAGGTTTCCCCCACGCACGCGATGCAAGGGTGTGTGTGAGCCAGTCATGATGAGGTGATATCCGCCACGGCAGGACATTCCAGAGGCAGTAACGTCACGCAAGTTCCCAACCTAACTTCATACAACATTCAAAAGCAACATTACACAAGGATTCGAAGTAATATCACATAGGATTCGAGACATCACATGGGATTGAGTCATGGGTCAAATTATGTCCCCAAAGCAGATAAGATAAAGATAAAGGATTCGAAGGTTTTACAAGATTTAAGCGCCAAATACCAACACGTAAGGATACGAGATGTTCAAGAGCCCAATATGACACAGGACTCAACACGTTTCGTCAAGAGAATACCGTGACGCATGTACAAAGTTACTGTGACACATGAATCAAAAAGTTAATCACACACATTCAACGAGAAACATTTGGGAGAACTTTGAGGAATAGCGTTAAAGCAAGCGGGAGTAAGATGAGGAGCTTAACGTCACAAGAGCTAAAGAAGACATGTCACAAGAAGCTTAGCGTTCAAAGAGCTTAGGGGTTTACAGTCACAATCAACACTTACACAAGTTAACAAACATTAGCACACACAGTTCAGTATTCTGGCCAGTTCACAAGTGGAGGAACACCTTAGAAGATCAATAAACCTCCGCAACATTGCTCCCCCTCACTGCTGTCCCCACCACACCACCACGGTACCACCACACTACTACTCTACCAGTGCCAAACTAAGGCCCACTACACGCCCCATAAACCCAAACGCTTCCTATCTCTCTCTCGTCCCTTGAGACACACACACACATGTTCATTCAGCTGGTACTCTTCTGGCAGTGACCCAACGTTTACCTGGCATCTCACTGTAGCTAAAAGTACTGTTTCTCTTAGATATCAATCACAGCAATCTAGATTATACACTCAAGCGATGAGAAAAGAGGGGGTATTAAATTATATAGATGCTTGAGATTCAAAATATCACTCGTTTTGTCAGAATCGTGGTGTCTGAAAAGGTTTGGATAAGAGCGATTGACAGAACAAGGTATTACACGGCCAAATATTCCCTGGCACGAGGACTAACCCGCGTCTCGGAGCCACACAGACACAAGTGATCTTTAAGGTTATCCTTCTACCGGTGACTGGCTCCCGGTATACTGTCATAGAGCAGTACGACACTTTTTCCTCTCTCTTCACTTGGACAATGTTCTCTGCTGACTCCACTCCGCTCCTTTGTCGACCAGCCACCCACCGCGCCTTCACGTGCACGGTCTTTCCCTTCCTTATCTTCAATATCATTCACAGCTATCTAAATTTTCTTCTTTTAATTCATTGCAGCAAAGTTCTTCAGCTTGTTACTCTTCTTTCTTTTCCTTCTTTTCATCAGTACCGTTCAGGAATTTTCTTTTTTTTTTTCTTCTTCCTGACCTAATTTCAAAGTTCACCTTAAGTTTACAACGTTCAGTGTAATGGCTTTGTTTTGTCATCCATTGCTTTAGATTCGTGTTCTTGTGTCTATTAGTCTGTTAGCACTGGAAGAGATATAGAAGACAGGAACAGGGAAAATTTTATTAATGCAAAGAAGAGGGATGGAGAAAGAGAAATGAAGAAAAATATATTAAAACACTATTTAAACACCATACAACACATTCCACAAGTAATCGAAACCACAAATAACACACAATCACTAGATATGTCCCTCCTATCACCCAGAATCTTGATAACAGCGAAACTTACACAATACGATGACTTCAAACAAAAATCGTGCGTCTGGCAGCGGTGGGAGCAGCGTGTGTCTGCCATGACGTCACGCACTGCACCGCCGTGTGGGGAGGCTTACGTCACGCGGGGGATCGATCGTGACGCAAGATGTTATTAAGTGTTATTGACGCATTATTGACCTGGAGTGGCCAGCAGGGGGTGAGGAAGGGATTCAGAGGTGTCACTGTCATCCCCGTAGAGAGAGATTGAGTTTGAGCGAAGTTGAGAGAGAGAGAGAGAGAGAGAGAGAGAGAGAGAGAGAGAGAGAGAGAGAGATTTTCAAGATTAGTTTTTTCCATCATTCTGTTATCTTACTAATAATGATAAGGAGAAAGGAGAGAAAGATAAAAGAATGAGGGAATGGAAGAGGAGTAAAAAAATACAAAAAATTAGAAGCAAGAACAGAATAAGCCAAAAGAATGGAATAGAATAGAATAAATCAGAATAGGAGAATAAGAGAAAACAAAGACAACCTGAAAGAGAAAGGAGAGAGACAGGAAAACAGGAATAACAAGGTGAGTGAGAGAGAAAAGGATGCAAGACAGAGGAGGAGGAACAAGGTAGAGGGAGGGAGGGAGGGAGGGAGAGGGGAAGGAAGGAGACAATATGAAGATCTCACCAAAGCTCTGAAAGTAATCGACATTATTGGAGGTCTCTTGTCTTGCGCCACTGTACGCTACCTGACCTCTCACCGCCACCACCACCACCACCGCCTCCACGACACGTTTTTCATCCTTCACAACCGTTTCTCTTCACATCTTTCTCTTTTCTCTCTTGTTACCATTTTTTTTTCTTTTGCCTCGTTTTATCGTATTCTTTTTTCTAGTTAGGCTATAAAATTTCTTTTTATACTTTTTTCATTAAACTCTTCTTTGATAAACCATAAATCAGTCTATGAACAATATTTTCAAAGTTATTGTTTATTAGTGTAAAAATAGCTTAAAAATTAATTAATACCTAAGGAAATGTGTAAGCATTGTATAGAAAGTCACATTTATAAGTTTCATCTTTATTTACATCATTTACAAAGACAAAACTAACAATCTCAACCTTCTTTACATTTTCTTTGATCCACACCTTCCAATGCTTCGTAAACCTTCACTTTAGAACCTTCAAGCACTCCACCTCCATCAGATCCTGCAACACACACACACACACACACACACACACACACACACACACACTTGCATAAAACCGGTATCGCTTCCCTTATATCACTGGTAACACTGTTTCTCTTCTTCGGGTCTGCAGCGAAACACTTGCAATGATTCACTAAGCTAGATGAGACTTTAACTACACACTTCCGACCGCTGCAACACTTCGCTTGACTTTAGAATCTGCAATAGTTCAATTTTGTTTTTCTTTCGTTTTCTTTTCCAATACTTCAACTCCAGAAAAAACGATGACTTTCTAAATTTAAGCGTAGCGGAATCTCAGTTTTTCCAAGTGTCTCCAATACTTCGACTCTTAAATTTAAACCTCATGAAATTTGAGTTTTTCCACGCAAATATTTCAGTTTCTCTAATATTTCAACTCTTAAAAACAAGTAACATTTCAGTTTAAGAAAGAATATTTACGTTTTTTTTTTTTCATCCTTTAAACATTTCTACTTAGAGTCTCTCAAACCTTTTATTTCGAGAACTCGCAAAATAGCTTTCTAAAATATTAGATTCTCCCTTACTTCGATCAGCACTCCAGAACTCACTGCAGATGAGAATATAGTACTTAACAATACAAGGAGCCCGGACAACACACCAGGGCTTCCTTAAAACACCAGAACTTTAGAGAGAGACAGAAGGAATAATCAGAGAGAGAACTAGAGACAAACTGACAGCTGATAAAGAGGAACCAGAGAGAGACAGACAGACAGACAGAGAGAAGTGACAGATGTAGACACGAGAAAAGAAACAGAAGAGATGAGCCAGAGAGAAACAAGACGAGAGACAAGACTAGACGACAAAACGAGACTAGAAAAAGATTTAACAAAAAACAACTTCAACAATTATTAGATAACAACATTAGGTCAGCTTAAGGCTTGGAGGACTGACCTAACATAACAGCCTAGGAAGAAGAAGAGGAGGAAGAAGAGGAGGAAGAGGAGGAGGTACAGACAAGAATAACAAGACGAAGGAGATTTAACACAAAAAAAATCCTTCCAACAAGAATCAGATAACAATATTAGGTAAAATTAAGGCCCACAGTGACCTGACATAACAGACTAACAAGAGGAGGTCAACCACTGCATAGCCTCTTTCTTGACCTCCTGAATAGTCTCGTCATTGGTCAGGATTGAGATCGCCAGCTGGGTCAAGAGGCGGTCACTGTAGTAGGCTCGGCTTGGGAAGAGACCCTCCATAAAGCCAATGTGACCCCCGCGAGAGGTCACCACCAACGCCACGTGACTGGACCTCTGCGCAGCTTCTATTGGCAGCACTAAGAAGGAAGTTCAAGGTTAGAGTTGTTGACCTTACTTAACCGAAAAGGATATGAGTAATTTTTTCTATTTATTCATTTTTTTTCTTTTATCTAACCTCTTCAGTATCATGACGCGTTTTCATATTCATTCTGTTTACTATTAAGCAATTTTATACAGCTTCAGAAACTTATGTAGGGGATTGAAATAGTGAAGACTGTGGCCATTAATTTTCTGACCTCCATAGACTCTTAATAATATCAATAAAATCGTCTAATCGTACACAAAACTCATGGTAGAAATGTGTCCCAGTACTGAAGGAGTTAAACGAGAAAATAATGTGAATATAAGACGAACAAAGTAAGAGAAGGTTATTTGATGGCTAAACTTAACCTCATAAAAGGGAAAACGAATAAATACTTAACCCCTTCAGTACCAGGACACATGTGATACGATTAGAATAATAAAATCTCTGGCCATTAATCTTCTGACTTCTGTAGACACTTCCTAATGTAAAAAAAAAAAAAAAAGTCTAATCATACACACAAATCAAGGTAAAAATTTGTCTCAGTACTGAAGGAATTAAAAGAATAAGAGGAAGAAGAAATAAAAGAATATAACCTGACAAAAGAACTACAAAAACAATCAATACAATACAAAAACAACAACAACAACAACAACAACAACAACAACAACAAATTTAACCCCCTTCAGTACTATGCCGCGTTTCCAAATTCATTCTGCTCACTATTTTGGCGATTTTATACAGCTTCAGAAACTCATATGGGGGGCTAAAGCAGTGAAGACTCTGCCATTAATCTCCCGACCTCCATAGACCCTTCCTAATGTAAATGAAATCGTCTAATCCCGCCAAAAATTCATGATAAAATGCGTTCCAATACTAGAGTTAAACCACCACTAAACCAAAACAAGAAAATGAGAAAGTGTACGGTACTTGGCATGGGCTGGAAGGGATCGTCGGCAGCGTTGAGGCAGAACAGCGGCACTCTGATTCTGTCCAGGTGGTTGTGGAGGCTGGAGCACCTGTAGTAGTCGTCTGCGTCTCGAAACCGAACTGGCGAGCCGTGAACCGTGTGTCAAACTCCCTCATCGTCTTGCTCTGCGGGTGGAGGTGGTAGTAGTAGTAGTAGTAGTAGTAGTAGTAGTAGTAGTAGTAGTAGCAGTAGTAGTAGCAGTGGTAGTAGTAGTAGTAGTAGTAGTAGTAGTAGTAGTAGTAGTAGTAGTAGTAGTAGTAGTAGCAGTAGTAGTAGTAGCAGTAGTAGTAGTAGTAGTAGTAGTAGTAGTAGTAGTAGTAGTAGTAGTAGTAGTAGTAGTAGTAGTAGTAGTAGTAATTTCTTTCTCCTAATTTTACTGCTATTTCAGGTGTTATTAGTGCTGCTGCTGCTACTACTACTACTACTACTACTACTACTACTACTACTATTAATGCTACCGCTACTACTATTTTCGTCTTCCCTCTCCTTTTACCATTATTGCTGCTATTGCTATCACCATAATATAATTTTATCTTATTTTTAGTCTGCAAATTTCCGTCAAAAGAACATATTGTAGAAGAAAAAAAAAGAGGAAAAGGGGAAGAAGAGAAAGAAAAAAAAAAAAAGAAGAGAAAAAGAAAAAGAAGTAGAAAGAGAGTCTGGAAAAAAAAAAAAAAAAAAGCCAAAAGGATTATCTACAAATGAGGAATAAGTGCCTTGAAACCTACCCCCACCACCACCACCACCACCACCACTAACGTCAACACACCTTCACCACATCATCCAGGTTCCAGTCATGGTCGCCGCCCGCTAGCTGGTAACTGAAGGAGTCGGCGAGCTCACACAGGCAGGAAGCGAGGTACTTGTTGAGCAGAAGGTTACAGATTGGCCTCTCCATCCCCCGCAGCCCCTCCACCATATTCCAAGGCACCGAGACCACTGCTGCTGCCGCCACCTTCTCTGCAGCAGCCTCGCCTCTCGTCGCCAAGTAGTTTCCAGTGATGAGTCTGTGGGTTTGGATGCTTTCTGTGGTTTCTTGTGGGTTTTAAGTCTTTCTATTTAATTTTGTGGGGTTTTCAAGTGTTACAGGGTTAGTTTATGCGTTTAAATGCCTTCTGTGGTTGTCCTGTTGAGTTCAAGTCTTTCTGTCTATTTTTGTGTGGTTTTGAAGTTTTACCGGATTAATTTATGGGTTTGGATGCATTTTGTGGTTATCTTGTACGTTTTAAGTCTTTCTATGGGTTTGGATGCATGCATTTTGTGGTTATCTTGTAGGATTTAAGTCTTTCTATTCTGATGCTTTTATGAGGTTAATTTATGAGTCTGGCAGCTTTCTGTGGCTACCTATTGAGTTTGTAAGTCTTCGTATAGCTAGTTTTGTGGGTTCTGATGTTTTACCGGGGTTAGTTTATGGGTTTAAATGCTTTCTGTGGTTGTCTTGAGAGTTTAAAGGCTTTCTATGGCTAGTTTTCTCGGGTTCTGAAGTTCCACGGGGTTAGTTTATGGGGTTTGAAGTTCTACGTGACTGATTTTGTGAGTTTTAGTCCTTCATGTCCATTACTCTTAAAGGTTATAAGGGATTTGGAAAGGCAGAAGATAATATGTTTGGGAATTTAAGAATATGGAAAATGATCTTAATTGGTTATAAAATAGTAAATGTGATATAACATAACTAATAAGGGATTTCAGACGTCAAGGTGTACTTTTTAAGGATTCAAAGAACCTAAGAGGAGAAAAGATTATTTAAAAGCGAGTTAATAGGACAAAGTATAGAATTTTTAAGGGTTCAAGAAGTTTAAGAGGAGAGAAGGGGATTGAAGCTAAAAGAGCCTACTTTTTAACTGCATCAGTACTGGGACGCAATTTTACCTTGAGTTTTGGGTATGATTAGACCCTTTTATTGACATTAGGAAGGGTCTATGGAGGGCAGAAGATTAATGGCCTCGGTCTTTACTATTCTAATCTCCGACATAAGTTTCTGAAGCTGTATAAAATCACCAAATAGTAAGCAGAGTGAATATGAAACGCGTCATGGTGCTGAAAGGGTTAAGGATTCAGGGAGTTTAATCTCTTTTGTACGAGGACGCTTTTTCATTTCTATTCTGGTTACCATTTGGCGATTTCATACAGCTTCAGAAACATATGTTGAGATTAGAATAGTAAAGACTCTGACCATTAATCTTTTGACCTCCATAGACTCTTCCTAATGCAAATAAAATGGTCAAATAATATAAAAAAATCAAGGTAAAAAATGCGTCTCAGTATTGAAGGACTAATAAGGAGGCCAGAGAGGAAAGGGAAAGAGGAACACTGACCCGCCAAGAGAGATACCGATGATGAACAGAGGGATCCCCTTCCGTGTCGCCTTCAGGTAGTCCAGCGCCTCCTCCAGATCGTCACTGTTCGCGGCGCAATACGTCCTGGTGGTCTGCGGCGCGCGCACACGCGCACACACACACACACACACACACACACACACACACACACACACACACACACACACACACACATTATTATTATCATTATTACTATTATCATCATTATTATTTTGATATAACTATTATTGGCGGCACAGTACGAGTAGTTGTTGGTTGTAGTAGTAGTAGTAGTAGTAGTAGTAGTAGTAGTAGTAGTAGTAGTAGTAGTAGTTGTAGTTGTTGTGGTTGTTGTTGTTGCTGTTGTTGTTGCTGTTGTTGTTGCTGTTGTTGCTGTTGTTTTAGTAGTAGAAGTAGTAGCAGTAGTAGTCGTAGTAGTAGTAGCAGTAGTAGTAGCAGTAGTAGTAGCAGAAGTAGTAGTAAAAAACAGTAGAACTATTACAGCAACAACAACAATAACAATAACAGTAACACCACCACCACCACCACCACCACAAACATTCCCTTCCTTCCTTCCCTCCTTCCCTCCCTCCCTCCCTCCCTCACACACCTTGACTCCTCCACACCCACACACTCACCAGCAAGGAAAGGCCACCCATGCCCCTGTTATTGAGCACGGCTGAGGTGACGCCCGCCCGCTGCAGCTCCAGAACCACGCCCTTCACGTATTCACTTTGCGAGCTCCCCGTCAGACCAGGAAGCACCAGCACCAGCCCGGGCGGTCCCTTAGTGCCTCCGTCAGCGCCTCCGCCTGTAGCCTCCAACCAGTCCAGACTCACTTGCCCCCCATCCTTCAGTCTTACCACCTCTCTGCCGGGAAGGAGGAACTAGGATGTTGTAGGGTTAGACTGTACATGAATAGTGGATAATATTATGTAATCTGTCACTGGCAAACAAAGATAAGCCTTGAAAACCAGTGTCACGCCAACTATAGAGCCTGTCAAATGTGTGTTTCTCCTGGTGGTCGTGTAGAAATGTTGTTAGTCTGTCACTATAAACCGTAAACCTTCACTTGATAAGCCGTGTAACTACTGAGAGAGAGAGAGAGAGAGAGAGAGAGAGAGAGAGAGTGTGTGGTGTGTGTATGTCCGTCTTATATCCCGTTTTCTTTGTTCAGGATGTCAAACATTACTATCAATCTTTCCTAATTTCGTCATGAAGACCTTTAGAACACACACACACACACACACACACACACACACACACACACACACACTCCCTCTCAGCAAAGACTTTATGATTCTGATAAAGACGTAACAGCAGCAGCAGCAACAACAACAACAACAACAACAACAGCAGCAGCAGTGAGTGTGGCTGACTGACTCTCTCTTGAAGCAGCAAAGACTGGAGAATATGTCCTAAAACCTTGGACTTCTCTATACTAACCCCATGAGCCCCTAGAATGTCTCACCTCCTGTAGTTGATGTCGGGCAGCCTGGCGCGCAGCACAGAAGCCATGATGGTCTGGCAGCGGGACTCATAACACCAGGGCGTGGGCCAGTACCGCTCCTGCAGGATACTCAGGTGCTGCTCCAGGAACCCGCGCCACGCCCCGGGCCGGCACGCCACCAAGGGAACCTGAGGAAGGAGAGACAGCGCCACGCCCTCAGCACACACAGATAGATAAATGTTTAGATAGATATTTCATTGATCGCAGCAGTACACAGCGTAATTCTAATAACCAGTATACTCTAAATAATTGCTCGTGTACATCTTCGCATCCATATTTCTTTATTCATTCTGTTCATCTATCTATTTGTCCATTCACTTTCATCTTAAGCCAATAAAAATCATACGTTTGTTCTTGTAAGCTTGGGTGATTAACTCAGAGATTTGTATCTCTCGCTTTCACACTCACTCACTCACATCCACTCACTAAATACTCAACATGTCGACTCACCATTGCAAATACGCGTAACTTTCCTCACTTTCCATTTTTTCGGCTCTTTCACTTTTCTTACTTCCTCGTCACCGCTTTCTAAACTAACATACGTATATACACACTTACTTACTCACGTACTCTCACTCATATGAAAAGATAGCAGATGATAGGAAGGTTAAACTACTACTACTACTACTACTACTACTACTACTACTACTACTACTACTACTACTACTACTACTACTACTGCTACTACTACTTCTACTACTACTACTACTACTGCATTGCACGTATACACTTACAAGCTGAATAACAGAAGAGCAAAAATGTATAAGAAAAAAATTCCTTCACGCAATAACGATACAACAACGATACTACTACTACTACTACTACTACTACTACTACTACTACTAACACGCCGTGATATCAATTGCATAACGTAATTCATATTTTAATTCCCATGCAACTTTTCTTTTTCCAATACAATACCTTTCTACCTACTCCATTTCCTCCTACTCTTTCTCCACGTCCTCCTCCTCTTCCTCCTCCTCTTCCTTATGTAACATCACGTTCTATATCTAAACGAAATGCAAACATCATCAAAACTTCAATCCAACTAAATAATGACGAGAAATGTACGGGTATAACTCAAAAAAACCAACCATTATAATTAGAGTCAAGTTTATTACCGAATCATATTTCTTGGTTAACTCCTTCAATACTGGAACGCAACTTTTTCATGAGTTTTGGGTATGGTTATACGATTTAATTGACATTAGGAAGGGTCTATGGAAGTCAGAAGATTAATGGCCACAGTCTTCACTATTTCAATCCCCACATGAGTTTCTGAAGCTGTATAAAATCACCAAATTGTAAGAATGAATATGAAAATGTGTCATGGCAGTGAAGGGGTTAATATCAACTTTTATTAGATCAATTAAAGTGTGAAGATAAAGAATAGTGAAACGTGCTTTTTAATGAAGGTTCGGTTCTGTCAATAGGTACACAAGGAATAAACTAGACCCGTATTTTGAAAAGTTTTGTGCTCATCATTAAAAAAACTCCCAGAGGTGATAAGTCATGTTCCTATGGGTGTTCCTTCAAACTGAAAACCAATACCTCTCACTAGATTACCTCTCCGCCACCCGTCCCCCTCAAAAAAAAAAAAAAAAATAATAATAATAATAATAATAATAACAAATAAAGAAAACCATTAACTTCCACTGAGTTGGTTGAAAAGAAGTCGAGATTGTTTTAAAAGTGCCCTGGAATTCTTACCAAACAACTCGAAGGAACATGAAAGCACTCTTGGAAAAAGATAATCACTTACACTTGAGCTGGTTAGAAAGAAATCCAGAAAACACGTCTGAGTTTTTTTAGAATATCCTCGAAATTCTATGATAAATTATCCCTACAAATATGAAAAACCTCTTGAAAACGCCCAATATAACTTCTACTCAAGCTGGTTAGAAAAGAAATCAAGGTGTGACAGCGAAAGCTTTAAAATACCCCGAAATTTTCATCAAACTACCCCTACGGACACGATAACGCCCTTGAAAACCCCACCATTAACTCCCATTCGTACTGGGTAAACACTTGTCGAGGTAAGACGCAGGAGTGTTTGAGAACACCCCATTAAACTACCGCAGAGATAACGAATCACGCTCTCACTAGGAACATGATAGCACCCTTGAAAACCCTCTTAACCCTTCCTCATCTCACCATCAAGCTCCACTCAGGCCAGAAACAGGTCAAAATAAGACGCAGGAGTGTTTAGAAGGGCCAAGAATACCGCACGAGATTTGGGACTTTCTGCAAGTTTTATGGGGGAGGTCGATGGTTCAACGATTTCCAGTAACGCTAGCTGGAATTCACGACATGCAAGCCTTCCCTTTCAGAACTAACAAATGCCACAGGGAAGGAAGGGAGAAGTTTAGGTTAAGCTAGATTATATTTGGTTAGATTTCCAGTAACGCTATGACTTCGATATATGTAGGGAAGGAAGGTTGCTTGAGATTTAAGTAAAGAAAGAGCTACAAGTGTTTGAGAAAGATGCAGACATATAGGCAGTGCAAAGGGATGAAAAATGACTAAGTTTTTGTATATCCTGTGCCAAAAAAAAGATTTAAGTAAAGGATGGCGGGTGTTTCAGAGAGAGATACAGACAGACAGGAGATAGAGAAGGATGAGAAATGACTTAGTTTTGTATATCCTTTGGTAAGAAAGATTAACGTAAAGGAAGGTTTGTATTTAAGAGATACAGACGAACAGGAAATGCAGGGAGAGGGGATGAAATATAACTCAATTTTTTTTTATATCCTTGCGAAGAAAGATTCACGTAAGAAAGGACTGTGTTTGAGAGAAAGATACAGACAGACAGGAAATGCAGAGGGATGAAAAATATGACTTAACTTTGTATATACCTTGGCAAAAAAAAAAAAAAAAAAAAAGGACTTACTCTAGCATATGCCACAGGGAAAGTAGAAGTTTACGTAGAGACAGACAAAGAGGAAAAGGAGAGAAGTGAAAATATAGCTTAGTTTTATATTTCTCTTGCTAAAAATCAGAAGCGCAATGAGAAATTTAGAAGTGATGGTGCCACGAGTATAATGAACAGAAAGAGAATAAAAATTAATCCCCAAAAAGTTAGCGCGTACCACACAACTTTTCAAACACACAAAATGGACAGACCACATCTATAACATGCCAACAATACACTACACAGAGCAAAGAGACAGTAGCAGCAGTAGTAGCATCATCAGAAGTACCTTGGCGGCATCCAGGAGGTAGTAGATGAGGCAGCCGGCGCCCAGCGTGAGGCCCACCAGCGTCCTCGGCCAGTCGCTGTACCAGTCCATCTCCGCTCCACCTCTGCGCGCCACTGACTGACACCTCGCAGGCTACACCGCTATACCCTCGCCTGGCACACCTTTGCATACACCCTGCACCAGAAAGGGGTGATGAAACACTTGATCTGAGTAAATCATTCGTTACGATGTGTAATTGACAACTGCTACTCTACCACACGTGTTTCAACATTCACTCGCGTTTTTTTTTTTTTCATTTTTTTGCTGAATTCTGACTTGACCACCCTCATAACAGAATGATATAAGCGATAACGTTTGGAAGGGATGTTTATCTTATCGATTTCGAGTTTATTTATGCAAGGTAGAGTTGTTATACCGATATAATCAGACTGAACATTCCAAATCTATACGTATTTGTTTGTCAAGCGTAAATAGCGAAAGTATAATGTTTTCTAGGCATTTTTTTCGTTTATCTATCATTCGAGCATCAATATTCCAGACAGTCTATTGTTGCAAGGTATTTAAACACTAGATAGATACGTGATTCCTGACAGATAAGACTAAGAACAAAAAAAATATCTTGTTTTCTGGGCAGTCTTTCGATTATAGATCTATCTCTATCATATGGGTATCAGAAGTCTTGACAACCCCTGTATTCCCATTTGAATTACACTCGAAAACTCTGTCTTTATGTATTCCTCTAAAGCATCAAAATTAGCAACTAAAATATAGCGTTTTTCTAGTCAAACTTTCGTTGATTTATCACTCAGGAGTTAACATTTCAGCCACTCTATCTGTAATTTCTAGGTGAACCACCCTGAGCACACGAGCTATATACACATTCCTCATAACTCAATATGCTAATGTAAATCACATCAATATTTTTCAGTCACTCGTTCATGCTTTGATGTATTACTCAGGTATTTCACTGTTTCCAGGTAAATCACTCATACCAATACATTTACCACAAGTTTATCATAAGGAACACAACCAAGTATCGATCATTTCTAAGTATATACCACATAAGTATTCATTTTCCACAGATCTTACGAGCATAATTTGTATACACTGAATGCAAAACACGTCTTCAGTATTGCTTCTAGGTATACTGTGTCTTAGACCGCCTGCAAGTGTTGATTTACATGACACGAGCAATCCTATCCCGCATTCTTTGATTATGATTTTCAATGTAGTTCATATAGAAACGCGCATCCTGGCACTGTTTCCAGGTAAGACACACCTAGCGTCATTGCAGACAGCTAAATATTTCAAGATAACACCACTCAGGAACAGAACACGTGGACAGCAACAGCACCTCGACTAGCACTTCTGCAGGAGGAGGGCGGCGGCGTGCGGCAGGAGGGTTCTCAGAGCGTGGTGCTTGATTCACCGTTTGCACGTGTCACCGGCGACCCGCGAGTGCAGCACTGCAGTCACGCCGCCGCTGCCGAGCCCGAGTCAGAAGGGAATGGTGACTGGGGTTATGGTATTATCGACCCGTGGTGTGGTGACTGGCGTGTCTTTACCACTTGCCCTGCCACGCTACGGACCTCCCCCTTGTCTGAGCGGTGAAAGCAAGTGACATGTAGGATATTATCAGACATCCGTTTCCCTCCTCAGGTCTTTGATAGTCATTGTATGTGTGAACTTCCCCGGCAGCTTAGTAGCGCACTGTACGACAATTTGGGCGGCGGCCAACTGACTGACTGGCTGTCCCACTCCCAGGGCTCGCCGCCCCGCCCCACAGCCCGCCGCCCTTCAGTCACTCCCTCGCTAACTGGTGCATTTTCAACACATCCGTCCTCAATGTGGAAGCAACGACTCCATTAAGTGGACGCAGGATTCACTTACGCTTTTTTCGTATTTTCACGTTAATACACAGCATTTCACAACACTGTAATCAAAACACTTTCATTTCACTTCCAACACATCTGCCCACTTAAACGTTTAAGCGAGGGCTCTATTAAGTGCACGCATCATTCACTTAACCGCAATCGTAACTCTTTCAACTCATTCCCACGCGAATAAAGAAAGATATTTACTTCACTGTAGTCTTAACACTTTTATTTCCAAAGCTGACAAAGAAAAACAAACCTAACCTGAGTATTCTTAAAAAATATTTCGCTATTGTGTTCTTTCAAGATCATTTTTAAGACGGTGTTTTACTTTCGCCGTGGAGTATTCAGAGTTTGTTGTCGTAACACTTTCCATCCTCTCAGCATTCAATA
This sequence comes from Portunus trituberculatus, assembly GCF_017591435.1. NCBI lineage: Eukaryota > Metazoa > Arthropoda > Malacostraca > Decapoda > Portunidae > Portunus > Portunus trituberculatus. Next base: position 9,592,446 of record NC_059282.1, read on the forward strand.
AGCAACACTCTCCTCTCTGCTGGTCATCTTTCATTACAGGGAAAGTCTCTCTCACTAGGTTAACTCGCAAACACGTACAGCACAGCCAGTCGCTTCTCTTCCCACTCAGTCGCTTTATCACTCTCAGAACTTCTTTCACCGGTACGTACGTCTACCTTTACTATTATAACACGAACACTACTTCAACATTTCATCTCCAGCTACTACTAAAGAAACATTAACTACTACTACTACTACTACTACTACTACTACTACTACTACTACTACTGCGGCTGCTGCTGCTACTGCTACTACTACTACTACATACGTACAACTAAAACAACAACTACTCTTGAACTACCACCACCACGTCAAGAATGTCAGGCAGATTGCAGTTGCGTTAATATCACTCCTCGTATTACTACCACTGCAATACCTTCACCTCTCGCGTGGTATTGATCAACAAGACAACGGGAAGCCTCGGCCACTCGTCGTCTCTGAGCGTGACCAGCCTTAGCAGGGCTTCTAACTCTGATCCCACCGCTACCAACCAACCCCCTTGTGTACTGTGACCGCGTTTCTTGCATTATCTCCGTATCCAGAATAGCTTTGCTCTCCCCATCATGACTGTTCTTAAAGTCCATACACTGAGATGATCTGCCGGATTTCCAAGAATGTTTCTCCCATCAATAATATGAAAAGCATGTAAATCTGTCGCGAAAACTGTAAAAAACACCCTTTAATATGTGTTGCATATTAAAAACGCCCGTATTGAATAAATTTGCTCTCTCGTGCACCACGATTGTTTTCAAAGGCCACAGAGATGAATTCCTGGGTTCCCAAGAGTGTTTTTCCTGCTCGTATGGAAATCTTCTTAATCTATTATCAGAACCCTTAAAAACATCCTTAAGAAGCAGAGAGAGAGAGAGAGAGAGAGAGAGAGAGAGAGAGAGAGAGAGAGAGAGAGAGAGAGAGAATATGGAAGAGTATTTAAACACACACGTCATTTCACATGCATGTAGTACACACACACACACACACACACACACACACACACACCTAAACTCCTTTAAACCCTCAAACTTATCCCAAAACACACTCAAGACATCACGCAACACCTCAAAATACCAAGAAATGCACTTAGAACCACTAGAAACACACAATATACACCAATATCACACCTACTCCACAATATACACACCACACACACCTACACCCATCAAAACTCAAAAATAACCCAAAACACACTCAAAACACCATGTAACATCTCACAATGCCCCAAGCACACTGAAAACACACCTAAATCCTCAAACATACTTCCACACCACACGCAAGACTCGTAAAATACAGCTAAAAAAAATCTAACGCACACTGAAAACACAAAATGCCAAGACACCCTGCAACACTTAAAACACCCTAAATGCACCCTGAAAACACCAGGATGCATTGTAAAGAACGACAAGATTACAAGGGAGACTTAGCTAAATATTGATGTTTGGTTCTTCCTCTTCTGTTCCTTTTTCTTTTCTTCTTAGTTCTTTTTTGTTTCTCCTTTTCTTTTCTTCCTTCTATTGGTTACATACACACCTGAACCTAGAAACAAATCAAAATAATAGATATTAGGCAAAATATTGAGGAAGTGGAGAGAGTTAAGTATGGTGGCTAGCCTGCTCCTCCTCTTCCTCTATTTCTCCTCTCCTCTTCCTCATCCACCTTTTATTTCTCTTTTCTTCTCCTTCTACTACTACTACCTACACCCCTGAGTCCAAAAACACACGGAAACACGTAGAAATCACTAGATATTAGGCAAAATATTGACGAAGTGGGAGGGCTGGAAAAGAGGCGCCAGCCCGGGGCTATGTTCCCGTTCTCCCTGCCGAGGGAGAACGCGAACAGCGGTGACTCGTCTAAATTACGTAAAAATTAAAAAAATGACTTATAGAAAAAACGAAGCCACGGCCGAATGCCTGATATTTAATGACTTGATAAATACTTAACCTAACATCCAAAACATCAAAACATCTCTAGCCTAACTAGTTTAAAAAAAAAGTCTAAATTAAGTACGTTAAAAGTACAAAATCATTTTCACTTGTAAGTCTGCTAAAACGTCCTGTAAACTCCAGCCATTTTAACACATTTTACGCAGCCTGAGTTATCTTTTGAAACATTCTACGACGAGTTAGACCATATAGTAGGAACGTAAACAAATAAAATAAAATAAAATATGACTTATGTTTGACAGAATTAAACATTACTTCAAAGTCCACATATTTCACTCAATAGATTGATTTCACACTTAAAATAGCATAAGCGATTCTATGATACCATAAAGGCCCAGTTATAGCTTGAAATAAAAAAATCTCCAAATGGAGTTTTGAAATTTTTGACCGTAAGGAAGATATTTATTTACACCATAAAACACCACTAAAAGCCACATATTTACCGGACAGAGACGCGGAAATCACTTCAAAGGCAACAAAATATTTATAGAAACCATAAAAACATGCCATGGAAACGTGATATTATCGTTAGGATGTATATGAAAAAAAAGTATTATGTTATGTTATGTTTATGTTTATGTTAAACACACTCCACGCCCACCACCACCGACACTACTGCCGCCTTCTGTTTGACAGATTGACCCACAGCCGCAGCTGTTTGGCATGGCAGTACGTGCCTATAGTATGAATGTCTATGATAACTATCTATTACTAAATTTATCATCAATAAGATGTTATACTTACACAAATTTCATATACCGATTTATTGGTTATTGTGACTTTTTTTCATTATCATGTCCAGCTCTGGTTATTTGTCAAAGCAGTAAATATTTTACAGCGCGTGTTTGCATCTCCCGTGAGAATAGGAAAAAAAAAAAAAACAGGCGTTTGAAAGATAGACTACGATATTTCTTTTATTCTCTATTTTCATTGCCTCTATTCTTGATGTATATGAATATTTTTGACAATATACCAGGGTGAATTGGTGATTCGTAGAGGAATGTATACATATCTTTTCACGCATATCTATCTTATTTATCTACGAATTTATTTACTTATCTATCTGCCTACCTATCCACTTATCTGTTTACCTATCTATCTATCCATTTACCTACCTATTAACCTATCACATTACCTGTTTATCTGTCTTCACACAGACAAGCAAATGTCAACAAATTGGCATGGATGGGTGGTGGCAAGAGTGTTGAGTGCCGAGGTGTGCATGAGACATGAGTGTTGGTTGTAATACTGGATTGAGTGCAGAGCTGACAAGAGAATTCTCAGTCTTTCATCACTTTTTCTGGTACACTCTTGAACTCCCTGCCTGCTTCCGTATCTCCTTTACATTTTAATGGAAGTAAGGCTGTCACCCCTTAAACATTAGAAAAAAAAAAAAAAAAAATATATATATATATATATATATATATATATATATATATATATATATATATATATATATATATATATATATATATATATATATATATATATATATATATATATATATATATATATATATATATATATATATATATATATATATATATATATATATATATATATATATATATATATATATATATATATATATATATATATATATATATATATATATATATATACCTTCAGAATCAACTATACTCTCTCTCTCTCTCTCTCTCTCTCAACATAATTTTTCTTCGCAGTTATGAGATAAATTAATGTGGGTACGCCGTGCAGTCTGGTGCCTAGGACATCCCCGTGAGGCCCGACAGGATGGTGACAACGAGGCAGTGGGATGTCTCGTCATACTCCTGCCCATCACTCATTCATGCCAGACACACTTGTTACAGACACTATGAGCAATTGAATATATCCTTCATGCTCTCAATGCTGGAAATAACACATGCATAACAAGCCACAAGAACACAGGCATTCAACACACATGGTATTTAAAAAAAATTTATTTATACTTTAAATAGCAAATTCACATTATTGTTTCCTCAGCATTTATCATAGTAACTTGAGGAATTCACATGCACTTACACTAAAACATTTAAATTCATACCACCCTTACATCACTTCCAGCAGCTTACATAAGGTGCATTAGTTCCTCCACTGAAGTACATAAACACAGATTTCCTTTTTACAAGACTTACGGTGCAAGAAACAAGAATATTTTTCTTTTCTTCCCATGACTAGCTGGGATTCTTGTACTTAAGGCATCCTATTTAGTGAAAGTACAGTGGACTGATTAGGGAGACTGGATGTCTAACTAAAATAAAAAATAAAAACAAATATGATTCCAAATGCCTCTTCTAATCCAGTCCAGAGTTGTGAAAGATCAGGAGTTCCAGTGTGGGTCTGAGTTCTGGAAAGACAGGAGCACACAATTTTAGGACAAGATAATGCAGTTACACTTCATCCATCATACATCTCCCAGTCTGAGGCAAAGCAACACAATTTGAGAACATGTTCAAGCCAAGCAATACATTTCTCTCTTATCAAAAAATGACTCTAATGAACAAATGTATTAAGGATTCCTGCTGAGTGGCTCGTTATATTTAATCAATTTCTGTGGAGGAATGACCTACCTCTCCTGGAGATTTCTGCTTGTCTATAAAGTTCCTGATGTCTGGGTGAGCTGCACACTGTGAGGGATGATGAGAGAGTACAGTTATGTAGTGAGCTCCAATGAAGAGAGAGAAAAAAAAAAAAAAAAAAAAAGTCATATACACAAGTGGCTAGTTATATTTAGTTAACTTCTGTGGAGGAATGACCTACCTCTCCTGGAGATTTCTGCTTGTCTATAAAGCTCCTAATGTCTGGCTGAGCTACACACTGTGAGGGATGATGAGAGAGTACAGTTATGTAGTCATATACACAAGTGGCTAGTTATATTTAGTTAACTTCTGTGGAGGAATGACCTACCTCTCCTGGAGATTTCTGCTTGTCTATAAAGCTCCTAATGTCTGGCTGAGCTACACACTGTGAGGGATGATGAGAGAGTACAGTTATGTAGTGAGCTCCAATGAAAAAAAAAAAAAAAGTCATATACACAAGGCTGGTTTGGATACAGACTTAAGAAGTAATATGAAAAAATATACATATTCACTTTGAATAAATAGATACAAAGACAAAACATAACAGCAAGACACACTCTGACAAAGAAATACAAAGATACACACACTTTTGCTTTTTTATGTATGCAGGGTAGAGACCAAGGTCTAAAACTGTACATGCAAAAAAAAAAAAAAAAAAAAAAAAAAATCAGAAAAGTGGCAGAAAGGACTCTCCAAAATGGAAAAAAAAAAAAAAAAAAGGTGCCTTAAAACCTCCATTCTGAAAGAATGTAAGTCATCGGCTGGGAAAATACAAAAGCAAGCAGGGAGCTCCAGAGTTTACCTGGGATGAAGAATGATTGAGAATGCTGATAACTTTTGCATTAGATTAACTTTTGCAATACATATGTTTAGAACTTACATTAATACAACCAGAGTAGTAAAGGATACACACACACACACACACACACACACACACACACACACACACACACACACACACACACACACACAGAGGCTGCTTCATACCTTCTGATATGACATCTTATTCTTGTTGAGCTTGTCATCAGAGAGCCCCACCTTCCCCAACACCTCTAGCTTGGTCTGTAGCAGTGGCCAGATGTGGTCATCTACTGTGTTTTTGGCCAACAAGTACTGCACCGTCACACTGTCCTGCTGACCTATCCTGTGGGCTCGGTCTTCGGCTTGCACCAAGATCTGAATAAAGTGCTTCATTAGTGAACAAAGAATAGTGGCTCTCAATGCGGACAGGAGACAAGGTAAATAGAACAGGAAGGACTCCAGAAGACGTGACATGAGAGGACAGGTACAAAAACACTCAACAATTGGAAAAGGAACAGTTAGAAGACATACTGTGTTATATCCTCACACCTTCTAACTCTCATGTCCGTTACACAATCACAACTCACAGCCGGCACCACTCACCCCCGGATTCCAGTACAGCTCAGCAAAGATGACCAGCTGGGCAGCAGTGAGGGTGATGCCAGTGCTTGCTGCAGTGATGGATAGGACGGCCACCCTCACATCCTCATGGTTCTGGAACTTTGAAGTGCGGGCCATCCTCTCTTCGGGTGACGTGCTCCCGTCAATGCGGATGAACCTGTTAATAGCAAGACCTGGGTGAGGAAGAGCTGACTGCCAGTGCCTTTCTCTCCAGTCTGTCTCATGAGGACCCTTGGCCATACTGCTATTTCATCCTTGAATCTACTTATAGATTAGTGAGAAAATTAATTCCTACAGTCTGTTCTAGCTTCATTACTCCTAACCTTAAATGTGAACGGTAAATGCAGGAAAAAAACAAAAACAAAGCAAAAAAGTGGAAAAAATTCTTCTTAATATTTGTGTGTAAAGCACTGGATTGTGCCGAAGAGAAAAACACTGTGAACATTCAATCAGATTGTGTTAAAATGAATTCAATTATTAAAAAAGCTTGTGTAAACCAAGAGCAACCTGTAGCCACAGTGTTGCTACCACCACCACCACCACCACCACCAATGGGCACACTGTTAACTGTCTGGTGGCCCACACATACTGTAATTACTTGGTCTTGGTGTCCTGGCACAGGGAGCAGATGGCATCCAGCATCATGGAGTGGTGGCCGAACACCAGGAACTTACTGCCAGACTCCAGCACCTCCTTCAGGTATGCCCTGCACACCATCATCACCACCATCAGAGGAAAAAATACTGTATTATTTCACTAAGTAAACAACAAAAATGGCTTCCTGTCATGCTACTTCTAGGTTCTGTTCCCTCACATACATTAACTCAAGGAATGAGGACAATGAATACTTTGAACAACAAAACAAAACTTCAAAAAAATATACACACTCCTAAGTGGTTTTCTCCTCCCAGCACAGTCCACCATTACACCATTCATCACTCATCACTGAGCAACACACCACCACTCACCGCACTGCATCCACCTTCACCTCAACAGTCTTGGCAAACTGCTGCAGGGAATCACTACTCTCCAAGTTCTCAAAATTCCAATTCTGCTTATCAAAGGTCTTCAGCCTCTTCTTGGAGATGAGATCTGAGTCCAACACCACAGTCATTCTGGAACATGAAATAGCACTATAAAGAAACTGTTCTTTATCTTTTCATGTGAGAGGAACATTGGCCAAGAGCAACATTAATCTGGAAAAAGTGCATTGAGCCACAAAAAGGAGGAAATACAGAAGGATGCAGGAAGCTTTGATTTATACGATGTAAAATGTTCACCAGTTTGAGGAACAAAGTATCAGTAGTGATTGCAAATGTACTCATTACTGAAGAGAGTTACTCATGAACACACCAGTCACTCTGCCACATGGAACAATGCTGCAGACACAGACACCACCACTAACTCCACCTAAATGTCCACAAGTATAAGGAACAATATATCAATAGTGACTGCAACTATGCTCATCACTAGAGACGTCACCTACTCACAGAGACCTTGGCTGCGATGAGTTCCAGGAATCTGTGACCAGTTCTATTTGTAGTTCATGAAAAAGCTGAAAACTGGTGAACTGTAGCCAATTAAGGTTTATGACCCAATAACTGAAGCCAATCTCTTCTCTTTACACTTTCCTTTATTTTCCTTTGCTATATAATCTTTTCTTATCCTCCTTGCTGGCCTAAATTTTACATTACTCTCATGACCCAATAAGATGATACCTTTCTTTCTTTACACTTTTCCTGTTTTCTTTACCTTCTCTGATACTTTCACTTGTTATAAGTCAGATGCCATCCTTTCTTTATCCTAATTACTGTCTTTAACTTCACACTACTCTTAAAATCTTCCTAGTAAACTCTCTTAGCCTTCTACTCTTCTCTTCAGCAGTTCCCTCTCACTTGGCAAGAGTCTGTTCACTTTACCTCTGTTTGGGAGGCAGCTGAGAGAGACTTCTGACTTGAGCCTTCGTATCAACACACAGCACTGCAGGATAATCTGTAGTTCATCTGTGTTGCTGCTGCCATTGTACGTCCAGCTCCACGCTTCCTTCTTCCCTTCACAGTACCGCACTCCGAAATCATGGAAGCTAAATGGAAAATCATGGAAGTTAAATGGGAAGTCATGGAAGCTAAATGGAAGAAAAAACACCTTAAGTATTTCTTACAATCAAACTACACACGTATGATGGGAGCTTTTGAAAGTGGATAAATTCATGGATAAGGATACTAGATGGAGATAAACAGGTATGTTTTGTACAGAGACTGCTATGTTTAGGTGTCTGATGGCCATGTTTTTGTGTTCTTAGGTGACAAATGTATCCTCTCGTTGTATATGCACTGAATACACAGAGCTAAAATAGTCATGCATTCAATTAACAACACACAGATCAAAACCATATACAAAATAAAAGAATTAATGCACCAGTTTGTAAATATGTGTACAGTGATTACCCATAAAATAAAACATCAAAAACAACATTTCTCTCTCTGGATAAGGAAGATATTAGACAATAACTAAGGGACAGGGAAGCAATGACAGATGGAAAGGAAGGTGCCAAGACTCACAAAGGGAAGAGTGAAGGGTTAATGCCGTTGATCTGTGTGTACAGCTCACTGGGTCTCGACATTGCCGGCGTGCCACTCAGCAGGATCACTCGCTTTGCCTTCTTCATGAGCGGTGCAGTAGCCTTGTAGCGCGCCGACTTGTACGACTTGATCATGTGAGACTCATCCTGAATGTTGTGACACAGTAAAGTGCTTTGTGGTTAGAAATTCAAAGGTACATCCACCCTTATCCATTTGTCCCAAATTTTTGAGTAATTCTTTTTATATCTTTAAGGGAACTGGCATTCATGTGGAACTTCTTCTTTTTTTCTTTTTTCTTTTTTTTCCTTTGGCTGGCTTCCCCTCTTCCATAAAAAAAAAAAAAATAAATAAATAAATAAATAAATAAAAAAAAATTGACAAGTGAATGGACTGATGGTAAATGGAATGTAAAAGAAAGAAAGTGTACATAAGGTAACCAAAACCTGACTCACAAGGATGACGACCCCAAAGTTATGTTGCAGCATGGCATCAGCCCTGCGGGTCAGCAGGTCATAACTGGTCACCACCACCTTGGCATTCCGGAATTTGTCAGCCCCAGAAGTCAACACACGCACGTCCTCCTCCCTCACTGAGCTTACCCACCGTAGCACACTCTCCTCCCACGAGTACCTGGCCAACACACACACACACACATACACACGGGTCATATAATGATAGGTGATACAGTAACTTAACCTATACTAACTTGGCAAACACACACACACACACACACATATATACAGATCATAAACTGATATAGGTGATACAGTAACTAACCTACACTAACTTGACAAACATACACACACATACTTACGCACGTCATGTATTGATAGATGCTATGACTTAATTCCATTGACATAATCTGAACTAACCTGGCAAGCATACACACATATACACACAGTAAACAAGAGGTGAATACATGGGGGGGAAACACAAGGCAGCCAGGACCCTTACTTCATGGAGGAGGGCGTCACCACCAGCAGCGGCCACTCCAGGATGTAGTGACAAGCAATGCCCAGCGCCTGAATGGTCTTGCCCAGTCCCATGTCATCCGCCAGCATCACCCGGCCCCCAAGACTGATGCCAAACCTGCAACACAATCACCTCACTGTTATATCATTATATCAACCCTGTGACACAATAACTTTACTGCAACATCATCTCTGCAACACAAGGATCTCACTGTAATGTCAGTAAGTCAATGCAAGGATTTCACTGCTATACTGACCTACTCATACATTTGACACTGCAATATTAGGTACCTTTGCAACACAAAATTTTACTGCACCACAATGCATTACACAACTTAAATGAATGAATGCATAAATACATACATATGTAAATAAATACAACAGGAGTACATGAACACACACACACACACACACACACACACACACACACACACACACACACACACACACACACACACATCACTACCATCACAAGGTAAAAATCAAACAAAAAGATCACAAAGCAAAACAACAAAAACACTTTACAACCTGATGAAGCAGCAGAAGGAAGAGGAAGAAGAGGAGGAGGAGGAGAAGGAATACAAATAAAAACAAAAGGATGAAAAAAATAATAAAACATAAACAAACACATAAAAGACAGCAAAACAGCAAAAACACCACAATTTTACAACCTGATAAGTAGCAGAAGGAGGAACCAAGGAGAACAAGGCGGAGAGAACATTACTTACTTGACACCCTCCACCTGGAAAGGCAAGAGGGCATCCAGGAGCCTCGTGTCCAACCCATGCAGGTCAATGCAAGAGGCAGGATCTTCTTCACTGCCGCCTCTATTGCCTGAAGAAGATGAGGTAAGGTTACTGGGTGAGAGAGAGAGAGAGAGAGAGAGAGAGAGAGAGAGAGAGAGAGAGAGAGAGAGAGAGAGAGAGAGAGAGAGAGAGAGAGAGAGAGAGAGAGAGAGAGAGAGAGAGAGAGAGAGAGAGAGAGAGAGAGAGAGAGAGAGAGAGAGAGAGAGAGAGAGAGAGAGAGAGAGAGAGAGAGAGAGAGAGAGAGAGAGAGAGAGAGAGAGAGAGAAACCACAGCCCCCCAAAAATCAACCCAGGTCCCCTGAGTGTTGGAGCCAGACAATGAACACACCTTCAGGACAAACTGAGGCAAGGGTTTCACCTCCACCTCAGGGTACAAAGGCTTCAGCGCTGCTACCAGTTCACTGTGCCCACTGATGGGGAAGCTCCACTGATGTGTCTTGGAATCTGGGACAAAGAGAAGAGGGAGACTGAGATTACTTTGTAGTACTGTGTGGGTTGCAGTGAATGAATTGTAGCCAAGAAACAGATCTTTATCACTCTATTTCAGCGAGTCCTGTGCTGTAATCTATGCTAAGATGAGAGAAAAGAGGTTGATAAAGTGAAAGGAATGCAGTGGTGAGACAAAAGAGGAAGAGTAAGTGCCATACCATAGGTTCTATTGGTGATGGATCTAAAGACATCGATGACAGCTTGATGATACATGGAGGTCCTGGCGGTGAAGTTATGGATGGAGGTCAGCACGATGGTCACAGTGACGCACTTCTTCGGTTTTGACACTGCTGGAAAAAGAGAAAGAACAATTTGCAGCAACATATGTATGCCACTGCATCTCTCTGCATCCCCTTGTATCTGACTTAAGTATTTTTAAAATAAAAAAAAACTTAAGTTACAACAGTCTTTTAGCACAATATGTTGGCTTTGTACTTCTATATCCTTGAAACCACACACGTTAAAGCAACACTGAGAGGACTTTTGATCTTCATCCTCTGATAAAAAAGACAAAGCATTAAACTACAACTTAACTTTAAATTTCTTACCTCCAACAGACATTGTGTTCTTGGTATTGGTGGTGGTGGGGGCCAGGGCACGGGTGGTCTGAGGAAGTGGCCGGTGCCGCGTCACGGCCACAGGAGCAGCAGAGACTTGAGGAACACTGCTGGATTGTTCCCTTTCCCTTCTTAGAGCCTCCCTCTTCTCCAGGGCCTTCCTCTTGTTCTCTTCAATCCGTTTCAAGACTTCAGGAGACAGCTGGGAGGTGGTCTTAGTCGCCTCAAGATGAGGCTTCTTGGCAGATGTCCCATAAAACTCCACAGTTCCTGTAGTAAGTCAGGCACCACTGAACCAATGCCTTCTTTACAACACAAATATTCAAAAGCATAAAAAGGAAAGTAAAGTCTTTATACTGATAATAACAGGCAACAGCTGATGCAAATATGAAGTTAATGGCTGTGATTTTTAAATAACAAGCAAATTATTAAGTATAATTTCTAATGAAATTTAATCGAAATCTGACAACATACAAATAGAAAAGTTGGAAACTTTCATCAGTGTTCAATAGATAGTGATGGAGCCTGCTGCCCTGCTCACTGGTGTCTGAGTAGAGGAGTCTCCCCTAGGCTTGCTGGACTGTGGCCTCCTCACGGCTCACATTCAAATCAGATTACAGTGGACCCTCAAAATTTGAACACCTCAGACTTTGAACGATTCAGGCTTGGAACAAAAATTTCAATTACTTTTTACTCTTGGAGGTCGAACAAAATCTGGACTTGGACCAACCCAAAGGTGGCCAAATCCAACGAATCCAGGTGACGCTAGTGCCATTAGCAAGAGGAAAACATCAATTCGGTTTGTTTTGGTTCCATGTTGTTGCCTTGCTCTTATTCCAGCTGGGATCAGGACATTTGACCAGCTTTTCATTTGACCAGAGTCACTTAACCAGGTAGGATAGTTGAGTAATATTTCATATAAATAGTAACCTCATCTTGTAACTAACAAAAATATTTCTTACCTCCAATAGCCATTGTGCTCTTGGTATTGGTGGTGGTGGGGGCCAGGGCACAGGTGGCCACAGGAGCAGCAGAGACTTGAGGAACACTGCTGGATTGTTCTCTTTCCCTTCTTAGAGCCTCTCTCTTTTCCAGGGCCTTCCTCCTGTTCTCTTCAATCCGTTTCAAGACTTCAGGAGGCAGCTGGGAGGTGGTTTTAGTCGCCTCAAGCTGAGGCTTCTTGGCGGGCGTCTCATATGACTCCACAGTTCCTGTAGTAAGTCAGGCACCACTGAACCAATGCCTTCTTTACAACACAAATATTCAAAAGCATAAAAAGAAAAGTAAAGTCTTTATATTGATAATAACAGGCAACAGCTGATGCAAATATGAAGTTTAACAGGTGTATTTTTTTTTAAATAAACAAAAAATTATGAAGTATAATTGGGCAGTGTGTAAAGTGTTGTGGCTCCTACACTGCCTTGTGGGACTGGTAGAGTGAATGAGGGCCTAGTGTGGGGTTAGGAGGGAAGGGAAATGATACCTGTTGGTCTTGCTGTGGACTGTAAAGGTCCCGGGGGGCACGGTGTGGTCTCCGAGACTCCCTGGGCTGCCATTTTCCGTTTCCTGATCTCCAGCGCCTTCAGTCTATTCTGCTCAGCCCTCTCATTCATGGTGCCTCAGCACATCAATCTACCTGTTGGGTGCAAGCATTCAGGTGAGGGAAAGGAACGTCAATTGTCCTGTACTCAGTAATGACATTGGTGTTTGTTACTGTATAGGTGAAATACACTATACCTCAGGAGAGAGAGAGAAGCAACTCAATCTAAAATATTTAAATTCATCTGAGGAAGATATCTGCCCACGGTGGGTGTTGCCTGTACTAGGTTAGGTTGGTAAGGTTAGCTAGGTTAGGTTAGGTTAAGTCCAAACTGGTGAGAGGGTGAGGCAATGCTGGAAAGAGACTAGGACCCTCCACACACTTCAGTCTTGACCCAAACCAGACTGCCACCAGGTGAACCCCTCCCCCAGCACCCCCTTCCCTCTCCCATCGTTTCAACCTACAGAAATATTATACATATATGTCTTTAACCCCCTTCAATACTATGACACATTTTTACCTTCATTTTTGGGCATGATAAGACAATTTTATTTGCATTAGAAAGGGTCTATGGAGGTCAGAAGAATAATGGCCAGATTCTTCACTATTCTAATCCCAACACATGTTTCTGAAGCTGTATAAAATCACCAAATAGTAACCACGACGAATATGAAAACGCGTCCTGGTACTTAAGAAATTATTGATGGAAACTAAAATTCGGGACATCAGAGAGATATACAAAGAATTTCCATACATGCAGATTACAGGACAAGGAAAACCGGAAGATATTACAGAATGCACGGGACAGTCGCACACCATTAAAATACCAAAACATACTAACACATCCAAACACCAACAGCTCTTTAATCATGATACCAAAAAATATAAAATAACCAAAACATGAAACTGACAAACTGAATCGCTGACCTTGCCTGAAAGTTGCCTCCCACTAACACGTCCCGCTTCCCCTGACACCCTCCTCGACTCCGGCTCCTCCACTCAGCTGCTTTGACGTCACATATATGAAGCTACTCTATTAGTCAACAAGAGAGATAGAAGTGATAATAAATGGAGGGCGTAGGGATTAAAACAGGAGATAGAAAGCCCTCACCTCTCCAAAACTACACACTGGCTACACCTCCTGTCAAGCACGTCACTGCCTGCAGGTTCACCCGCCCCCACCCTCACATACGGTGGAGTGCGTGTACTTGTGTGGGTAGTGGGCGTGGGAGGAATTATCTGGTGAAATACGAGATACAGCTCATCCTTTCTCCCGCCATGCTCGGTCTGTTATGGTCACGTGACACACACACACACACACACACACACTCTCTCTCTCTCTCTACTTTTCCAGAGGTTTCCAGTTGAAATACTTTTTTTTTTTTAGAATATTTTTGTTTCTGGTAATTGATTGGCAAGATTTCTAATTCATTAAAAGGAGAAACTGTCTTGAAAGCCGAGTTAGTTGTCTCTGTAGCCTTAGAAAATTGTCGTAGTGAGGAGGCGTCACTGCTTTCCAAAGGATCCAGTTGGAGTATTTTTATAGTTCTTGTGATAGACTGGCAAGACTTCTAGTTTATTGAAAGGAGAAACTGCCCTGAAAACCCGGCTAGATGTCTCTGTAGCCTTGGAAAATTGACGTACAGTGAAAGAGAAAGGTGTTTCTGAATACGGTTCTCTCTCTCTCTCTCTCTGAGCGGAGGCGTTGGTGTCTAGATTGTAAACTTATCGTAAATGTATAGTTGGTTGTTATTTGGCTTTGAGTAATGAGAGAGAGAGAGAGAGAGAGAGAGAGAGAGAGAGAGAGAGAGAGAGAGAGTCTGGATCATGTCATTCATGGCAGGATTGAATCCTTCAAGATACTGTATTAACCACTTCAATACTGGAACGCCTTTTTCACTGAGTTTGGGTGTGATTAGACGATTTTATTTACATTAGGAAGGGTCTAAGGTCAAAAGATTAATGGCCACAGTCTTCACTATTTTAATCCCCTCGTAAGTTTCTAAAGCTGTATAAAATCGCTAAATAGTAAGCAGATTGAATATGGAAACATGTCATGGCACTGAAGAGGCTAAAATGAAAAAAAAAAAAAAATCACGAGGGTATTTATCACTCAGACATTCCAACCAGTCAAATTTTACTTTTATTCATTAATCTACAGAGTCAACTAAACTTAGACCTAACCTATTAGTTGCACTTGGCCACAAATCACTTAAAAAAATCCCGCTACTCATTTAATTCAGCTTTAAAAAACATCCCTCGTTTCGCACACATTACCACGAGACAGAGAACCCGATATTGTCACTGGTGGTGCTGGTGGTTTTGTCTTGTCATCTCTAACTCCTCAGAACAGTTTTGTGATATTAATAAGGTGTGTGTGTGTGTGTGTGTGTGTGTGTGTGTGTGTGTGTGTGTGTGTGTGTGTGTGTGTGTGTGTGTGTGTGTGTGTGTGTGTGTGTGTGTGTGTGTGTGTGTGTAAGGGGAAGGGTAGGGATGGGACTTGAGCATAATCTTGCTATTGTCCTTTTCTCCTTCCTCCTTCTTTTCCTTCACTTCTCTTCATTCTCCTCCTTCTCATACTCCATTTCTTTCTCCTCCTCCTCCTCCTTCATTTTTTGCTCCTTCACTTCTTTCACCTCCTCCTCCTTCTCCTCCTTTTGCAACCACACACAACAATGCCCAGTCCTCACTTTCTTAATCCACAATTCACTGGATTCCCTGCAGGCTGCGTGAAAAACAACAAGAACAACAGAAAACAACCCTTGTCGCTTCTAGACACAGACACACAAATACTTACTTGGTAACACATCACTGCAGCAACTCAAGTCCTGCCCCTTACAATTAACCCTGCAGAGTGTTGGCGTGTGGAAGTGTGGTTTGTCAGTGTCTACCAGAAGGGGCACCACCCAATGTAACACTGACAGAGGTTTTCGTGTGAGGTGGCCTGTGCTATGAGGAGTTCGACTTGGCGGTGCACATCAAGAGGTTCCTCAGTGCAGAAGTCTCGTCCTGTTAGTTTGTCCCTCACACGGTGCACAATGTCAACTGCCTTCTTGTTTAGCGCCTCTGACACTGCACCGTCCTCTCGCGTCTGACTTTGCGGTCCCACAGAGGCTGGGGTCACAGCAGGGGCAGCGTCCATAGCAGGGTCTGGAGCGATGGCGGAGGTGGAGGCTGGTGCAGATGGCCCTGCTTCGCCCTCACCCACAACTGAACGCTTTCCTTTTGGTTGTGTGTTGTCCATGAGGCGCCAATTGAGCAGGGGGTCATGCACAAAGGCCTCCAGCATGGCCATGAGGGAGTCCTTGTTCCGCCTGATGAGTGCCATGACACTCTCACACGTCATGCGGTAGGTGCCATCAATGCCGGTCACCTCCATGGCGTGGATCAACATGCGTGTCAGCCGGAATGGAATCTTCTCCGGGAACTTCTCTCGCATCATGGCCACTTCAAAGCAGTCGCCAAAGTCAATGTGGATGATCTTCCCAGACAACTGATCCAGCATGAGGTTGGAGGGGTGGCGGTCACCAAGCCCCAGCACATACCCCACCATGGACATCACAGCGAGGGAACGGGAGTAGTTAGTGCGCCGGTCAAACCACACCTCTGAGGAAGGACTCTTAAACCACAACAGCCGCGCCAGGTCATCCCCTTGCGTGTGCTCCAGGGCATGCTCAAACACCTCCACCTTCTGCATGAGTGTGAGGTGGTCCAGGTCCTGCGCCATCCTCAACATGATCCTGTGCTCAATGTTCAGGAGGATTTTCTTTTTCTCACGCCAGTCTCTGATGAGGGCGTGGAGTGTGTCACAGTGAGGCACCCACCCAATCAGCCCAGAGTTGGTGGACAGAGGGATGACTGCAAACCTCTGGATGGTGAGGTTCCGCCTGAAGGTGTCAGGGTTGCTGATGAGAAGAGTGTTCACCAGGCCAAACAGCTGCATCACCCTCTCGTCCTGCCGCAAGTCCTCGTGACCCTTCAGCAGAAACACAAAGTCCCTCCCATTACTGCCACGAATGCACAGTTTCCGTGGTCTCTGCTTGGATGTCAGGACCTGGAGGGAGGACTGCACCTGGCTAATACAAATCACAGGGCTACCGGGAGAGTATGAACCCGGTACGGCGATGTCCAGGTCCCGACACTTGAGTAGACGCGGCGACACACTCTGCAATTCGAGGGAGGTGAGCTGCGGTAGTGTTCTGGAGATGCGGCGGAACACATGGTAGTAAAGATCCCATGCCTGGTTCAGCTCCCGCACGTTGCCTGAGCGTTGGTAGCGGCGACACCATTCCAGCGCCTCGTTCAAGTCCCGCCCATATGCCTGTGGGGAAGGAGAGGAGAGAGACGCGTGTGAGTGGTGCCTTAAGTGTTATTGAATGGTTTGTGATAGCATGAGGAGAGATCTGCCACTGAAGAAAATAGACAAACACTACACTTGACCTGCTCACCTCAACCACCTATCCACTTTAGACTGACAACCCAAGATATACACTGAGCTGGTTGAAGGACAAGTGGAAAATGCCACCCAGACACTCATCTGCTAAAAGGACACACAAAGATTTGACCAAGAAACTCAACTGCTAAAAGGACAGACAGAAACTTGATCCAGACACTCAACTACTAAAAGGACAAACAGAGAATTCATACCAGACACTGAGCTGATTGTAGGAAAGACAGAAAATTTAACCCAGACACTCACCTGGTTGAAGGACATTTCTTTGAGTGTCTGAGGGCCACGTGCCATCATAGCGTGCAGTGGCTCCAGTGTTCGGAACATGCCAGACTCATTGCGCTCCCCAAAGTAGAGACGACTGGCCTCCTCCAACCCCTCATGCCAGGTCTCGTGCCACAGGATAGCCACTCGGATCAGCTCCTCAGAAACCTGGGTGGCGAGTGAGGGGAAAAAAAAAAAAATAAATAAAATAAATAAATAAATAAATAAAATAAAATAAAATAAAACATTGTAAATATTTTCTTTGACACTTCACAATGTAATATTTCACACATAGTTTGAAAGCACCAATCATCATAACAACCTCATACGACACAAGCCGAGCCACACACCATCATAGCCTGCTGGACGAGGTTAAAGGAGTGTTCTCTCATGTTCTTCAGAATCTTCTCAGCTGCTTGGGAGCGAGCGGCCACCGAGGACTTGGCGGCCACAGTGAGAGGGTAGATGAGGGCCTGTGGGTGGTGCTTTCCAATGTCCATGAGCAGTTGGTGGATTAGTTTGGACACCAGGGAGCGCGGGGTGTCAATACGGGCAATGAGCTGAGGAATGACCTGCAAAAGGAGTGAGATCAGGTGTGTTAGTGAAGTGGAGGTTTGATTTCTTCGATTTGTTCATATAGATTAGCTGCTAAATTGACCTGTAACCTCCCTGACCTATTTCACTTGTGACTAGACTTGATTTCTTTGTTCTCTTTGCCTAAACTACTTGCTGGAATGACTTGTGATCTCTCTTGATCTATCTAACTTATAACTGAAGGCTTCAATTCTTAGTTTTGCATGTACAGATTAGCTACTGAAATAACTGGTGACCTGACACACCAAACTTTGAACAGTGAACCAAAATGTAACAATAATTCATCTACAACTTTCTGGACTTCCAATACATCACCACCTGAAAGAAACTAGTAAGAGTGACGTAAACATAACATTTCATCTACAATATTCCAGACTCAACAGATCATCACCTAAAGAAAAATTGTAAGTGACCAAAAATGTAACAACCTTCTGTACTTTCAACACATAACCTGAAGAAAATTTGTAACAGTGACCCAAATGCAACAATCCTTCATCTACAACCTTCCAGATTAAACACATCCTGACCTGAAGCCAAGTGTCAATCTGAATAGTCTTGAGTCCGTCCACCAGTGCCTCATACACTCCTGACTGGTGGCCATGCTCGAACCAGACGGTGAGGAGGCGAAGAGTGTCCTGCAGGCTGTTACCGTCACTCAGGGAGATGGAACGGATGAAGCCCTTCACTGCTGCCACGGTGAAGTCCCCGGCTGATCTCTGGATGAGGAAGATGGATGAAGTTTAGTTGCTATATAATTGATAGGAGTCAGATGTGGGATGTGTACAGGTTACCTCTACTCGTTCTGGTTTCTTACTCGGGTTATAGAAATGGAAACAGCACTTCACTGATATCCAAGTAAGGAATACAAATAGAATTTAATCTAGATAATTCAAAGATAAAAAAAAATAAAGTTTTCACACACTACTCTTGCACTATCATCCTATTCTAAACCCAAATATAAATGCAAATACTACTTTTTACAATTAACACCTTCAATACTAGAATACATTTCTTACCTTGAGTTTTGAGTACAATTGGACAATTTCATTGTCATTAGGAAGGGTCTACAGAGATCAGATGATTAATAGCCACAGTCTTCACTATTCTAATCCCCATATATGCACCTGAAGCTGTATAAAATCACCAAATAGTAACCAAAACAAATATAAAAATGCATCATTGTACTGAAGGAGTTAAAATAAAGCTTAATTAATCTCTGTCTCTTTCACCTTCTTCTTGCTGGGGGTGACAACAGTGGGTGCCCCTGAAGAAGGCTCCTCTCCTGGTGTGGTGGGAGCCTCTGCCTTCACATCCATCTTGCCCTTGTAGAAGAGTATTGCCTCAAAGTTCATGTAAGCATAGGCATGCCAGGCTTTGTAGCAGCTCTCGTCTGTGTCCTTGGCATGCGTGTAGTAGGTGAGTATGTTGGTGATGTTCTCCTCATTCAGTCCATGTAGCTGCTCATACCTGCCAGTGACAAGGCGAGGGAGGGAAGGATAAGGTGATGTGTCAGTTCACTTATTGATTTTGAAATGTGGCAAAGGTTACCTATAGTCTTACTGCAATGTGAAGTGAAGGAAGGATGTGGTGATATGTAAAGCAAACTTCATCTATGACTTAGTGAAATTGGACAAAAAACTATCCAGATTAACCCTTTGACCGGCAAATGGTATACGTTCCGTCAACTGCCAATCATTTTGAAATATTTTTACTTGTTCTACAGCCACATCTAATCTTTGAACTAGGAAGAATTTTCACAATGTATTCTTTTCTCCGCTAACTTTCTTCTACATGCTTATAAAGACTCCATGCATTGCTTATGGTGCTGCTTATTGCTCGTGTCGAAGTGAAAGGGTTAAGTACATGACAAAATTTATGCAGTGAAATGAGGCAAAGTTCAGCTACAGACAGTCCAACAAAACATGCTGCCTGTCACTCACCACTCTCCCAGCTTGAGGTACACACGAGATACCAGCTTTCGCAGTTTGTTGTCCCCATTCTGGTTGCCCTCACCCACCACCACCACTGCTGGCGCCAAGAACTGTAGGAACTTCTGAAGACGCCTGTGTGAAAGAAACCCTGAGTGAGATACTGGAGTTCATTGTTTTCTGTTTCCCTCTGTTGCTGTGTGGAAGGACAGTGTGAAGGCTAGTGGTTAGAAGGAAAGTTAAGAGTAAATGACTGTGAAAATGACTATCACTTTTCATCCTGCTTTTCTTAGTGTGAGAAAGACGCCAAGAATTACAGGAAAAAGGGAGAATGCACTAACACTACCAAAGTAAATAAAATAATAATAACCACAAAATAAAGAAAACAACAAAAATCTATGGGAAACACTGATTACATCCAGACTTTTAAGAGAAAACAACATTCAATCAAATCACAACAAAACAAAAACTAAGTCTATATTTCAAGTCATGTCTCACCAGTACGCTTCCTGGCGGCGGTGTGGATAAGTGTAGATATGCTTGCAGTACTGGTAGGTGACATGTGGGTGGTTGACTGGCAGTGGCTGGGAGGGGCTGAGGGAAGGATCGCACCCAAGCAGCCTCACCAGGGTCTTGTGGGACAGGGCAAGGCGGCCAGATTTGCGACACAGCGAGGCAAACTTAAGCCAAGGTCGCATGTCTTCCTGAGGTGACAGCACCAGTGAGCGGACCTGTAGGATCTTCTGCCAGTCTTCCACTACACGCTGGCATCCCTGAGCAGAGACAAAGCGAGTCCTGTGCTTAGTTTTTGGCATCATAATCTCCATGCTGCTCAGTCTCAAGTCAATTTCATACCTTGTGGCATCAAAATTTGCATGTTCCTCAGTTTCTTTTCAATCTCCAAAACAGTTTTTCTTATTATACAACCCACTGCAGTCTCTTCTAACAGATATGAGTTCCTGACATCAAAATAAATCTTCAGGTTCCTCATTGATACCCTTTCAATTTCCTACACAAATTTGCACATTCATTATTTTCCATTCAATTTCCTACACAGTTTCTCTTATTATACAACCCACTGCAGTCTCTCCTAACAGATATGAGTTTCTGACATCAAAATCTTCAGGTTCCTCATCGATACCCTTTTAATTTCCTACACTCAGTCCCTCTTCTCATTCCTATAACCCTTCTGTAGTCTGTATTAACAAATGTGAGTATTAGGCATAAAAATTTTCAGTAGTCACTCTTCTATTCCCTACACTCCTTCTCTTCTTCCTGACCCACCTGTAGTCTCTCCCACCAGATGTGAGTAATGGGTAGTCTCCTCTCGGGCACCAGCTTGTACTGAATCACCTCCTCCAGCTCGGCCAGCATCTGCACCGCCACCATGGAGTTGTAGGCACGCTGGTAGCTCTCCCCAACCATTGCCGTCAGTTCAGTGTCTAGCAGGTCTCTCGCTGTGTCAATGTACTGTGGGGAAAATAACTTAGTTGCTCTCTCTCTTTTTGTATTAAGGCTTGTGTTCTGGAGTCTGTGAGTATATGAACTTTTTAAATCTTTAGCATCTAATTGTTAACTGTTATGTGATACTCTTATATGTTTATCAGTCTGTATAAGTAAACAAAGCCTTCATAAATAACTGTTAGCTGTCATCCTGTTGTGGAATCTGTACAATAAACAAACATATCAAACCTTTCAAAAACAATAGTTAACTGTCATCTGATACTTTTATAATTCATCTGGAGTCTATAAAAGTAAACAAACCTCTTTAACCTCTCTGTCTCTCTCTCTCTCTCTCTCTCACACACACACACACACACACACCTGCTGGGCCACATGATGCTGGTCCTTATGCACAGCCAGCACAGCGCGATAGAAGGACCCTTCATTGGTGTCTCTGGGGATGCAGCGGCTGTACTCCTCCATCATGCTCCACTCTCCCATGGCCCAGGCTGACGCTGCGGCCACACGAGCCATCTGAGCCCGCAAGTCCTCCGCCATCGTGCCCATCCACCGGTCACACGCAACACTGTATAGCTCCCCCCTGTAGGTAAGGTGGAAAAGTGCATGGCTGTCTTATGTAGCAATGATAAGGTGTTTGTCTTTCTTTAGTGTAGGAGTGTCTTGTGTACAAATTCTTAAAAGCAATATTTTGGATGGAATTATGTTGTAAGCGGGAGTAGTACCTTAAACTATGCTATTATGACTCACAACTTTTACAGGTGAGTCCTAAAACAATAAAATAATGTTAATTGTAGTATGAATGTTATCTGAGGAGCAATATTCTTACTTGGAACAACAGTAATGGTACAGTGGAACCACACAAACTTTGGGGTCTGAGGGATCTTCAGGCACACAGGTTCGAATCCTGGCTACAGTCTGAATGTAGGTAGGGCTTCCTTACTTGGGGTAATAGTTCCCTAGCAGGTGGGCTTTTAGATAGGAGGTACCTAAAAAGCATCTCCTTTGGCCCATAAATTCCCGCATAAAAGGCCACATGGTATAAATAAAAAATTTCTAAAAATAAATAATAAATACATAAATAAATAAAAAGATAAAATCAAACAGTCCCACAATACAAAACAAAGACTGAACCAGCCCAGCCAAGATCAATGCACAACTCACCATTCTCCCACGGCCTCCAGACACCTCATCTGACCCAGCACCAGGGCGAGGTCGTCTGGCTGTGTCTCCAGCTTGGTGGAGTACGCCTGCAGTGCCTGGTCCCAGTCGTGCAGCTTCTCATGCCAACGCTCCTGCACCTTCATGTCTGTGCGGTTGTTCTTGCGTGCATACTCCAGCAAACCTAGTGACAAACGGTGCATTTGTTACTTTCTGACTTGGTATTTATCTATTTATTTGTTTATTTATTTATTTTATTTATTTTTTAATGTAAGATAGGAATACCGGCCAAGGGCAATATAAAATGGGAAAAAAATCACCACTTAGTTGCCAATCTCCTTGCA
This sequence comes from Portunus trituberculatus, assembly GCF_017591435.1. Lineage (NCBI taxonomy): Eukaryota > Metazoa > Arthropoda > Malacostraca > Decapoda > Portunidae > Portunus > Portunus trituberculatus. The sequence continues at coordinate 9,615,576 of NC_059282.1, forward strand.
GATCCGAGAGAGAGAGAGAGAGAGAGAGAGAGAGAGAGAGAGAGAGAGAGAGAGAGAGAGAGAGAGAGAGAGAGAGAGAGAGAGAGAGAGAGAGAGAGAGAGAAAAGGAATAAATTTTTATAACCTCCCTCTTAAATGAAGTTGAAGTTAAGTGATAAGAAGTTGGAAATACAGAAGCAGGCAGGGAGTTCCATAGTTTACCAAGTCTGAGTTTCTTTTGTGGCTAATATGGTGTATTTCCCTCATTACACCAAACCTTGACATCTCTAGCAATCTCTGACATTTATTTCCATTCCTCTAAGTGTACTCTGGCAAACATGATAAATGTTCAAGATAAACTAAAACTCTCAAAACTAACTCACCAGCTGTGCAAGTCACTACTCACCTATCTGCCACAGGTTAAATTTTCAAAATACAAAAGAAATTATATGATTTTCTTCCCCTTTCCTCACATAAATTACCTGTACACATTGCTATTTCCCAACCACAGTTCACTCCACCACAACCACCACTACCTACCAGCAGCAGCCTCCTTCTGCCCCAGCTTGTTGTTGATGGAGATGAGGTGTTCCAGGACTTCTGATGTGGGCCCCTTGTGGAACTCCTCCTCCTTGTAGTGCAGAGCCTTGGCATACGCTCGGCACTCCATGGCCTTTTCCCCGAGCAGCTGCAGCTCCAGCGGCAGAGGGCCCTGGGAGGTGACAAGTGTTGGAAGGAGATAAAGAACAAGACTTCATAAAGTGTTCCATGATTTCAAAGGTGTTTTAGTAGTTTTTGATCTAAGTGAACTACTACTTCCAGTGCAACTACTTCTACCACTACCATTACACTTATAACTGACCTACAACTAATATATTAAGGGATTCTAAATCAGATATGAAGACTGGAAGCCACCTATTACCACTGCAACTACTACTATTACTACCACTACTACTATTCCAACACAATAAAAAAGACTGATCTACACCCACCTTGTCACAGTGCTCCATGAACTCTGCCAGGTTGAGGAGTGTCTGTGTGATCTCTGGGATGTCCTGGGAAGTGAGGGCCTGGCGGAGGGACTGAAGAAGGTCATCCTGCAGGCTCTCATTCAGTTCACTCCAGCAGGACACAAAGGCAGCATTGAACAGGTCCCTTGAAAGCTGCACATACTTGGTGGCCACAGCATAACAGGATCTAGAGGGAGTATGAGGGGTGTTACTAGTGGAAACGTGACCTTATTGCCATTCAGTAGTGATACAACGTTTGGAAAGACAACGTTTGGAAAGGCCATGAAAATGCCCCATACAGCAAGTCAGTCATCACACAGCTTAGATATATAGTAAGTTTATTTGAACTACAGTAATTGCCTCTTATATGTTGATATTTTGTGTGTGGAAGTTAGTGTGAATACCAGTGTAATATCTAAGGATGGTAAGAAGATATACTTTAAGATGACTGCATACTGAGTCCTACCTAGCAAGAATTGGTCCCATCACAGCTAGGAAATAAAAAAATAAATACAATAAATACTTTTTAGTTAATATTCACTGTATGAAAGTGAGTTCCAGTGTAAATTTAAAGCATAATAGGATACATTTTGAGAAGACAGCACAATAACAAGGGCACGCAATAACCTGAGAGCTGGGGACGGTGACGCCTTCATGAGCTCAATGCTGAACCTACGCAGCCACTCCAGCCAGTCGTCCTTGCTCACCAAACGCACAAAATGCCATGCTCTCTGAATTGACTCCACTCCAACTGTGCCCTGTGAGGGGATGGAAAGTTGCTGAGACAAACACAACTTTACATCTCTTCTAAAAAATAAAACAATGGAAAAATGGTTAGCTTACTTTCTACACATTCCAATCTCCCTTACTTATTCTGCCCTAACCAAGCCTGACCTTCTTGATGGTGATGGACTCTGCCTCCAGCTGGTGATCGCGTGAGTGGGGTCTCTTCCCACGCTGGTGAGCTGTAATGACTGTCATCTCCGACTCAGACACTGTCAAGCCCTAGCGGAGGAAGGAAGGTCAGTAAGAACATCAAACCTTCAAGATGTGCCAATATAGACATAGTAATAGTTGTCATAATCCAAAAACACCAAAGGATGCAAAAGAACATGGAATAAAGAAGAACAGACATATGATATGGTGATGAATATTGCTGCTCCTTACCTTGACAACCTTGGCGACCAGAATATCATATCTCGGATGTGTGAGCTTGTGTCTGGTGGTGATGCGGTGCACGATGGGGATGAAACACTCATATGATCGCCCCAGCTGAGTGGCCAATGCACACAGCACATCCATGCCTTGTTGTCGCAGCTCTGGGGATGTGTCCAGCGTGCGCATCTGAAAATAATAAGGAAAGCTTGCCATATTTAGACAGTTAATGAATTGTAAAACACACAGAGGAGTTTGAGAAATGTGTCAGCTTGCAACATTTAATCCTCAGAACACATGCAGCTGAAGGGATGGAATAACAAAAACTTCCTGCATTCAGTCACTACCGAGAAAACACATCAAAGACTTACATTATAAACAGCACATAAAAAATAAGCCATCAGTTAATCACATAAACACAGCATTCCTCCAATCATCCAGTTAGCCCATCGTTCAGTTATCCAGTCATCCAGTCAGCCTACCAGCGGGTGAATGATCTTGGAGGTGTAGTCAGTAAGGTCGAGATAATCAGCGAAGTTGTCCACCGTCTCCAAGGCAGTGCGGCGGACAGGTAGAGGCACGTCGGGGGCATCAAAGAGCTTCACCACATAAGGCAGGATCATGTGCAGGAACTCCTCTAAGGTTGCACCGAAGCTCTGGAAGGCGAGGAGCAGCTGCGGACAGAAGGGTTGGATTTAGTGTGGATGGATTTGTTCCTCACCTCGGCTATCTGTGTGTGGTTGCTGGTCTGGTATGTGGACAGGCCAGTGAGTTAGAATATATGCAATAATAGATTAACCCCTTCAGTACCAAGAGATGTTTTCATATTCATTCTGCTTACTACTTGGTGATTTTATGCAGCTTCACAAACTTATGTGGTGATTAAAATAGTAAAAAATCTGTCAAGTAATCTTCTGATCTCCATATACTCTTCACAATGAAACTAAAATTGTCTAATTGTACCCAAAACTCATGGTAAAAAAGTGTCTCAATACTGAGGAATTTTTCACACTAATTCCATGTCCTAAAATCCAGGGAAAAAAAAAACATCAGCACCAGACATTTTTCTACCTAACCTGATCCAGGAACAACATGAAAAACTAAATAACAAATAGAAAAAAAAAGGAAAAACAAATGTGAAAATCAATAGTGAAACCAAATGAACTAAACAAAGCAAAAAAATAAACAAAATAACTAGAATATAACAACAAACACTGACAGTCCTAGCATCCAGTCTTACCTTGAGAGTGACTTGCTTCTCCTTTGAGTCGTGAATCATTGACTTGAGTATCATTGGCACCAGTTCCTTGAGGTACACCTTAAACTCCGAGCCTACCGCCACCGCTATGCTCTCCACCACAGTGATGATGGTGATGGTTGTTTCCCTCTTGCCCCCCGTCACCCAGAACTCCTGCAGGACAAAGAGATTTAAGGTTAGGTTAGGTTGGATTAAGTTAGCTTAGGTTTTTGGCATTTTGGTTTAGTTAACTTTACTTGGGTTAGGATCTATTTGGTTTGGTTTAGTTTGCTTCAGTTAGGTAACGTTTTTTGTTTAGTTCAGTTTAATTTGCTTTACTTAGGTTAGGTTTTATTTGGTTTAATATAGTTTACTTAGGTTAGGTCAGGTTAGGTTAGGTTTGGTTAGTTGTAGTTTCCTTGTACTAACCATTAATACCACTAGTAATCTCTCTCCCACACTTACACATTCCAAATCTCACTTACCAGATAATAACAATCCTATATCACCAGTAACCTCTCCAACACCTGTCCCTTCCCAGTCAGGCCAAGAGGAACAAAATATGAAAAAAGGCCCACTTAGTTGCCAGTCCCCTTGTAGATCCAAAAGATAGAGATAAATGTCTTGAAACCTCCCTCCTAAATGAAGTCAAGTCATAGGAAGTGTGAAATACAGAAGCATTCAGGGAGTTCCAGAGTGTACCACAGTCTTACCTTGAGGACCTTAATGATGCCGTCCAGGTAATTGCGAATGTGTTGCTTCACAATGCCGATGAGTGTGGCCAGCTGCTGGAAGAGGAAGTCCCTGAAGTTGGCATCAGACGTTCGGATGACAGTGAGTAGCGAGGGCACCACCTGGGCGAGATATGGCACTCCCTTCACCCCCAGGGACTTGAAGATGAAGGTGATGGCCTGTAGGAGTAGTAGAAGGAGGTTGTATACTGTAGGAGCAGAAGGTTAAATAAGAGAGACATGATGGCTGTAGGAGGAGGAGCAGAAGGAGGTTATACGACGTAGGAGCAGAAGGAAATTAAATAAAAGAGAAGTAATGACCTGTAGGAGTAGCAGAAGGTTATACACTGTAGGAGTAGAAGGGAATTAAATAAAAGAAAAGTAATGGCCTGTAGGAGTAGCAGAAGGTTACACAGGTATGAAAACTGAAAGAGTAATAAAATGATGACAAATTATAAAAACACACCAAGAAAATTAATTAAAGAGATGAAAAGTGAAAAAGTATACAAAAACAAAAAAGATCTTTACGCAATGAGATCACAAGACCAAACCATTACTTGTAACAAAGTGAGGAGCCAGCGTGACCTACCCTGACGACCTCATTGTGGTTCTGGGAGAGGGTGGGGTCCTTGATGACTTTCAGCAGCATGGCAATGGCACACGCTGGGTAGAATTCCTCCAGGGATGAGTAGCTGAGGTTCACCAGCATCTCACTTGTGCCCATCTCTGTAAGGAAACAAATAAATGCATTCACCCAACTAATTGTTCCTTTTAACTGTGCAAAAATACATAAATGAAGGTTCCAAGAGTACTGAATCTTTACTTAACACTGAGAAGAATTCTAACCTCTATAAAAAACCAAACAAACACATTCCTTCAACTAATCAATCCTTTTAAGTGTGCAATAAAAAAAAAAAAAAAAAAAAAAATGAAGCTTCCAAGAGTTATCAAATATTTACTTAACACTGAAAAAGAATCCTAATCTTTGTAAGCATCCAAGCAAAGCATTCTCCCACCCAACTGATCCTTTTTACCCCATCAGTACTGGGACAGGAGATTAATGGTCACACCCTTTACCATTTTAATCCCTAGCATGACTTTCTGAAGCTGTATGAAATCACCAAATAATACGCAGAATGAATATGAAATGCATCATGGTACTCAAGGGGTTAACTGCAAAAAGGTTCCATCATATCAAATCTTTACTTAACACCAAAAAAAGAATCCTAATCTCTCTAGGGAACCAAACAAATGAATTCTCCCAACTAACACATCCTTTTAACTGTACAAAAAAATACAAAGATGAAGGTTCCAAGGCCAGAAAGAGATTTAAACAAAGAACGGTACCTGGGGAGAGGTCGTCAGTCTTTGTCTCAGTGATGGAGATGACAGCCACCCCAGTGTCCTCCTGTATCTTGATGGCTCCCACGTTCATCTTGTGTTTGTAGGGATCCAGTGCCCCCAGCAGACCCAGGACTCGAATGGTACCTCGCCTATACACAGAGATTCATTAGGTTTTGTTTATATACACTCACACTGGAGGTTACTAGTTGTTTTTGGATACATATATCAACAAGACAGCATGTGGGTGTATAATGTAGGTATAAACCATTAGAACTAAGTAGGAAGTAAATACAGAGATAAAAACACATCCTCACCCTCAATAAGCCACCCCATATACATCTAAACATACCAACATAAACACAGTCACTCAAACACTCAAAAGTTATCCTATATACAACTACCCAACTTAACACACACAAACACACCTACACTCATTTATTGGATCACCAAAATGTCCCTATCACTCACTCTCATTCATCCCCAGTCCTCACCTGACTGCCGGCTGTTGTTCTGTCTTGAGGAAGGAAAGCAGGACATCTAGTAGTGTTGGGTGCTGCGTGTAAGGGTGGATAACATAGCCTGTGTTCTCCACCAGCTGCCCCAGAGTCCACAGGGCCACACGACGCTTCCACCCCGATGTGCCATCCCCAAGCATGTCCAACAGCAGAGGCATGAGTTCCTCCAGCCACTTCTGCATCTCTCCCCCACTCACCTGGTATGTGATAGAAGTGACTGAAGTGATCAAAGGGTGGGTTTTTGTTTGTTTCAGTGTCTTAACCTTGAATTCTGATCTAGAGGGAATTGCTTGGGTTTTTAAGGATTAAGGATGATTTTTGTAGTTCTAAGGAAAGTTTAATATGGATTGTGAATTATAAAGTGGAGAAATGTGCATGAGAACTTGAAAAAAAATCATGTTTATAAAGGATGTCATAATGAAAGCACTAATCATTGTAGAATATGAGGTCACTGACAGAACTTAAAAGAGAGGAACCAGAGAGCATAGAGAGAAATAGAAGTAACAGCAAGTGAACCACAAGTAACAGAGAGAGAACCAAAGATAGAAAGCAGCAGGAGTAACAGAGAGAACCAAAGATATAAAGCACCAGGAGTAACAGAGAGAGAACCAGACATAAAGCAACAGGAGTAAGAGAGAACCAGACATAAAGCACCAAGAGTAACAGAAAGAGAACCAAAGATAGAAAGCACCAGGAGTAACAGTAAGACAACCAATACCTGAGCCAAGTCCCCAATAGCCGTAAGAACACAGACAGTAACGGCCGGGTTGGGGTCCTGGTCTCTTAGTTTTGGCACCAGTACAGACATGATGGGCTCCACAAACTGCCTCATGAAGCGCGGTGCATTGCCAATCAAGTGATCCAGCATGTGGGCACTTAGCTCTCTGTTGCGCCCAATGCCACTGTAGTCCAGCTCATCCAGGATCTAAGGGAGGTAAAAATATGATATATCTAAGGCCTTTGTTATCTATTAAGAACTGTAGCCATTTTTTATTTCATGTATTCAGGGTAGAAACAAGATACACCCTATGCTGTCTATTACCTATTCAGTAACATGACACATTTTCTCATTCATTCTGGTTACTATTTGGTGATTTTATACAGCTTCAGAAACTTATGTGGAGATTAAAGTAGTGAAGTCTCTGGCCATTAATCTGACCTCTATAGACATTTCCAAATGCAAATAAAATTGTCTCATCATACCCAAAACTCAAGGTAAAAATGTGTCTCAGTATTGAAGGACTTAAAACTTTAGTCATTTTCTATCTTATGCATTGGAGATACAAACATGATATACTTACAACCTATGCTATTTCTTTCTAATTATAGCTACCTCCTATCTCCAGGATAACAGAAAACATGATTTAATTACAGCCTATGCTATTTATTAAGAATTCTAGCTATTTACTCCATGGATCATAAGAATCACAAGATCTTCAAAGCCCTTAGGAAGGAAAAAAAAAAAAATTGTCATAGTCTACCTCCAGCATAACAGAAAACATGATAAAATTACAGCCTATGCTATTCATTAAGAACCCTAGTCATTTACTCCAGAGCTAATAAGAATCACAAGATCTTCACAGCCCTTAAAAACAACAATAAACTCGTCATATTCTATCTTCAGTATAAGAGAGCCTGCCGCACCTTCAGCAGAGCCTTGCGTAGCTGTGGGTGGACGTAGGCTGGGTTGATGGCAGACAGGCGGCCCAGAATGGATATAGCGTGTTCCCGGATCTCAAACACCTCGTCACTCTGAGCATAGATGAGTGCATTGATGTTCTCTGGCTGTGCTAAATGTGCGTCGAAACTCTCATCCAGCGACGCCAGGACACATAACCTCACATCAGGATCTGGTGGGAGTGGTTGTATTAGTGGTGGTGGGGAGTGGTTCGTGCGTTGGTGGTGGTGGGGAGTGGTTGCGTTGGTGGTGGTGGGGAGTGGTTGCGTTGGTGGTGGTGGGGAGTGGTTGCGTTGGTGGTGGTGGGGAGTGGTTGCGTTGTTGGTGGTGGGGAGTGGTTGTGTTGGTGGTGGTCAGTTGTTTGTTATTAGGACCAATGGGAATTTTGTAGTTTTCACTTTACTATAAACATGCATATTTTGGTCAATAAAACCAAGGACTGGTTAAAATTATAGTGTTGGTAGTAAAGTTTTTGGTGGTTTGTTGGTAGTGACAGATCAAAGGAATGATTTTAATTAGCTTTGTGTTTTTAAGATGTATGTTTTTGTTTGGTGGTGGAATCTTGGTGGTTTATTGAGAATCTTGGACTGAAATTAGTGTGTCTTTCTTAGTGACAAAATTTTGGGTAATTTAATAGCAAAACTGTCAAACCAAGGCCATTCCAGTAACTTTCTCTAGATAAACAGAGACAGAAAGACAAAAGAATAAGTACTAAAATTAAAAGAAAAACAGCTCTAGTAATTAACCAAGAGAAAAATTTAATCCACATACCAGAACATCTAAACCTTATCCATTTGAAATCCTCCATAGATAACCAACACAGCTTTTCTCTGGATACATAGACAGAAAGACAAAAAAAAATAAGCACTAAAATTAAAAAGAAAAACAGCTCTAGTAATTAACCAAGAGAATAATTTAACCCACATACCATAACATCTAAACCTTATCCATTCTAAACCCTGCATAGATAACCAACACAGCTATAGACTCACCCATATCAGTGACAGACACCCATAGGATCTTGCTGACAATATTAAAGATAGTGTGTTTCTGTGACTGGGAAGCGCGGCGACCCAGAGTGGCAAAGGTGGGGCGGAGGAGGTGACAGCAGGTTCTCACTCCCTCCAGACGCACCTCCTTGTGTTCACTGGTGAGGTAGTGATCCGCCACATGTCTCACGAACTGCATCAACGACTGGCCTGTGTGATGATGAATGAGAGAATAAGATGGAATATTGAAAGATGTCATTTTAAACACCACACACCACTGATTCGTATGATAACTTACTGGATATCTTTCTCTAGCTCTTTATACTTTCATCTAGTTCCTCTGACTCACCCGTGCCCTCGAAGTCAAAGGATCCCAGCGTCCTGAGAGCCAATACAATGCTGGCAGTGTCATGGTGGTCAGGGGAGGGCGGGGGAGGCGGCGCACCAGACCGACTAGGCACTGTTCTCTGCATGAGGATTTGTGACAGCATCCTCAGCAAACCCTCCGCAATGTCCCTCTGTGTCAAGGAATAGCAGGTGACTGGTTTGATGATATGATGATGGGATTAAAGTATTTGTGCCTTCCCTCCTCAATGTCCCTTCGTGTTAAGGATTAGAGAGAGAGATTGATTTGTTGTCACAGTGATGGAAAGATAGTGTTTGTTTTTTCTCTTTGCATTGTCCCTCTGTGTCAAGGAATAGCGAGTGACTTTGGTTCATTGTTATGGTGATGGGAATAGTGTTTGTTTCTTCCCTCTGCAATGTCTCTCTGTGTCAAGGAATAGCGTGTGACTGGTTTCTTGATATGGTGATATGGTGATATGTGTGTGTGTGTGTGTGTGTGTGTGTGTGTGTGTGTGTGTGTGTGTGTGTGTGTGTGTGTGTGTGTGTGTGTGTGTGTGTGTGTGTGTGTGTGTGTGTGTGTGTGCGTGCTATGCTTCATCTGAGCCACCCCATGAGACAGTCAGCTTGGTATACACACAGATAAATCTCTACCACAACCACCAGACTTACCTTGAGTGGTGGTATCTCGTTGGCCAGCTCCTGCAGGGCCACAGTGAGGGGCGGGGAGAGGCCGCTTGCCATCATGGGTTCCAGCAGTTCCTTCACATCAGCTCGCAAGGCTCCCTCCACACCCCGGGCCACCAGACTCACACACACGTACACTGCTGGCTCCACCGACCGCTTCTTGCTTGGTGTATCCTGTCAGTGGAGGGACAAAATGATGGTTGGAGGTAATGAATGTTGTGGTTAACCCATTCAGTACTAAGAGGCATTTTTACCATGATTTTTGGGTATAATGAAGATGGTTTTTTTTATTTTTTTTTATTTTTTTTACGTTAAGGCCTATAGCGCCTATAGGCACACTTGAAGAATGTATTGGAAGCGCTGTTCAGCCTCCACACAATAAGGGCGCAGGCAATTTTACTTATAGTAGTACCCAGAGTCTTCACTATTCTAATCCTCACAAAAGTTTCTGAAGCTGTATAAAATCACTAAACAATAACCAAAATGAATATGGAAATGCATCCTGGTACTGAAGGGGTTAAGGCAGAATGAGACACTAGACCACATTTTTTTTTGTTTCTTTTATTGTTTTTAATCTCTGAAAAATAAGAAGCATAAGAATAAACTGAACGAGGTCATTAAAAGCAGAACATAATAACAATAACTAAAATAGCTTATAATACATCAGAATCCAAACACCATAACAAACAGCAAGGGCCACACACACACCTTGGTGGGTAAAGAAGCCTTGATGACATCCATGATCTTGGGCAGGTATTTCTTGATGGCCGGCCCGACAGCAACAGCCAGGAGACCCAAGGAGATAAAAGCAGCGGGCCTCTCCCTCTCCCTTCCCCTGAGGCAGCCCAGGAGGTACCCCATGGTGGCCGACAGATAGCTGCAGGATGGAAGGAACAGCAGAGAGTCGATGAATACTACACACTGAATCAATTTACACCTGATACAATAAAGGACTAGATAGACTTAACGTTGATACACTAAAGGACTAACTAGGCTTCTTGGATCTTCATAAGCTTCTTGTATATTTATGTTTTGCGTCATTTGTTTAGTTTCAAATATTAATGCTTTCATCCGGCACCTTCCTTAGTTCTAGACTTTCCAAAACTAAGTAAAACTAAAAAATAAATATACACAACACTGCCTAGTAAATAGCACTCCTCAGGCTTCATAAAAGAAACTGATTCACTACTGAAAAATAAGCATATAAGATTAAAAATTCAGTTGTCACACATGAGTAGCATAAGTCTCTCAAAACACAACACAGTAACCAACCAAAAAACGTGAGGTTACAAATAAAAAATGTTAACCTCATGATTTCAAGCCACACAAGAGAAAATACACTGTAATGTCTAGTGTAAAAAAGTCACATTCTTTCTCACTCACCCTCAAAAGCTTAGGGGGGAACTGTATTAGCCATGACAACAATAAGAATGAGAAGGAAGGAAGGCAAGACTGAAGTAACTGTGTCATGAGCCAAATCAAGCCAATAACTGACTGACTGACTAACTGACAGGTTAGTTACTAAGTGCACACTCTCTTTCTCTACTGCCACGGAAGTGTGTGGAAGTGACAACAGCATAAACATTAAGTATATAACATTATTGGTCATTTTGAGTAGTTTATGAAACATGCAGTAACACATACACAGTCACACGCAGATAGGAAACACAGCAGATCACTGGTTATTGGTTAATGCTTTGAGGACTAAGACAAAATATCTTAAAAGGGAAAAAATGCAATAAAAATGTGAAGATAATCTCAAAACACTTAAATCTGTATTCTGAAATATTTTACTGTCTAGACTTTACTAATTTTAATACATTCTGGTGGAAGTTACTGAGGTTACCAAGGATGTTTTCAGACCAGTGGCAGTTTAACAAGAATTCTGCATCATGAGCGAAAAATACACCCATAGGAACATTGTGGTGACTAATCAAGGCTAATTTCAACAAGTTTTGGTGTACATTGATAGGGTTTTTAAGAGAAATTTCATTCCAGTAACAGTTTAACAAAAATTCTGCATTACCAATGGAAAGCAAACACCCAGGAGAACCAGACAAGTCATCCCTGTGGGCTTTGGCAGTGGTCTTGATGAACGAACAAAGCGTTTAAGAATACGAGGCAGTGAGAGGCAAGGCAGCCAGACAAGAGGAGAAGCCATGGCCAAGAGAACACGGGAGGACGGGGAGCTGTTTACCTGCGCCAATTGACCGTCAACATACACAGGTTTCCAGGACAAGGGGAGCTTGCAAAGAGAGGTACACACACTCACACACAACACAGGCCTCATAACACCTGAACGCAGTGTCAATGAGCCAATGGGCATGATGATATACAAACACAAGGGATAAACGTAACAATGGTATTCTCAAGCACTTCAGTGTCTCATCCTGACAATGCTCAACAGGCAGTACTGGAAGTTATTGGGATTTTCAAGGGCATTTTCAAGATTCAAGAAATAGTTTAATGAAGATTCTGTATTGTCAAGGAAAACATGCAAGAATACTAAATAAACCTTCTCTGTGGCCTTGGAACCTTGGAAGAACAGGGTGTACTGGAAATTATTGGGGTTTTCAAGGTAATTTTCAAGATTCTAGTGATAGTTTAATGAAGATTCTATATTCAGTGAATAAAACACCCAAGAATACCTGAATCACCATCTCTGTGGCCTGTAAACATTGTCTTGGTGATGAGGCGAAGCATTTGGGAATATGAATCAATGATGCATGATACACAGCAATGATGAGGGAAGTTACACTGGCTGAGAAGTATGTTTCATGGGTATGGGTGATGGAGATATCAGGCTGAGACTTGCACAATGGCAGAATTGTACAGGAGCTGCTATGAGGCAAAGCAGACTGCACATGGAATCAGTAATCAGATGAATAGTTATGCACACGTATCTTTAAACAGTCATTCAAGTCACTGGTGGACAAAAGTACTGAGCATAAAAGTACTGGGACAAGACAAACTGCACATTAAGTCGGTGGATATATTAATCATAGTACCATAGAAGTAATTAGTAGACAGTTAAGCATAAAAGTACTGGGACAAGACAAACTGCACATTAAGTCGGTGGACATATTAATCATAGTACCATAGAATTAATTAGTAGACAGTTAACACAAGTCACTGAGGGAAGAGACTCTAGATGTATTACCGTTAAAAAGACTGATATCACTGAGTCATGCAGACCTCCAAAAAACTGAGACGTTAATTTCAAAGGAGTATTTCAAAAGTTAGTCATGAAGATGGCTTGACTGTTGATTTCACTGCAAACAGGACAGTTAACAGAGGAATGAATGCATTAAACTCACTGCTAATATGAGAATAAACCACAATTATGAAAAAAAAAAAAATAATAATAATAAATGAATAAATAAATAAATAAATAAAACACTAAACCAATCACCCAGGTATAAATAACATAAAAATGGCAGGATGACCAATGAAAAATCTATAAAGACATTCACAACCAAACAAAACACACACGCACCACACACACATCGCTAACAAACAATACTTACGTCTGAGAGAAGTTTTCCTTATTGAGGGCTGCGAGTCTTGGCAAGATCTTGAGCAGTGCTGTTTGTATGAGAGTGTTGCGGCTGTTCCTCTGATTCAACACCTGAAGGGGAAAGGAAAAGAAAATAAGGTAATCTTTATATTCATCCTTTTTTTTTTTTTCACTTCCTTCATTTGAGTCCTTTCAATTCTCCTCTTCTTCCACCTATATTGTTTCCTCTCTTTTCTCTTCTATTTCTATTGTTTCTCTGTCTTTTATTCTCATATCTTTTTTCCTTCCTCATTTTTGTACTCCTCTTTTTACTTCTATTCCTTCTCTCCTACAATACCCCATCCTTCCTTACTCTTATTCCCTCTTCTCATCCTATCCCCTTCTCCTCCTTCTCCTCCTCTTACTTACTTTTCCACCCTTCACTTCAAGAGCTCACTCTCTACCTCAACCAGTCCTCACCTGTGTGCTAATAACATCATACTGCTCCAGGATAAGCTCTCGGCAGGTTCGACTCTCACAAGGCTGGTCCAGAATAGTGGTCTCTGTACCCCTGTTGAAGGACAAGGGGTTAGTAAAGAAGAATTGATGCTTGGTAGTCTATGAATTCTTAAACTGTATCTGAAATGCTTTGTTCTCTTCCCATGACTGTTTTCTAAGGCTATTGAGATGGTTAGTTGTGTTCTCAAGGGTGTTTCTCCTGTTAGTAATGTAGAAAACTTGTTATTCGGTCACTACAGTCATAAAAATGCACTTAAAAACTTGTGCCACTTTGACTACAGCCATTTGAAAGAAGTGAAGGGATAAAGTGTTTCAGAATATTTAACACAACTGTTACTTAAAATCTGAAGAGTCAAGACTGGATTGATACAGCAACAAGACAAGACATGCGGGGTCTATAACTGACATTCAAGTGGACATTTTTCTTTTTATATATACATCTTTTGTTGCCCTCAGCCTGCTTCCTCTCTTACATAAAAAAATAAATAAAAAAAAATTGTGGAAGTAAAACCATTACAACTAAGTCACAGGTGTTGTCTTACCCTATGCTTGTGTTGGCGTGGGAGGGCAGGCTGGAGAGGAGATCATGGGAGGTGAGATGAGGGGATACAGTGAGAGAGCCTTGCCCTCGGAGACGTTTCACCACTCCAGACACTCCTTCCTGGAACAATTTGGAGCAAAACATTAGCATCAACACGACTGCTTCTATTAATACAGCCCTCCCAGTTCACCTAACTCCTTCAATATTTCTTTTTTTCATCATGAGTTTTGGGTACGATTAGATTATTTAATTTACACAAGGAAGGGTTTATGGAGGTCAGAAGAATACTGGCCAGAGTCTTCACTATTTTAATCCCCACATATGTTTCTGAAGCTGTATAAAATCCCCAGATAATGAGCAGAATAAATATGAAAACACGTCATGGTACTGAAGGGGTTAATAGCACCAGCACCTTCCAATTCATTCATATCTTAAAAACTTCCCTACTCTCCAAGTTCTCTTAATAAAACCAGCACCTTCTAAATCACCTATATTCTAACTTCTCTACCCTATAAATTCTCTTAATACAACCAGCACCTACTAATTCATTCATATTCTAACTTCCTTACCCTCCAAGTTCTCTAAATACAACCAACACCCTATAAATCACCCATATTTTAATTTCTCAGCCCTCCAAGCTCTCTTAATAATACCAGCACCTCCTAATTTATTCAGAATTTAACTTCCCTACCTTTCTAGTTTTTCTCTTGAAAGCAGCACCTCCTACCTTCTTGGGCGGGGGAGCCTGGTAGTGGGTGAGGTGCTGCAACTGCTGGGTGAGGCGCTCCCATTCATTGTTGCTGCAGCGGAGGAGTTCGTTCAGCACCAAAAGGGAGCCATGCACTCGGTCCTCCCGTGTGAGGCTGCGCTCCTTGCTGCCATGGCTCTGGTCTTCAAATCCTGCCCATACCTCTGTCAGACACTGCTTGTACCTGTTGTGGTTGTGTGTTGTAGTTTTTTTGCTTATGTAAAAGTGGGAAACTGTCCAAGGATAACACAAAATGAAAAAAAGAAAAGAAAAAGGTCTACTTAGTTGCCAGTCTCCTTGCAGGTCAAAAAAAAAATAAATAAATAAAATAAATAAATAAATGAATAATAATAAAAAAATAATAAATAAATAAATAAAAAACAAAGCCTTGAAACCTCTCTCTAGTTGATTGTCTAAGCTGTATCCACCTTACCTCCCTTCTCCTAGTATAGTGGGAGCTATATATGAGAATATTATAGGTAGGGCATCACTGCTGTTCTAAAATTTTATACATTTACAATATATGGCTTTGTATTATCATGCATGAGTGTTTTATGGGTACTTCAAATAATTCAATAATCTACAAGGGAGATACTGTGGGTATGGTTGAGGTTAAAATGATAACATTGCCAGATAGGGAATTTCCAAACCTGCCATATAGGCCTAGAGTATCTTTACATTTGCATCCACTATAGGTCTCTTTTCTATTAAATTTCCTTTAAGTTTTCCATTATCTATATTTAGTAAGCTTCAATGCCTCCACCATACACCACACATTACCACAGCCTCACCACACCTCACCACGTCACCACAGCTTCACTGCAGCCCACACATCACAAAAGCAACACATCACCACACCTCACCACACATCACACAGCCTCACCACATGGTCTGCTGCATCTCCTTAGTCTCGCGCTGTGTGGTGATGGCCAGGGCGACACGCAGGGCAGCCACGGCATGTTCCCTGATGGCCGGCTTGGGGTCCCGCACGGCATGGAAGATCACATCCAAGAATTGCTGAACTTGCTGGAAGAAGTAGGTGGGCACAGACAGGGCCAGTTCACGTAGAAGCAGTGCCTGTGGGTGCCAAGGACAGGAGCAGATGAGATGAGAAATAAAAAGTTTGTTATCATTATTGTATGTTAATGAATACTTGTGGCCAGCCATGATTCGCTAAATTCCAGAAAAACTACATCATTTTGAGCAGTACACTCTCATGTCCTGTCCAGCACTCACAGCAGCCAGTCTGCGCCCCTCGTTGCGGTCCTCCAGCCACTCAAATGACCGCTTCACCAAATCATCCACATACTCCGTCATGAAGGTGCCGGACGTGAGAGCCAGGCGACCCACAGCCTTGGCTGTCAGTTCCACTACTCCAGTGTCAGGACTGCCGGAGGAAAAGCAGGTGTGCATGGTATCATAAATACACAAGATACAGAGATAGGCACAAACTCAATTCCTGTACAACGGAGATAAAAAAAAATTGTAGGTGTAATCTCATCTGTAAATCACAACAAATAACTATAGAGATACACAGAAACAACAACATATGCAAGATTTAAATTATATGCTACTGAGAGACAAAAAGACTGACAGTATAATATGTGCAAATCAATAAATAAACATAACAAGGTAAATTCACACAGACATAAATCAAAGTCTATACAACTTCGAAAAAAAACCATATACATACATAAACAGACACATAGTTCTAACCTGTTAGTGAGGTTCTTCAAATAGTTCCCAAAGCGACTGATGCGATGTCCAGTTTGCCCTATGTCCACATCCACCAGACTCACTAAGGGGAAACATTGCCTCTGTGAACTGCACTTTAAGCATCCCTTCGTCACAATCTCAACCCCAGCATCCCTTCATCCCAATCTCAAATAGACAAATACAATAACACAAGCTTATACTTTCATCACAGCCTCAACCCCAGCATCCTTTCATCAAAACCTCAGACTCTTCACTTACTGATGGCATAAATTCCTCCCTTCTTCTCATTGATGTCATTAGAGGTGACCATTTCAAAGATGTGCTGGTTGAAGGCATCCAGGAAGGCCACCAAGGCATCCACAGACACCTGAAACATTGGACACTTCAATTTGCTGCATTGGAATGCTTTGGGTTTCAACTCAGAACATCAGGAATCTTAATTCAGGTTTCTCTCTTACTGATTCACGGAGTATGATTTTGTGAAGGTGAAATGCAGGAGTTGGTTTAAAGGTATGAGGTTCCTTGATGTTTGATTATATACATGCATTTATTTGTAGCTTTAATGTTACAATGAAAATGAGCATGTGTTCTCTCTTTCTTCTCCTATACTTCCTCATCCTTCTTTCTTATAACTCTTTCTCCTCCTCCTCCTACAGAAATCTCTTAATAAATGCAAGTGAGTAATAAGTAGTGGAGAAGTGAAGTTCATGAAGACAAGAAATCAAGCAAAGTGAACATCATTATCAAAGCATCAAGTCCCCCAACACCCCAGAGTGCCTCACCTCCCTCAGCTCGGTGGTAACATAGCGCTGCAGGTCACACGCCGCCTTTACCCTCGTCTCCTCCTGGCGGGACTTCAGCCCCACCACGAACTGATTCATCTTGATGTTACTCATTTTGGCCAGCCTCTGCTACCTGCCTCTCTCACTCACAACCTGTAAAATACCCTAAACACACACACACAAATATATTACTTGACATTGTACGTACTTACTTCCCTGCACAAACTAAACTCACACATATGAATTTATTGTTTGGTGTTTTATTGTTTCATTAGTAATCTATATAAAGGTTGACAAAGTTGAGTGTAAGTGTGAGTGTGGGTGTGTGTGTGTGTGTGTGTGTGTGTGTGTGTGTGTGTGTGTGTGTGTGTGTGTGTGTGTGTGTGTGTGTGTGTTGGCTCCATCCAATATGAAATTGCTGGCCTAGTAAACAGACAGATTGTGTATATGTTAGATTAAGCTTAAAAATTATGGAATTAAAGGTGCTTTTCCTTAAAATGATTACAAGGAATCAGACAACTGGTTTCTCCTGCTATCAGCCGCGAGTGATGAATAACTTTGGTGATTTAGAATCCAACCTCACCAGGGCCTTCCTACAGAAAACAAACTAGCTCCACTGCATATAGCCTGAACAATCACCACCGCATACTGCACCTTTGGGGCACTAGAGGCTGTGACACACAGCTTGCACAGCCCCAACAAACCCCCAAGAAGAAGAACTTTAGAATCTCTCAGTTTAAACTCAAAACTAATGAAATATCTCACAGCAAAGTAAATCATTCATAATGTCAAGGCACTGTTCAATTGTTCACCTGAAATGTCTTGTACTTAAAACATGCTATAACCAAAATATCTCAGAAATTACAGTAGAAAAGAAAAATAATTATATAATATTCCTACAATACTTTATAACCCCACATATTTTATAACCAACACACAACACAACTTGAAAACAATACCTCATTGAAAAAAAAAAAAAACGTTACACCACCACAGCATTCTAAATCCAAAAAAGAAAAAAGAAAAAACAGGAAAACTAAACTAAATTAAACCTCTACTACTAAAAACAAGACGACAAGATAAAAAGTAAAAAAAGGCAAATCAACAAAAAAATGGCTTTCAAACAACACGTTACAAGCCTACACAACCTCAAACCTACAAAACACCTCAGATTAATGCACGCCTCCTTAAACCCTTTCCTGCAACTCACGTGTCACGTTCTCAGTAAGCACCTGGTCGTTACCTACCTTTTCTAACCCCACCTGTGCTTTTCTATGACCTTCTCCCGCATTATCTCGTAGTCCCAAGGTTCTACCAGGTCAGGTCAGGATGCTGCTCGGTCAGATCAAAGGCAATTACGTCCTCTCTCTCTCTCTCTCTCTCTCTCTCTCGTTCTCTTTCAGTCTCGCAGTTTGTTGTTGGGTGGCGCAGTTCTTGTCTTGTTTTTGATCTTTACAACTCTCTCGGCCTATTTTTGCTTTAATTCGAGAAATATTGTATCTAGTTTTAATATATGTGAAAGGTAGAGGCAAGGAGATGGTCTAGATTATAGTAGTAGGTCGCGCTAGGGGGAATTATTGTGGGTTTGGGTACTTTTAGTGGGATTTATATGCGCGTATTGCCAAGGGATATTTGTTTAATTTGGAAGGAAAAAGTAGTAGTAGTAGTAGTAGTAGTAGTAGTAGTAGTAGTAGTAGTAGTAGTACGTGGCGCATATAACACGTGATTGAATGCTCTCTCTCTCTCTCTCTCTCTCTCTCTCCATATTTATATCGCTCCTATCTCCCTCCTGACTCGTCATTTAAAGCTCCTCTAGGTTAACTTATTTCCACATCTCATACGCACTACTAACAATATTTATAACTGATGAGTAGGGCAAACTTTACACAGCTGTTTATCGATCTTTACTTCAGCACTGGGACGCTTTTTTTCTGAATTTTGGGTACGTTAGATTATTTTATTTGCATTAGGAAGGGTCAATGGAGCTCAGAAGATTAATGGCCAGTCTTCGCTATTTCAATCCCCACATAAGCTACATAAAGCTACATAAGCCCACATAAAGCAACATAAAATTGCCAAATAGTAAGCAGAATGAATATGAAACTGCGTCATGGTACTCAAGGGGTTAAATTTTGTACCAACAATTAAATCAATATCGATTCCAAAGTTGACATGTATTTTCCTACGTTTTGATTTTCATGTTAGTTTTTTTTCATCAGTATTCATGGTCAAGGCATTAGTATAGCAAGGAAATCATGTCAAGAATGGAAATAATACTTTCTGGGGAGATATGCGAGTACTGGATTATCTGCATGGTTTTGTACCCCACCATCGATCATGCACACCACCACTTAGCAGGCTAAACTTTGCACCATTCAGTCACTAACACCACTAATTTGCTAAGATGTATCAATTAATTTCTAATGTATTTTATAGTGTCTCCACATGATAAGGCTGCGATTGTGCTGCGAATGCATAAAAATCAACTTCGCAAAAAATAAGAGACGGATCTGAACGAAGCAATGAGAAACAGGAGCGAGAGGCAGGTAAAGATTTTGCTAGTGAGCGCTACACAGAGACTGCCCACCCCTTCTCCCTGCACCTCCCACCTCACCCCACTCCACAGAACACCAGCCCACCCTCACCCTGCCCCACACAAGCCCACTCCACCACGGCACAACCACCAGCAGCTCAGTTCATTTTAGGACGGCCGAGCGGCGTAGTCACGGGAGAAGGGTGCGACAAATTTATCATGTGGTGAATGTTAGCGAGACTTCCCACCCCACGCATTCTCCCTCTTTCTCTCTTTAACTGAACGTCAGGGAGTATTTTACAGCACTGAGCGGTGACTATGTGCTAAGTTAAAGGGGAACATTAAATAGACAAGATGTTACGCGTTACAATACACCATGTCGCTGGGCTGGAGGGATGCTGGGCAGTCCTCAAAAGGGGTCACCGCAGGGGGCCATGTGACCTCCGCCGCTTTCATGCAAGTGCCTCAGCGGGGTCATCTCTCATCCCTCAAGCAGATGACTTTGCTGAACGCCATATTGGGCCGCGGAGACATGACCAGGAGAAGATGCTGAGTATGCTGGGGTTCAAGGTAAGGCCACGAGAGTTGTTTTTGAATGAATGCAGCATCTCCGCACCTCCCTCGCTCCGACTACGCTGCTGCAGTTTCGCCCCGCTCCGACACCCACCTGCTCCTCTCTCTCTCTCTCTCTCTCTCTCTCTTCATTATCATCATCTTAGCTTTATTTAACTTTTTTTTTATGTTGTGTAAGATTAAAGTTTGAATATGTGGGTTTTTCTGCTACACTTCTGTTTTTGGTCTATTTATGCTCTCTCTCTCTCTCTCTCTCTCTCTCTCTCTCTCTCTCTCTCTCTCTTGATACGGTGTGTGTGTGTGTAACTATAATATAACTATAATATACAGGAGAAAGTTTCATCAAGACAAAGAAGCAATACTCACACATCATTTTTTCATAATAATAATAATTATTATTATTATTATAACTAGCCACCCACAAAAAACGACCTTGTGTGGGCTCTCGTGCAGGTAGTACTCAAGTTAATGACCTTGAAAAAAAATTATACTGACTTGCAGATGACAAAATAACCTATAGCACGTATCTCGAACATAGAGAGCGAGTTTGAGTAGATAAAGTACTTTAGTTAGGGGCTTCAAAAGACTGTTGGCCTGCATATGATTAAATAATAGGTGATTTAGCTACAATGTGCCACTATGCTATAGGAAAGACTAAATATACGTTAGGTATTAAACTGTGGTAGTGCAGAGAACCAGAGAAACATAGACAGAATAAATTTTCTTTGCGTGACTTTAAATAAATTAAAAAGCCAAACGCAGAGACAAATGAAGGTTATGAAAGGCATTATAACCGTTATTACTCCCATCATAAAATATTCTAACTACAGCAATGACAAAATATAATATTCAAGGGTAACGAACCAATATAATTACATAAACCATGACTTGGAATTAATACAACTACTTTCAAATAAACAATCTTCGGATGACGGCCTACCATGATTCTCTCTAAACCACGAGGGCGCCCCCCCCCCCCGCATCTCTCTCTCTCTCTCTCTCTCTCTCTCTCTCTCTTGGCCTCGCAACCGGTTAAATTCAGTTTCCCAGGCACGTGAGGGGAAGGGGAGAGGATGGGAAGGTAAGGTGGGGGTGGAGAAGAGGCAAGGAGGAAGGAAGGGAGGGAGGAAGGTGGCGTGACGGGGAAAGTAGGAGAACAGACTGCAGGTGGTAGTGGTGATGGTGGTTTACTGAAGTCAATATGTCTGTCACTCTTGGCATATGTAAGAGAGAGAGAGAGAGAGAGAGAGAGAGAGAGAGAGAGAGGATGATATAACAACTTGGATGATAAGGTATTTATCAAAAAAGTGAAAAAAAAGTAATTGCTGCAGCTATATAATCATATAAAAAGTTTAAACATTCTCTCTCTCTCTCTCTCTCTCTCTCTCTCTCTCTCTTAATACAGTATCAAAGCGTAATTACAAACAATTCGTGATTTATATTCTCGTGTGTGTGTGTGTGTGTGTGTGTCTTTCTACGCCGTCTTTTTGTGTATATGTATGTGCGTGACCCTACTCTCACACGCACAGTCGCACACACGCAAACTATTCCTTGCCATTTCATGATCTATGTATGCTTGAGTGGCAGAGTTATTGATCTCTACTTTATCCAGTCTCTCTGCACACACACGGGTAGGACTGTGGTCTCAGTCCCACCCCAAGATCGGTCTATGAGCTCTGAGCTCGCTCCGTAATGGTAAAGGCTGGCTGGGTGATCAGCAGACGACCATTGTGAATTACGCACACACACACACACACACACACTACTGCTACTACTACAACTGTTATTTTTCGCTCCAATAGTCATATTATTCACCCATGAAAGTGTCAAATTTCCCCTTGTTTTTTTCATTTTATTTGTCAGTATTCTCCTTGTTTCTCCTTAACTTGTCAATTTATCTGTTGCCATATACTAGTGTCCTTGAGTGGTTCCTTTGTCAATATTGCCTTTATTGTATTCCCTTACTTGATATCGGCTTAATAATACAGATTTGCTCGTAGTTCGTATTCTCAAACACTTCTGTGCTTCACCTCCACTATTTCAAAAGGCTTTATTTAAATTGACACGAGTTTTTAAAGGTGTTTTTATGATTGTAGAGATAAAGTGACAAGATTTTTACATTATTAACTGGAGAAACTCTTGAAAACCTCGCTGATCATTTCTGTGGCCTTGGAAAATATTCGTGGTGAGCAAGCAAAGCATTTCTGAATATGGGGCTTTTTTAGTTCCTCCGTCAGTATTGCCCTTGGTTCCTCCTTTCCTTCTCTGGGGCCACTTGCTCTCCAACGCCGTGTCTCCGGCACTTGACAGTGCTAAACATGGGGGGCGTTTTATTTATATACCGATGCTTGTTGCTGGCTATGGCGCGGCGTGCAGGGCCAGAATGTTTCGCTTGCTGCTACTTCTGCTACTGCTGCTTTTCAGGGTTCACGGCCAAGGCGCAGAGTTGTACTAGCTATAATGAAGCGTATTGTGGTCTATCTCTTGTTTTATTAAGTCGTGGATATATTTTTCCAGACGCTTTATTCTTGCATGACTGATCACGGCTGTTTTCAAAGGATAATTAGACGAGAGGAGGTTTTCATGAGCTAGATTTCTTGTTAAACTATTACTAAAATCGTAAAAACTAGATAGCATAGACTAGAGCTGCCTCAATGCTATGTCACCAAGAATGTTTTCAAGGGCCACTGATGTTATCAAATGAATTTTCGTGTGTGATCCGCCCATTGCTGATGAAATGTCTTTGTTGAACCATCATAATCGTAAACACGCTCAAGAAAAGTCAATAATTTCAGCGATAGAGTTGCGTCTCCCCTCAGGAATGTTTGTAAAGGTCATGGATTCTTTTTATTGGGTTTTCATTATTTCTTCTCCACTGACGAGACAGAATTCTTGTTAAACTATACCTAGAATCCTTAACACATCCATGACAACTCTGACTTCGACCAGAGAGCTGCCCGTCTGTGCCATATCATCGTAGCCCGCTTATATAATTGGATAAGTTTTTCTTGTACTTGTCTCTCCTTCAGTCTCATAACCAACGTTCATTCTCTTGTCTCTTCGCCTCTACGCAATTTACATCATCTCTCTCTCTCTCTCTCTCTCTCTCTCTCTCTCTCTCTCTCTCTCTCTCTCTCTGCTGCAATGAGTATACAAGTTGTAGCAAAATTTCTTCGTTGCATTCTCTCTCTCTCTCTCTCTCTCTCTCTCTCTCTCTCTCTCTCTCTCAGTGCAACCCTCGCTACAGGTCCCCACACACTCTCTCTCTCTCTCTCTCTCTCTCTCTCTCTCGTAACCTCCTTCAGATAACAAGGGAACGGTTGAGACTTACTGAGATAAAAACTGATAGGCCAATGAAAAAAATCACAAAGTCCTTCAATAGAGTATTTTTTGTCAGTCAGTATACTCTGAAATTGTTAGATACGCCGCATGGGTCTTCCCTTTGTTGTCGTCGTTGTTGTTCTCGCACTCCGCTTCCCCCCCTTCCTTCCCATCTTCATCCCCCTTCTCTCCATCGTCCTCCTCCTCTTTTTTCTTTCTCCATTATATTTTAGCGCTTATTCCTCCTCCTCCTCCTTTTTGTATTTCTCCTTTACATTCTAACTCTTCTCTTTTTCCTCTTTCTTATTCCTTCTTAATATTCTACGGTAATTCTTTCCTTCCTCTTTTTATTCCTCCTTTGCATTTTCGCTCTTACTCCTCCTCCTCTACTTTCTTCTTTTATCTCATTCGTTATCTTGGATTGATGTGAAAACCGGCTTTTTCCTTTCATTTTTAAGGCTATTTTAAGACATACATTTCATCTATATTTATCGTTTCACTAAATTTACTGATTTCACTTATTAATTTATCATTCAACATCGTGTTTTAGTCATTAAGTGTAAATTGGCAAATTCCATTACATGCAGTTAATTGAGGGAGGAGAATACGTCACGATACAAATATTTTGAATTAATGAGGAAGATACGTAAACGATGCAGGTGTTCTGAATTAACCCCTTGATTATCATGAAGTGTTTCCATATTCATTCAGCTTACTATTTTGTGATTTTATAAAGCTTCTGAAACTTGTGTGGAAATTAAAATAGTGAAGACTGGCCGTTTATCTTCTGACCTCCATACACCCTTCTTAATGTCAATAAAATACTCTAATCGCACACAAATAAAGTAAAAATGTGTCCTAGTGTTGAAGAGGTTACTATCTTTTCTGGCATAGATGAGGCAAGAAAAGGTGATTAGGGGCCACAGAGAAAGAAGAGAAAAATAAAAGTGGTATTGCCGACACACGTTACATCACCTTACAGATAGTACAGTTGCAGAACACTCGATTCCCCTATAGCCAGTGTTTAGTACTGTTTATCTCAGTGACGATAACCGTGGCCTTCAGATAGAGACTGTCTGGGCTATAATTAATAACACACCTGCTTCACCGGCCCCTCGTGACTTAGGAGAATAGAACTAAGGAAACTGAGTCTGTTACTGAGATCAAATTATTAGTACTATGCTAAATATCCTTCCTATGGTCTCAATTCAGAAATGCTTTGCTCTCTCATTACTAGTGTTTTTCTAAGGCCATATGGATAATTAGGGTTTTCAAGACTTTCTCCTGTTATCAATGTAAAAATCTTGTTCAACTATCATTAGAACCATAAAAATGCCCCTAGCTCCTTCAGCACCATGATGTGTTTCCATATTCATTGTGCTTACTATTTGTCGATTTTATACAGCTTTAGAAATTTATGTGGGGATTAAAATAATGAAGACTGGCCATTAATTTTCTAACCTCCATAAACTCTTATTAATGTCAACAAAATCATCTAATCATGCCCAAAATTTATGTTGCAGATGTGTCCCACTACTGAAGAGCTTAAAAATTGAATGCAAAAGCAAATTTGCATCCCTAAGA
>NC_059282.1:9646055-9691055 GCF_017591435.1 Portunus trituberculatus
AGTGGCATGTTGAGGTCATTGGTTTAAGAAGACAGTGCAGTTGAGAATTCTTGTTCAAACTAAAGATAACTATGGAAGACAAGAGATAATGAGATCAATTAACATTAATAAAAGAATACCAGCATCTAATTTCCTGTTTATAGTTTAGTCTAAGTAACTATTTCTTAACTGAATCTATTAAAACTCCCTTCCTCAGGTGATCTAACACTTCAGAGACAAACACTGCCTTTAGAATATGAGGGAATGCATATTAGTCACCTGTTTCTTACCTGAATATTCCTCAAATTAACTTCCAGCATAAGAACATAGGAAAATTCATACTAAGCAACTGTATCTTAGCTGAATCTACTGGAATTGAATCTCCTCCCTCAGGTGACTAAACACATAGGAGACCAAGCACTGCCACCGGAACACCTGACCAACACACAGTTCAAACGCACCTCGGAGTTCCTGACACACCCGATCTTCAACACACACCACTCAGAGACTCAGCTGGTGCGCTACATGAAGATCCTGGAGAACAAGGATGTCTCCCTGGTGCACTCCATGATCCCCCTGGTGAGCAGATGGGAGTGAGACTAGCAAGGAGTGAGCTGGGCAGGTAAAGTGAAAGCCCACACCTACATAACATCAGTGACATTTAAATCAAGGAACAAGCATGGCTCTAGATTGATCACACAGGCTAAGGGAGCGAGAATAGACTAGATGGGGATGAGCTGGGCAGGTAAAGTGAAAGCCCACACCTACATAACATCAGTGACATTTAAAAACAGAACAAGCGTGGCCGTAGAGCAATCACACAGACTAAGGGATCAAGGATAGACTACCTTAAGTTAACCAATAAGAATTCTCCACTTCAATCAGACTGTCCACTCTTGGCAGTCTCCACCACTCCACCCAGGGTCCTCACAATGTATTTTTCTCCACACACACTCCTCCCAGTACCTCCAGCTGTTCCGTGTGTCTCCCAGGGCTCCTGCACCATGAAGCTCAACAGTTCTACCGAGATGATGCCGTGCAGCTTCCCCCACTTCACCGAGATCCACCCGTTCGCCCCCCAGGAGCAGGCATTGGGTTACCGCCTCCTGTTTGAAGAGCTGGAGAAAGACCTGTGTGAGATTACCGGCTATGACAAGATCTCCTTCCAGCCCAACAGGTGTGTGTGTGTGTGTGTGTGTGCATGTGCGTGTAATTCACTGTTTGATCTGCTGCAGTCTCTGACGAGACAGCCAGACGTTACCCTACGGAACGAGCTCAGAGCTCATTATTTCCGATCTTGGGATAGGTCTGAGACCAGGCACACACCACACACCGGGACAACAAGGTCACAACTCCTCGATTTACATCCTGTACCTACTCACTGCTGGGTGAACAGGGGCTACACGTGAAAGGAGACACGCCCAAATATCTGTGCATGTGTGTGTGTGTGTGTGTGTGTGTGTGTGTGTGTGTGTGTGTGTGTGTGTGTGTGTGTGTGTGTGTGTGTGTGTGTGTGTGTGTGTGTGTGTGTGTGTGTGTCTGTTTATTTACCTAGTTGTAGTTTTACAGGGCCTGGGCTTTACACTCGTGTGGCCCCGTTTCCATATCTACACTTATCCAATTTTTCTTTAAAGCTATGCACACTCTTTGCTGACACCACTTCCTCACTCAAACTGTTCCAAGTCTCAAACTCTGTGTGTGTGTGTGTGTGTGTGTGTGTGTGTGTGTGTGTGTGTGTGTGTGTGTATTTACCTAGTTGTATTGTACAGGGTTCAAGCAGGACTCATAGTGTCCTGTCTCCATATCTCCATTTACCTGTGTGTGTGTGTGTCAGCATGTTTATAAAGTATTCAAAAGAGCCTGCTTCTGTATTGTGTTTAAGTGAGTGAGGACTTGTCTAGTAGTTGATTTAGTTTCTTTTATAATTTGTGGTTGTTTCTTGTCTCTCTCACTTCTTATGTCCAGGAGTTAAGTGAAATTCTGTTCCTTTCTTTATAATGGTCTTCCCTTTAGTTTGTATTATTTCTTGTCTCTGTCGTCTCTTCTTCTAGTTCACAGATGTATTTGTGTGAGTAATTCAGTCTTATTATCTCACAGTATTCCATTTCACAAGGAACCTGCACTCTACTCTCTTCCTCAGTCTGACCTAAAGAACACCCACTTTTTTTTCTCATTGCCCAAACAACCATGGCACCCTTCCCTTCCTCACTCACTTCCTCCACCTTCTTCACTCTCCATCAAAGACCTCTTCCCCCACAGTTACCTTCACAAAGAACTCCCAGTCACCCAAGATTTTACTCTACCTTCTTCACTGTCCACTAAAGACTTCTTCCCTCACAGCCACCCTCCATAGAACTCCTGCAGTCACCCAAACTTATACTTTCTTCACTCTCCACCAAAGACTACTTCCCCTACAGTGGTGCCCAGGGTGAGTACGCCGGGCTGCGTGCCATCATGTCCTACCTTGACGCACGAGGGGAGGGCCATCGCAACGTGTGTCTCATCCCCACCTCAGCCCACGGCACCAACCCGGCCTCTGCTCAGATGGCTGGCATGAAAGTGGAGCCTGTCAATGTGGACAAGGATGGGTCTATTGACATGGGCCATCTGGTGGGGAAGGTGAGGACTGGTTAGATGTATATAGCTCTCCAGCAGACCATGATTGACTACAGAGAAAGTACAGATTGATTGTAGCACTGGCAGAAGGTATGGATTGACTCATAGATGCTAGATATACTAAAGTTCCATTAGTTATTAGATGATTATAACTCTGCAGCAGGCTTTGATTGACTACTTGATGGTTTGTGGCACTGGAAGAAGGTACAGATTGATTTTAGCATTGGCAGAAGGTATGGATTGACTCAAAACATTAGTTGTTAGGCTATGCTGCAGACTTTGATGGACTGCTTGATGGTTAGCACTGGGAGAAGGTATGGGTTGAATCAGTGTTGCCAGATAAGGCCAGCTAGCTCTTGTTTTATACATTTCACTCCTAAATAGCTGGTTGTGGCATTGTTAGAGTGTCATGTGGCAGCAGCACAAGAAAGAGACTGATTTAACCCCTTCATTACCAGGACACATTTTCATATTTATTCGGCATACTAGTCAATGATTTTCTACAGCTTCAGAAACTTATGTGGGATTACAATAGTGAAGACTGGCTATTAATCTTCTGACCTTCATTGAACCTTCTTAATGTTAATAAAATTGCCTAATCACACCCAAACTCATGGTAAAAATGCATCCCAGTACTGAAGGGGTTAAAGGTACCAAATCCAAATTAGTTTATATATATATATATATATATATATATATATATATATATATATATATATATATATATATATATATATATATATATATATATATATATATATATATATATCTTCTGTATCATCAAATTTGGCGCTGTAGTTGTCACGATGGGAGAAGATACAGACTGACCTGCTGTTCACCTGCAGATCAAGAAGCATGAGAAGCAGCTGGCGTGTCTCATGATCACTTACCCATCGACCAATGGTGTATTTGAGGACAACGTGAAGGATGTCTGCCAGATGGTGCATGATGCTGGAGGACAGGTAACGTTATCGGGCTCTTCATCTCACCTCACCCATCGTACACTGCTCACTGCTAAGACTTCTCTCTGTCACTGTTGATGTAAGAAATTAGCACATCTTTTCTTTCTAAAATATGATGTGGAAGGTTTCAGTTATTCACCATGCTGTTTTCAAGTGCTCCCTCTCACCTCATCCATTGTACACTACTCACTGCTACCCCTTCTCTCTGTCACTGTTGATGTAAGAAAAATGTGTAAGGTTTCAGTTATTTACCATGCATCACTTTGATCTATTACATGACTTTCTGGGAGTTGGTATATGTAGTGTTAGGAATTATGGACTCAAATCTTTCTTTCTTTTTTCCAGTGTATGTAAATTTTCTGTATCATTTATCATATATCACACACAAACATTGCATAACTGTGGATTGATAAAGTATAATGTAATGAATTATTGACTCAAACTCACTGAACACATACACACACACACACTCTCCCTAACAGGTTTACCTCGATGGCGCCAACATGAATGCCCAAGTTGGTTTGTGCCGGCCGGGAGATATCGGATCTGATGTTTCTCACTTGAACCTCCACAAGACCTTCTGCATCCCACACGGAGGAGGAGGACCTGGCATGGGGCCGATAGGAGTGTGAGTCAAGTTCTTCTGTAGTCATGCAAGCTCCAGTAGTCAGTTCTGTCTTTACTGCTACGTAATCTCTTCCCTTCCCCATCTGTAACTTTTTAAGCATTTATTTTTGTTGTTACAGCTTCTTTTTTTTTTCTATCACCTTGGAACCTAGAAAAGAACTCTCTCTCTCTCTCTCTCTCTCTCTCTCTCTCTCTCTCTCTCTCTCTCTCTCTCTCTCTCTCTCTCTCTCTCTCTCTCTCTCTCTCTCTCTCGTTTGCTCTATTAGTTCTGTGGTATTCAAGGGTATATGCATCAGTACTTCAGTTTGTACCAGCATATAAACTCTACATTATTTTCTTACATGTCTTTATATATGAGTCAGCAATGTACATCACACACAGACTTAAATTTCTTGCTTATATTTACTTGACTGTCATCTCACTTATATAAAGGACACAAAGGAGCATTTAATATCACACACATACAGATTTCCTGCTTACATTTTCCTGGCTATCTTCTCACTCACATAAAGGACACAAGAACCATTTAACAACACACATACACACACAAACAGATTTCTTGTTTATATTCACCTGGCTCTCTTCTCACTGCCAGCAAGCGTCACCTGGAGCCATACCTGCCCAGCCACCCTATCATTGATCCCATGGCCCTCATGCAAAAGAGAGCCCGCAGTTTTGGTGTGGTGTCTGCTGCTCCCTACGGTTCTGCTGCCATTCTTCCCTATCTCCTGGGCCTATGTCAAGGTGAGAAGAGATGGAATCAAATCTTTAACCCCTCCATTACTAGAATGCACATTTATCATGAATAATTGGTCTTATTAGATGATTTTATTGACATTAGTAAGGGTGCATGGACGTCAGAAGGTTAATGGCCAAAGTCTTCACTATTTTAATCTCCCACGTAAGTCTCCAAAGCTGTATAAAATTGCCAAATTGGACACACATAAATATGAAAACATGTCATGGTACTGAAGAGGTTAATATCTATGTGTGTGTGTGTGTGTGTGTGTTTTGTTATCATTTTTTTTTCCTTCAGCACTACTCATTATTCTTACTCCATTTATCTTTCTTTTTCTTTTTTTCCTTCATTCTTTTCTTCCTCATCATCCTTATTTCCTCCTGTTGATTTCAAGATAAGTTTCTCTCCAGTAAGGTCACGCTGTATGTGTCGTGAGGGAGATCACTGATTTGAGAGAGCGATGTGTTTTTTTCCGGCAGATGATGGGGCCGAAGGGACTGCGAGAGGCAACACAGGTGGCCATCCTCAATGCTAACTACATGGCCAAGAGGCTGGAGAAAGACTACAAGGTGAACACCAGTGAATTCTTCGTTTTGTGACTTCTACTGCTTTCCTAGTCAATAAGAGAACCAGAGAACCAGAAAGAGCAGAAGTATGTATGTCTTTCTTCACAACCTTCTCTCTGTGGCCTCCTTCAGGTGCTGTACCGTGGCTCCAATGACCTGGTGGCTCACGAGTTTATTCTGGACATGCGGGAGTTCAAGAAGACAGCGGGCATTGAGGCGACAGACATTGCCAAGCGTCTCCAGGATTATGGTGTGTAAGAATGCTTCTATCTATTCTACTCCTGGTTCCATTTGTCAATATTACTCCTTTTCTTCTTCATTCCCTGTATACACATTGCTACATGACATTAGTTAAGACAGAGAAAGTAAGTTACTCCATCAGAATCTTCACCCTGTAATACATCTACACAGGAATACAGTGTCCTCTGTTATATTCACATACCTACACAGTGTCTACTCCAATTTTCAGTGTTATAAGCATCACCACTCCTACCACTACACTCCTTTCCTCCGCCAGGTTTCCACGCCCCCACCATGTCCTGGCCGGTGGCTGGGAGTCTCATGGTGGAGCCTACAGAGTCTGAGGACAAAGGGGAGCTTGATAGGTTCTGTGATGCAATGTTGAGTGAGTATTGCTTATCCATCAACACTTCTATAAAAGCCTCGTCACTGCTACTCTGCTAGGAATAACTGCTAGGTGTTGATTGGTTCTTTTCTTCATTTCCTTACTCTGTTATTCATTACGTGCTAGATTAGTTATGGGTGTCTGTGGTGCTGTGCTTGCTTACAGGCCTCAGGGTTTGTACTCAGATTAATCCAGTCCCTTTTATCATTTATTCTGTTTCTTATCCTGGTAGTTCTCATCATAGATGTGTTCTTCTCTCCATATGCTATTTATTCAACATCTTTCTGATCTGCTTCTCTTTTCCCTTTACTCTAGTCTGCTGTGCTTGAGTTATACAATGATCTCTATATTTGTCCTTTTCTCCTTTACTCTAAAGTGTCTCCTGGATTCAAAACAATTGCAGCTTATTGATGATATAATTGAATAATACTTGTTTTCTGTTGATCAGCACACTTATGACAAGGTTGACTATGACTTTCCTCAAGATCTAACAGCCACGCATTTCCTGGGACACCATTCAGACCGAGACACAGGAGCCACTTTATAGTACCATTCCTTAAAGATCCCTCTGGTCTGTGTGTTCTCATGCTGATCCACTCACATCCTTGTCACAGTTTGTTCACCCAGTACACTTTCTCACATGCTCCTCTCGGTTTCAGTGATTCGCCAGGAGATCCGTGACCTGGAGGAAGGACGTAGTGATCCCAAATGCAACCCGCTCAACATGTCACCTCACCCACTGGTCACTGTCACCAGCTCCACCTGGGACCGACCCTACACTCGAGAACAGGCTGCCTTCCCTGCTGTGAGTAGGCCTAACTGACACATTAACTTAACATTCCCTTTCCTGTCTTTACTATACAGTGTTATGTGACTCGGGCAATCATTCATGTCCCTTCACCTTCCTCCTTCAGATATGCCAGACTGTTACTCTCTGTGGTTCTTTTTTATTAACTTGTGTCTTTGTCCTCCTCTCCCCCAGCCTTTCATCCGTCCTGAATCGAAGTGGTGGCCAACGGTAGGAAGGATTGACGACATCTATGGTGACCGCAACCTTGTGTGCACGTGTCCCCCCATGGAGGCTTACACTTCACCCTACGACCAGTGATGAGAGGAGAGTCACACACTTGAGCTCCTAACACATGTCCATCTCCCTTCCTTCCTTTGTTTCCTAGTACCTTCCTGTTATCTTCCTCCAGTTCACTTCTTTCCTTTCTATAAAATGTATCTTCCTTCTTTCCTTCATTTTCCAGTACCTTTTTCAATTATCCCTTCCTTTCCTTTCAATCTAGTGTTATATCTTCCTTCCTTCATTTCTCAGTGCTAAAGCTTCCTGTCTTCCTTTATTCTTATCATCCTCTCCACTTTTCTTTCTTCAGTGCTCTTCTAAAATCTTTTTCTTCCTCTCCAAGTAATGCTATGTTTATCATCCTTTGTTTCCCCAGTACTTCCTCTTCCTTCTTTCCTTAATCTCCAGTCTTGACAGCTTCTTTATGTTGTCTTTCCTTCAGTCCTTATCTAGAATCCCCTCCATTTTCTTTCTTTTCTCTCCCATTATTCCTTCCATCTTTCCTTTCCTTCCTTCCTTTCTACTCCTAACACCTTCCTTCTGTGTGTGTGTGTGTGTGTGTGTGTGTGTGTGTGTGTGTGTGTGTGTGTGTGTGTGTGTGTGTGTGTGTGTGTGTGTGTAGGCACTTGGTATATATATTGCACTATTCTCTAAAAAATGTATACATCTTGATTATACAAACTTGTGTATGCATATATAAAACTATAGAAATATACAGTAAATATAGGATCTAAAGCTTAAAAGACAATATCAGTGAGAGAGAGAGAGAGAGAGAGAGAGAGAGAGAGAGAGAGAGAGAGAGAGAGAGAATATCATTTACATATTATGCAATCTAATGTTGACTAATACAACTCACATTTATTCTGATCAGTTGTCAAGACTCGTTCATAGTCAGTAAGGTAAGGCTGTGTGCAATCAATACTCCCAGCACTGAGGAACACTTGGTAAGTTCTCCCCACAAACCTTAACATTAATGAAAGTGGGATGCATTCTCAAACATTGCACTGTCGGACCTTCCCTAATAGTAACAGGCTCAAGGATGTTTTCAAGGGTTTTTCATGATTCTTTAGTTTGATAAGGACTGTGCTTAGGGGAGAAGAAAAGAATACCCATGAGAACCAGACTGAAAATTTCTGTAGTGCTAAAGAGAGGACAATGTTAAAGGATCAAAGTTTTTCATTAGCATAAATCAAATCAAATGCTGCTTTTTCTACTTTTCTTTTTTTTTTCTGAAAGTTGATGCACTGAACTAATTTTATGTATGAACCTTTTATTTTCCATTTATTTGAGCTGCACAATACACAATGAATAAAGGTTATGGAAGCTCATTGAGTTGTCGTTCATCCTTCAGTTCTGTACAGCTGTGACCTCTTCATCAACGAGTGGCACTGGACTTACTAACGCTAAGGAACTCTAGTGCATGACCTCATCAATAGAATAGTGGTCTTAAAGGTAGTTAGGTGACTGCTAAGACCATCAGGCAAATATACAAGAGAAGTGCTAATAAAAATTTTCATTATTTTGAACATACAAACTGCTTGGTATAAAAGTGCCTTCAGTGTTGCCAGGCACAGGGCAGTGTATACATTGTCAGTAACACAAACATTAATGCCACATGACATTAAATAACACAGCTTAACATTAGGAAACAAACCATTTATTCACTCAGTTTTTGGTCCCTTTAGGATGGAACAATTACACTAACATTCAAGAAAATGCACATCACTAATGGAATGATCTGTACCAAATGTCAGAACATCAGGTGGTAAACTTGCCAGCAACACACACCTTCCTGAGAGTAGATGCTAGTGACTAGCTGGGAGTGAAATGCCCATGTATCCAAACCATTAAGTGGGGAACTGGTAAGGAAGGATGCAAGTTAATCATTCAGTCCACAGCCAAGTATTTTATAAAACTTTCCATTGAGAATAAGGAAGGGAACACCATATTATAATCAAGCCATAATCCTTTCAAGTGTTATCCAAAGGCAAAGGTGGACAGGAGAAAAGAAGACTTCATCTAACCAATGCTTCATCATCCTCATCATTCAATTACACCATATCAAACCTCAATCTCTTCAAGTAGCCAGAGATGGGAGAAGTAGATGGTAGGAAAGGTAGCAGAAATTGGCCTAACAGATCATCATCATCATCATCATCATCATCATTACAGCATCAGTGACAATAATAAAGAAAATATAATTCATATATAACAGGTTGTTTATAGGTAGATTATGACAAGATGATAACTACTATTAATACTATATACCAACCATCTTTCTGATAAAATATTTATAATGAATGAATGAGATAGTTCATTAGATCAAAATTACTACTACTACTACTACTACTACTACTACAGCACTTATCAGACAGAAAATTAACTTCAAAATCAAAACTACAATACTTGTGTATTCAATGAACGTTAGTACAAATTTACAAAGATTCTGTTATAAAGGATCACTAAACAATTGTTGTGCTTCTACCTCAAGAGTTCTACATATGTAACACCATCATGAGTAAAATATCTATCAATATAATACTTATACCATGGTTTTTCTGTGTATGAGAGAGAGAGAGAGAGAGATACAAGATAATACTAAAGAAAATACAAAAAAGAAAAAGAGAAAGAGACTTCCTGCTTCTGAAACTAAACCATAAGGAAGAGCCTGGATGTCTTGCCTACTCAAACACTAGCAGCAGCAGCAGCATCAGTCTTAGTGGCATTAGAGGCAGAGGTGGACTCATTGTGCCCCTCCTCTGCCATCACCTCAATAACTCGACTGGCAAGATTCTGCAGGTCTTTCTTCCTCCTGTTGGCAGCTTCAATGACCTGGAAAGAAGAAAGTGTATGAATCTGAGTACCTTTTTATATGCTTCAGTGATTTGGGAAGAAGGAAGATGTGGTATTAGCTTGAGTCTTTACAAGCTTCAGTTATCTGAGAAAAAAGGTGTGGTATGAATATTAATGTATTTTATCAGGTTTCAGTAACCTAGAAAAGGAGGTGTGATGTGAATTCTAAGTGTCTAATTCAATAGCAAGACTAAAAACGAACATGCCTTGTAATGTGATGTCAGAGCAACGAGTCAATGGAATGAACTGACAGACAATGTGGTACATGCATGGAACATTCATAGTTACAAAGATAAATATGACAAAAAAATAGGACAAATCAACTCTAAAAGGCAGAATATTGTGAAACCTGACTTAATCCTGCAAAAATACAAGCAATTAGAACACACACACACACACACACACACCTCTTCATGGTTGGCCTTAGCTTCAGTGTCATACTCAACGATGCACTTGTTGGTAATGAGGGAAAAGGCAAACACTCTGATGCCACAGTGCCGCGCCACCACCACCTGTAGGAACAAGAAATTAATACACACCACATACGTACATTTCATACAGGAACTACTACATGTCCATTTACTAGCTTGCAGCTTCCTTTCCTTTGACTATTCTAAATATCTATTTCATTCATCTTTAAGACAGGACAAAAAAGAGAGATGGAGGGATAGAAGACTCACAATACCTTATACTAATCTAATTTCTTAATCCTTTCAGTACAAAGACATGTTTTCATATTTATTCTGCATACTGTCTGGTGGTTTTATACAGCTTCAGAAACTTAAGTGGGGATTAAAAAAATGAAGATTGTGACCATTAATCTTTTGACCTCCATAGACCTTTCATAATGTAAATAAAATCGTCTAATCACACTCAAAACGAAAGGTAAAAAATAATAAAAATGCGTCCCAGTAATGAAGAGGTTAATCTCCAAACTTACTTCAGGCACAGTGCTCATTCCCACAGCATCCACTCCAAGGATCCTCAGTAGATTCAGTTCAGCCACAGTCTCATAAGTAGGTCCTCCCAGCATCACATAGACCCCTTCCTTCACTGCATCCCCAAGGCCCATGTCCAGTGCTATCTCCCCTGCGCGGCGCCTCAGGGAGCGGTCATAGGCGTTGTTCATGGCAGGGAAACGTGGCCCAAAGCGTTCATCATTCTTGCCACGTAGCGGCGAGTCACCGACAAAGCCCTGAAGATTTATAAAGCAATGACTGAATATTGATACGGTAACTCGTACTTCAGAACCTGACATGAATGAAAGAAGTAAATTTGTAATCATTTATGCTGTGTAGAGAAGAGTTGCCAGTCAAGTGAAGGGTTTTGCATGAAGCAATTTGTTCATAACAGGAATTTTAATTAGATATTCGATGACACCTTTTGCTGCTGGTGCCGTCTTTCAATATTGCTCTCTAAACTCATACTGATCTATGACATCAACAAGCTGATGGAAGGATGCTGCAGTAGTCAATATACGTTCAGACAAATTCCTATCGTGAGCACCGAAAGTGAAAGGGAAAATTCCGCTTGGTGACACCTCTACTCATATCATAATTGTATAATCTTACCATTATTCCCTCACCAAGTGCTATAAAAATTCCGTCAATCTGGGATGTGTGCATGTGAGCGCAATCCACAGTCTTCTTAATATCAGTGTGTGTGTGTGTGTGTGTGTGTGTGTTACATCATACAGGCACATTTCAGAGAGAGAGAGAGAGAGAGAGAGAGAGAGAGAGAGAGAGAATCTTGTAATGATGTTAGAATTGAGAAACAAATTAAAAATATGAGGAAATGCCACGTGACCCCCCCCAACACACACACACACACACACACACATGACACGCTTATAAAACACCTGACAAATTAAGTGAAAAAAAAAAAGACTAAGAAAGGGAAAAACAATAGAATCGTAAATAATAGACTTGAAAACAAAAAGAAAGGCAGCTTAAGAAAAGTAATGAAACATATAGCATAGTCACGAACTCTCTCTCTCTCTCTCTCTCTCTCTCTCTCTCTCTCATACCTGCATATTGATGTGGTCCTTAATGATCATGATATCTCCCACGTTGTACGAAGGGTTAAGTCCACCAGCAGCATTCGTCACCACCAGCTGTTCCACACCCATGACTTTCATCACACGAACTGGCATCGCGCACTAGAAAAAATTTTAAACCATTGTGAAATTAAAGTGAGAAAAGAGAACAGAGAAGTGTGGAATTAAAAGTGATAGGACATGATTAGATTGCATTGTTGATTTATTGCAAGGAGGAGGAGGAGGAGAGAATGAACAGTTAAGATATGAAATAAAATAATAATTCGACAAAAACAAGGGATATAAAAACAATGCATAGCTGAACTTTCAAGAAGGATGCGAATGAGAAGGGCTGCCAAAGAAAGGATGGTGAATATTCGTGTTAAGAAAAATACACGTGTCTGAGTCTTAAAAAATTAATAGTCTTCACTGCGCCTTTCTTGATCCTGGACAGTTAACCCCTTCAGTACCATGATGCATTTCCATATTCATTTTGCGTATTATTTGGTGATTCTATACAGCTTCAGAAACTCACGTGAGGAATTAAAATACTAAAGACTGTGGCCATTAATCTACTGACCTCCACAGACACTTCGTAATGTCAATAAAATGATGTAATCGTACACATAACTCAAGGTAAAATATGTTCCAGTATTGAAGATGATTAAACGGGAACTATATACGCCTTGTCAGTGGGGAACACCAATCAACACCTGGTTCTTATCTCTGTGATTCTGGAAAACACACATGACACACACCTCTGAATCCTATGATCTCTTTTTGTAATCCTATTCCTCACACATTTAACCCAATCCCATGCATGATCTTTTTGTAATCTTATTCCACATAAATTTAACAGTAACGCAATCCCATCTATTTTCTTTTTCCTCACACGTTTAACTTGGAATCCTTTAATCCTTTCAATCCCATAATCTTTCTAATCCTATTTCTCCTAAGTGTAAGTGCATTTATCGAGTTCCATGGTTGCTTTCCTGAAATCAATGAATTGAGTATCGAGTCAAGCTAAACACTTGTCTACTGTGCCTTCACATAACTTTAATTAACGACAGACTATCTAAATACACACGTTTCAAGAGGTAAAACCAGACTAAAATAATAATAACGATCACTGATAACCTTAGCGTATATAATTAAAAAGACTATTTTCCGAGCAATTTTTTTTTTTTTCAAACCATGATATAGTAGACAGTGAAGAAACCACCGGTGAAAATTGATAAACTGAACGAATCAACTGAACCATCAAGTGAATATGTAAGTGCTCAGGGACTAGCATTCTAAGTGGGCCTTTTTTTATGCTCTGTTGCACTCCACCTTTCCCTTCTTACATAAAAAAAAAAAACAGTAAAACACCTTCCACACTGGATAAGGAGAGTGGAAGATAAAACATAATCAAGTTGCTTTGTTTCGTTCGTCTGCTAAGTTTCAAGGTTCAAAGTTCCGGAGCTGGATAGAATCATTGTTTCTTCATTTACTGCAACTGGTTCTTTTTACCTACCTACTAAGCGTTTCAGAGAGTTTGAGGGCACGTTTTTCTAGAATAACTTTGTAAGGAACACGCATATCATTATGAAATTTTGCCACAGTGTATTTAACACCCTCCCTAATATCCCAATGTGTCAAGAATCGTAAACAGTATATAATAATGGCACTTCTCCCTATAAAAACAGGAGAAAGTCACTTATCCCTCACGAAGAAACGGACAAGTGTTGAGAAATGGTGACGTAGTACTATCTGTGACGTAGTAACAAGCTCCACCCACATAATCCCTCCCCCTGCTCCTACCCTCGCTCTCTTCCATCCCCCTCCCCATATATCGCTCCCTTCCTCCCCTTCCCGTCTATGTATTCCCCTATCTCCTCTCTCTCTCTCTCTCTCTCTCTCTCTCTCTCTCTCTACGTCACCATTTCTCACCACTAGTCCGTTTCTTCGTGAGGGATAAGTGACTTTCTCCTGTTTTTATAGGGAGAAGTGCCATTATTATATACTGTTTACGATTCATGACACATTGGGATATTAGGGGAGGGTGTCAAATACACTGTGGCAAAATTTCATAATGATATGCGTGTTCCTTACAAAGTTATTCTAGAAAAAACGTGCCCTCAAACTCTCTGAAACGCTTAGTAGTTTATCTAAATTTGTGTACCTTCCACAGCGGGTAGCCTTCATAAGAATGGAACCTTCCTTGCATGCAGAGAACAGGGATGCCGCTGATCAGTCCAATGACCATCCTGCCAGCGTGACCCACCACCGTAGAGACTGGGAAGTTTGGAATTGTCTCGTAGGGAAACTCATCGCTGTCCTGAAGCTGCTCCGCCAATCCTCCTGTAGAGAGGCAAACGGAGAAATGTTGTGGGGTAGTGCTGTTGTAAGATGTTTAGTTGGTTAAACTGAGCTTGTTTTGAGAAGGGTATGTATGTTTCATTGGTGTGGTGTGGTAGTAGTAGTAGTAGTAGTAGTAGTAGTAGTAGTAGTAGTAGTAGTAGTAGTAGTAGTAATAGTAATGAATTATTTAAGATAAACCCACCAGAACAGAAGAAAAAAATATAAACGCGAAAGACTCACCTAGACCAGAACCGCAGATCACACCAATCTTGGGCCTGTGTCGAGTCTTGGCCAGCAGATATCGGGCGCTCTCTTCTATCACCTCGAACGAATACCTATAATGCGTGTACATGTTAAGTCCTGCAACACTTGTAAGGAATATGAAAGGGCTCTTCCTTCTTCCACTCGCTTCACACACCCAACGGCAATGAAATGAACCAGTGAGTCACATCACCAGTGTTTCTTCTCTTCTATAAATCAAGATAGCAACTCCCTGACATTTAATTTCAGATAAGAAAAAAATACTAGACTCCTAGCAAAACAAAGAACTCCAGTCAGAGGAATAGGAAGATAACACATCAAAGACACTCCCAATGTAAAACGGTAAAACTCAAATAATTAGCTCTAATCAAGAATATTCTGGAGTTTCCTTCCTAACGAAACAAAGAACACACTCAAGCTATACTAACAGAGATAAGCACAGCAAAGTGGTTACCCTTTAACAAATTTTAAACAACTTTATTGAAAACAAGATACTTACGGTGTTTCCTCACCAGTCACGGTCAGTTCCAAGCACATGCTACCTCCTCCTGACGCGAGAGGACGGAGAACACCACGCTCCCTGAAATACATGACACATCGTTAGCCTACCAATCGCTGACCACTTCCTCAGCTTGAACCCCCATTGTACAGAGAGCCGAAGTCAGTCAGTATGTGAAATGGAGAGGTTCAAAGGCAGTGGCAGTTCGTAGCTAAAATTAATACGGATGCTGCTCCAAAAAAAATTAGCTCTTGTTTTAATATTTTATAAAAGGAAATGTGCAAGTATAAAAATAAATAATAAAAAAGTTGATAGTATCCCAAAAGAAGAAAATAAAACATTATTTA
The DNA here is from genome assembly GCF_017591435.1 of Portunus trituberculatus. NCBI lineage: Eukaryota > Metazoa > Arthropoda > Malacostraca > Decapoda > Portunidae > Portunus > Portunus trituberculatus. Next base: position 9,661,577 of record NC_059282.1, read on the forward strand.
ATTACTATAATCTAAACTGACACATTCCAACGCACTCATTCAAAAAGTTAATCCATTCTTCTTATTTCAATTTGTGCGAAAAGATCAATAAGTTTCTCCTTGGTACAGCGTCTTTTTTTTTTTTTTTAAGCGCAACACTCGGAGTAAAAAATAAGAACACCTTCCACCAGCGCGCTAAGGTCGGCACTTCGGTTGCGGGAACGACAGTGGCAGTGCTCCCGGAATAGGAACAGGATTATAGATAGAAAAGGCGGAGGGAGGAAGTGGGGATAGGGGAAGAATAGGTGGGTGATAAGAAGGTAGCTTTAGTATGAGAGTAAAGTCATTGATCCAGTACAGGCGCATGATGATGATGTGTTGTGGTGAGCTACTCTTCTTCAGCAGAGGTGGTGCAGTATCTCTTCAGTGTCGTTGAGTCGGTGGGCAGGAGAGGCAAGGTCTTGCAGCGTCGGTGCTGTCAGGAGTGGAGAGGAACGGCTACGTAGCGAGTCCTCCGCGGCGGGCAAGTTGGCGGACTGTGTTCTGGTTGGTTGTCCGCTTCTTCGTGTCTAGCTGGTTCTTGTTGTATCCCTTCCTCTTTATGATATCTGAGAAGGTTATTTTGTTGGGCTGTGCCCGTGTTTTTCCTTCTCAATAGGTAGTTGATGGTGCGAAGTTCCTCCGCGTTGTCCTGGTCAGTCTCACTCTGTTGGCTTGGCTGGGGAGCCGGTTCAGCTTCGGCTGCGGGTGTTTTGGAGGTAGAGTTCTTCTTTTTCTTCTTTGGTGTTGTCCAGCCTTCTTCGTCTGCTGGTGGAGGCTCGACAGGCGAAAGTGGCTGGTCGGAGTCGCTGCCTTCCACGTCGACGAACTCATCCTCTTCTTCCTCGTCATCCCCGACGGTCGCAACCTCTTAAGCTGGGCCTTCGCGACAAGGTTGAACGTCGTCTTGGCGAGACGGCTGGTGTCTTCTCGGCGGTTTTGATGTGTAGGAGTATAAGGTTCCGAACGCTTGTGTTGGGATCCTTATACCGGGTAGACCGTTGTGCTTCAGCAGGAGTGGGATAAGAGCTTGCAAGCGACGGACGTTACTGCCAGGCAGGACTTTACCCGTCCAGATGCAAGCTGATACCTTGGCTTCCATCACACACACACACACAACACACACACTTACACAAAGGCCTGGGTTTCAAGACCCAACTCTAGTAGGGCTCCTACAAGCCCATCCAGCCATCGTGCTTTACACTTACACAAAGGCCTGGGTTTCAAGACCCAACTCTAGTAGGGGTCCTACAAGGCCATCCAGCCATCGTGCTGGAAAAATAAAACACAACTTGGCTTCCATATCCCACGTCCTGAGGGGTGATTTTGGGCTTAAAGCACATGGTTTGGTGGTGGTGATGTTGCCGGTCCTCGCGGTATCTCGGGCCTCCGGTCCCTCGCAGACGGTGAAGTGTACCTTATCACCTTCGTGAGGGAGACGTCTTTGTAGAGATCGCTTTAGGCCGGTAAAGTGTACAAAAACGTCTGTTTTGGTACTGGAATCGCTGATGAAACCGAAGCTGCGCTTGTAGTTGTACCACTTCATCTGGCCGTGCTGCTGCTGGCTTGCCATCTCGAGAGGCGGGTGTGCACTGCTGTCACCAGTGCTCCCTCTCCCTGACAGCCTTTTATATTATACACGTGCGCCTCTGGAACTGTGATGCGCGCAATTCCATACAAAGATTTTATTTATTCATTTTTATTTATTTATTCTTTAAAAAAAAAAAAAACTGAGGAATGGCTACTAACATTAAGTTAAAGATTATATATTGTACATGTATAAAGAAAGAATTAAATAAAAAAATCATTATATTGAATATTATTGATAACATAGTGAAAATAGTGGGCGCTGCAGTTCCACAGAGCCTATACACGAGCCGCCACTGTTCAAAGGTTCAATATAAGTTCAGATTCGCGTTTAGAACTGAAAAAAATACGTACTGATTTGAAAGGTTTTGTAATTCTGCTATCAATAAGAAATAAATCACACGAATACGTCTAGTAGTAGTAGTAGCAGTACTAGCAGTAGCAGTAGCAGTAGCAGCAGCAGCAGCAGCAGCAGCAGCAGCAGCAGTAGTAGCAGCAGCAATAGCAGTAGCAGTAGCAGCAGTAGCAGCAGCAGCAGCAGCAGCAGGAGGAGGAGGAGGAGGAGGAGGAGGAGGAGGAGGAGGAGGAGGAGGAGGAGGAGGAGGAGGAGGAGGAGGAAGAGGAGGAGGAGGAGGAGGAGGAATACATAGGAAAGACGAGTGACCTCCTAGGAGGCCTTGCGACCTAAGACGAGGTCACTCGTTTTACTATACTACATCTACAGAAACTACATACTTAGTAGGAGGTAAGGATAGGACAGATGAAGCTCCTCCCCACCCACCACTCCCTCCGGCGTCACCCGGCAAGAAATGAGACGAAAAATACACCCCGATTGCTGAGGAGGAGGAGGAGGCGCAGTAACGAACCCGCCTTCAAGTACATACTGTATATACTGTACACGTGCCGTACCATTAACCACAATCAAGATAACTAACTCGCCAATCATACCTATCAAAACCGTCCACACACCCATAAACCATTAGAAGAGGTATGTTTCAACACTTGCACTACATTCAACATACACACACACACACACACACACACACACACACACACACACACACACACACACTGGAAGAAACCAAATTCAGCACAGTAAATCCTGCAAAAACGAGTTAAACGAATAAACATCTGAAAGTCTGAACATATGTAACAGAGAGAGAGAGAGAGAGAGAGAGAGAGAGAGAGAGAGAGAGGTTTTTGTTTTCGTGGTCATATTCATACTGTCTGGATTTTTTTTACTCTCTCTCTCTCTCTCTCTCTCTCTCTCTCTCTCTCTCTCAACTATCTTAAAATATACTATTATCATAATGTCATCATTAGCATCAATAAACATCATTATAAACACGCATATCACTCCCACATATATTAATCTATTCTTACAGTGTGCTAATATCACACATATATTTCTCCATACACACGTGGCTGACATGTAACACCACTGTATCAGCATATAGCCTTAGTTACATCATCTACGTCAAACCAGATAACCCAACACAACAAGAGGCCCTGGGACAACGGACCGATGGACGCCCCCACCCGCCGCCCAATTAACGGACAGAAGCTTCACAACGCCACAACGCCATTGGTCGAGACGTGGGTGGGTCTGTGCAAGGCTCGGGCATCTATTAAAGATACCCGCTAACCTTGGGATGCATGAAGAGACGTAGTTTTTATGTTATTTTCAACTTGCAGGCCCTGTCTCATGCTGTCAAACTTAGCTGACTATCCATCAGAAGCAATGATGCAGGCATTGAAGCAAACGAGACGGCAGAGGCAAAAATACACAATAAAAAGTTCACGAGACAGTCTGCAGTGTTACCAGATACCTACAGCCACGTGAACTTGTTGAGCTATGTCATGTTCTCTCTCTCTCTCTCTCTCTCTCTCTCTCTCTCTCTCTGCTGCGCAGTAGGGTCAGAGTACGAAATAATACAAGACAACTAATGTGTAAGGTTGAAATTCATATGCATTTTATTATTGGAAAAAAAAAAAACACTAGACTATCAGATACTCTACCTTTACTCGTGCCTCTTCACTCTCGCTGTTTCTGATGTTACGTGGCCTTTCTCAATCACATTATTACTCTGATTACTAAATTCCGTCCCACAACTAAAGAGTAGATAAAGGGATCCGTTTGCGTCAGCTGTTCATGACAAGGATCGTGTTCGTGAGGCCGGTATTCAGAATCGCTATCTTCTCTCACTACGACTATTTTCAAAGCCGGTCGGTCGACCGACATGATTAGCCAGGTTCTCAAGGGTGTTTCTCATGTCAACCCCTTCAGTACTATAACGCGTTTCCATATTCATTCTGCTTACTATTTGATTTTACACAACTTCAAATAGCGTGAAGACTGTGGCCAGTAATCTTTTGATTTCCATAAACCCTTCCTTATGCCAACAAAATTGTCTAATCGTACACAAATCTCAAGGTAGAAATGCGTCCCAGTACTGAAAAGGTTAGTAGTATAGAAATCTTATCAATATATCAGTAAAACTATTAAAAACACCCTTAAGAACCCAAATTATTTCAACTATACTAAAAACATTTTGAAACAGTAAAGGTACAACGCAGAAATGTTCCATATTACTGTATTATGATGTTAAAAGGCAACCAGTGCATGAGCTGAGGGTAAGTTTTGCTTGGCCACACAACTGTCGTGTCGTAAGTCGTTTAGTTAATAATGGTAATGTAGAACCGCTTCTATGTTGCAAATATGAAGTTTCTTAGGATTCTTTTGGTCAAGTGCGCTCTCTCTCTCTCTCTCTCTCTCTCTCTCTCTCTCAAGCAGACATGCATCCACCCACCCAGCCAGCCAGCCAAGCAGACGCAACAAGACATGGCAACACTGCAAACCCTCGGCCCCAGTTACTTATATGACCTTCACCTGCGATGGAGCCTCACCAGCACCCCTCAATGAGGTAACTGGTGCCGTGTTTCCGCGTTCACCTCAACCTTATCGCCTTACCTTCCTGCCCAGTGAGTGTAGTAGTAGTAGTAGTAGTAGTAGTAGTGCCACATCTATACAACGTTCTCTTTCCTGTTTTCATAATTTCATCATCTTTCGGTGGAAAACGTTTAATTTCCTAAAACAATTTCGTCTGCCTCTCTCTCTCTCTCTCTCTCTCTCTCTCTCTCTCTCTCTCTCTCTCTCTCTCTCTCTCTCTCTCTCTCTCCGCATACCACACTACTCCACACGCATTCGCACAGAGTAGGAAGGTTCAAGGCTAGCGGTGTGGCCGATAGTGATCCGTCCGAGGATAACCACCCGCTTGTAAATCCTGTACCAGCCACATCGCTACCCACGTAAACTAGTTCAGAGACAGACATTTCTATCAACTCTCAGCTGCATCACTAGTCTGTATAAACGATAGAGATACCTACCCTTCCCCGTATCAGTTACATTGCTACTCAACAAACACATGCGTCCAGGGACAGCTTCCCTTCCCTATCCTCTACAGTTTAAACCCGTATTATGCTCAGACTCTCAACCACTCCAGGCTATAGTATCATTTCCTCTCCTTATTGTGACCTTTTTAAACAGTAGTGGTGAGAGAACAGCGTTTACTAATACGTACGGGTCAGTTCAACAATGCTACAGATCTCTAGTTCTTAAATCAGACTGCTAAAACATTCATCATTACTTTTCATACTTCCAGCTTTCAGTATCTCGCCACTACCACGCAGGAATTTCTAGCTTTAAACTTCACTGTGCCAAAATAGCCAGCTGTCACATTCGCATTGTCAGAATCACTCGCACATCAACACAAGCAATACTTCCTAGACCTCCAACTTCCAGAAACACCACTCAAGGCCTTCCTGCTCTTAATTAAACCCTTTCACTTATCTGGTACGTCTCTTTCTTTATTCAGGTACCTTCACTTACTCTACAGCCACCTCTAATATTTAAACTATGTAGAAATTGCAAAACATATCCTTTTTCTTCATCCTTATCCATTACTGTGGTATATAAAGATTCCACCCATTACTTTCGGAGGTGCGAATTGCCTCTCAACACATGATCTCGTAACCCCGACACTTGTATCACTATTTCATCTCTAGCTGCTGTCATTACACGGACTGCCAACAACTGCACAGTCTCGTCTCGTGTATGATGTGTGCTACATTGAGTATTCTTCCTTCCCCTGACTAACTGTTCAAGGCTCGCACTCCAGGAAAAAGGGACCAGCAAGGCAACCCATGAGAGAGAGAGAGAGAGAGAGAGAGAGAGAGAGAGAGAGAGAGAGAGAGAGAGAGAGAGAGAGAGAGGCCTATATTCTAAAACGTTTTGCTCTCACCGAGTCACCATGACTATTTTGAAAGGCTACAGAGACGATCAGCTGTGTTCTCAAGATAGTTTCTCCTATCAGTAATGTAGAAATATTATTAATCTGCCACCATGACCGTAATAACACTCTTATAAACCCGTGCAACTTCAACTGTATATAGAATCTTTTGAAAGTACTGGAGGTGAGGCCCCATAGAGGTTCAGAATCCAAAGAGAAAGATTCAAGGCCATATTCTATCAGCACTCCAGCATTATCGCTTTACGTTTCCTCCTCTCACATGAGCAGAACTAAACTGAACGTGGAAATACACATGGATAAACAAAACAAGTAAACAAACAAAAGAGAAAAAAAATTGTTAGATGAAGCAAAAAAATAATAGCAGTATGTAAAATAAGACACTTGTGTAACTAAAAAATAAATAAATAAATAAAACAAAAACCGCATCACTCGCATCCCAATTTCGATACAGGTGTGGCAGTAAATACTTCAAACATTCCTACGCGGGTTACCACACGGCTTTTATCTTACACAAGAGATCATAAGTTTTCTCATCTCCCAAGCTGACCGCGTATCCTTGAAAGCTTGGTCAAGGCTTTCGTCAAAACACAAGAGATTCAGTTAGGCTCTCCTAGTGTTCTAGCCTATCCTTACTGCAAAATCCTTGTTAAACTATCGCTAAAACCACAAAAACATTCCTAAAAACCTTCACTGCAATTTTTCTTCTTCGTTACACAATTATATATTTTTTTGTTAAATCTTCAATACAATAACGAAAGAACACACGCAAAATTATTCCAGTGTTTCCACCACACAAAGAATTATTGTTAAACTCTTAGTGGAACCATAAAATCACTCTCAACCCCTTCAGTACCATAACACATTTTCATAATCGTTCTGCTTACTATTTAGTGATCTTCTACAGCTTCAGAACTTTTGTTGGGGTTAAAATAGTGAAAACTGTGGCCATTAATCTTCTAACCTCCATAGACCCTTCCTAATGTAAATAAAATCATCTACTATATATTTCAGCGGTGGACAAACGGTGTTTTTTGCAGATATCTCCTAAACGAATCGTTGGATGAGTATGATATTTCAACACACTACCTTGAACATCCGTTCGTAATTTATGGTTAACATACCACAGTGCTATATGTGTTATGTGAGGAGTTTACTGAGTGATATTACGCCTATTCCAGTCATCATATCAAAGGTGTTATACAGAATCGGACGAGTGTGGGGTACTCGTCTAACCCCTCCACCACCACCACCACCCTGAAGAACCCCAAGACCACTCCTTCTCTACCCCAGTATCGCATGACCCTCTTCCCGCTTCCTCTTCACCCCCTATTCACACCATCAGCCTTCCACCTTTGATTTTTTCCCTATTGTAATTACATACGTATAGGTATAATAGTTACATACATATCATACATTAATAATATTATTTAATACAATTGCTGGTATATGTGGACATGAAAACCAGAGTGGGTCAAACGACCGTGAAAGCAATAGCTAATTCCGCTGTTAATGGCCGTATAGCTGGATAATAAGCAACGTATCTAACAACAAAATAATATTATATATAAACTGGACCACTTTTTATGATCAATAGGTAGACAGTACGCAATAAGAGTATCAACTTTTCCTAACAGTAGAAGGTCCAGGTCACACGTAATTCCAGCACATCATGTTCACATGGTTGACCATAACGACTGCAAACATGGCTCTTCTATATACTACACGTAAACGTGCTGTTGTACAGTAATTATCAACGTGAACCACTTCTTGCCTTCATGAAATTGTACCATACTTGTTAATAATCATATATATACATACACACTTACAGAACATTATAATGTATAAATACAGTGGTGGGAGAAGTAGGGAGGGACACAGGAGTGAGGGAGGCGAGGAGCTAGGGAGATGAGAGGAGGGATAAAGAGGGCGAGAACTTCCAAGAAGGGGGAGACGTAGTAGTGGTTAGGGTGTGTGTGTGGAGGGGCCACACTTTCATTCGAATGCGTCAACATGAGTAAACTCCTTACATAACACATATAGCACTGTGGTATGTTAACCATAAATTACGAATGGATGTTCAAGGTAGTGTGTTGAAATATCATACTCATCCAACGATTCGTTTAAGAGATATCTGCAAAAAACACCGTTTGTCCACCGCTGAAATGTCGAGTAATCATACCCAAAACTCATGGTAAAAATGCGTCCCAGTACTAAAGGGAGTTCAAATCCACTCATACACTCCACTGAACCTTAAAGAAAAACAAAATGATAATCACTGACCATACGGTTAAAAAAAATACCACTGCCCGTAACGTGTCCAGATAAGTACATTGATAAATACAAAAACAAATAAGAATAAAAACAGGATAATATTAGTCTTAACAGTATAACGGTTCACACAAGCAGCAATTCAGTTAGCCAGTGCGTGTTAGTAGTAGTAGTAGTAGTAGTAGTAGTAGTAGTAGTAGTAGTAGTAGTAGTAGTAGTAGTAGTAGTAGTAGTAGTAGTAGCATATCATCAGCATCAACACTTAAATCTGGCGGTTAGCAGATGCATTAAAACAATAAAACATTTATTAGTAGTAGTAGTAGTAGTAGTAGTAGTAGTAGTAGTAGTAGGGATGCGTACAGTACCTGCCGTTTGAATTCGCTGCCCACTTCATCCTGCAGCCAACAAGGTTCTTCCTTCAGCAGAGAGAGAGAGAGAGAGAGAGAGAGAGAGAGAGAGAGAGAGAGAGAATCATGAAGGTCAGATACCGGGACAACACAGCGAACAACACATGATAGCCTAGCATCTCAGCTCTCATCTCTTACATTTTATCTTCCTTTTTTTTTAAAACATTTCTCTCCCATCTGATTGTGAAACCGCCTCACTCCATCTCGGTCCACATGTCAAGGCTGGACTGGGCGAGACTCTAAGCGTGTCTCGTTAATATTTAAGCAGAGAAAAGCAATATATGCAGCTGAAGCAATGATGTAACTCTTGGGGTTCAATTAACTGAGGCAAGCTGTTTTCTTTCCTTCGTTTTCTTTACCTTAAAACGGAGAGCGCGGGAAGTCAATGGCCAGTCCTTTGGTTCAGATTGGTTGGTTAGGTTTAGTAGTGTGAGAGGCAGTCATAAGTCACTAGGCTAGGTTAGGTTATGTTGTGTAAGTAAGTTGGTGGGTGAGTCGTTGGCAGATTTGGTTTAGTGTGCTCGAAAGTTGGTTCGTTATCGAAGTCAGTAGTTAATAGTTTCATAAGTTAGGTTAGGTGATGCGTAGCCCCACAAAAAAATATATAAATAAATAAACAAACAAATAAATAAATAAATCTGAAACAAAGCGTCGTTATTGGATCAAGTTATTTGGTGAATCATTTCCTGTATAAGTGACTGACAATCCACGTTTGAATATTCCTTTCGTTAGTCAATCTTCATAACAAGTATCGAAACATTTCTTCAAACACATCAAAATGAACATTATTCAAATAAACCACCATTCATGATACTAATAAACACATTAATTAAAAAATAAAAAATAAAATAAAATAAAACACGTTAACGAGAATCCATTACATCCTCTGCCTCTTCCTCTCTGCTTTATCATCATTCATCACTCTTATCATATCACCATCTTCATAATCATTCACAATTTATCTACGAATGCAGTAAACTCATCACAAATATAGCTAATCAATAATGCTTTCAGTTTCAGCACAATTCACAACGCTAACTTTCTTACCTCCTTTCCAAGCATGTGCCTTCTCTAATTTCTCTTAACCCCTTCAAGTACCGTGACGCGCTTCCATACTCATTCTGTTTACTACAGCTTCAGAAACTTATGTGAGGAATAAAATAGTGAAGGCTGTGGCCATTAATCTTCTGACCTCCATAGACTCTTCCTAATGTGAATAAAATGGTCTAATCGTACACAAATTTCAAAGTAAAAATGTGTCCCACTATTGAAGGGGAGCTAAAGCTACATTGACAGGCTATACAATTTCTCATATTCACTATAATTCACAACGTAGTTTTTCTCCACTCCGTCTTTCTACAGCGCATTATATATTTCATCACCACAGCGCATTCTTTCTTTCCTCCTTCCGTAATCTACAGCGCATTATATATTTCATCACCACAGCGCATTCTTTCTTTCCTCCTTCCGTAATGAGAACGGTCATCCTACACACTGCCCTCAAATATATATATATATATATATATATATATATATATATATATATATATATATATATATATATATATATACATTTTTCCCCGAGTGTGTGACGCAAGGAAGGGATGGCCAGCATTTCTTAATGCAGAGATGACTTACGTGACCCTTGCGTTAGTCGGAATGCAGGGACCTCACTAATTATGAAAGAGGGTCTTGTCAGCACACATGAATCGCATCACGTACATAATCTAGATTCAAGTGCGTGTCAAGTGTCATTTTACGTGGTGTGTGTATGAAATGTAGCCTATTGCGTCTTTTCGTGATTTGGGTGTTTCCGTGTTATCCTATTAGTTTATTTTAGCTGGATTGAGTCAAATGTCCGCTAGAACTTATTGAAAATGCACTAGAACCATGAAACATCCCTGAAAGCCCCAATGACTTCAACTCGAACCTCTCACAACTGCACAGTTCTTGTTAAACTATTACTAGAACTATGAAACACACCTGAAAACCCCCAATGACCCCAACTAAAACCTCTCAACTGCACAATTCATGTTAAACTATTGCTAGAACTTTGAAGCACTCCTGAAAATCTCAATAACTCCTACTAGGACCTCTCACAGCTACAGAATTCTTGTTAAACTATTGCTAGAACTGTGAAACACCCCTGAAAACCTCAGTAACTCCCACTATAACCTATTAAAGCTTCAGAATCTTTTTAACTATACTCGAATAACTCTCTACAAAAAATAAAAACTTAGCAGTCATGGGTGTATAGCAGTCATGGGTGTAAGAGGTGGAAAGTTTGAAATCTTTGATAATACAGTCCCAATAGCGAGGGAAATGCGTGTACAGGGGGGAAGAAATGGTTGAAGGTTGTCGAGAGACGTAGTGCATCATCGTCGGTCTGTCATTCATATAATTCAAGTATGTGTGTGTTCAATAAGCCACACAGGAGTTGCGTGCACAGAAGTAACACGCAGAAACACACTCAGCATTGCACAGCTCATATGAAATTTTGATCTGTTTAACTAAGCTGATCAAGACTTTTTGTTTGTCAAGATAGAATTTGTGATACAACTGCATGTTACGGATAATGGCACACTCAACACTTCATTTCATACGTAGAATATATATATATATATATATATATATATATATATATATATATATATATATATATATATACACACGTTAACTAACATTCTTCATGTCATTAAAAATATATAATTGCATAATTCATACATTAAATATATACACTCGTGCATTACATACTAAAAATGAAAATATCAAATAGTAAATAGAGCATAATAAAAACTAACTTACCATTATTTCACGCTAGTATTGACTTTTTTTAACCCTCTAATCTAGTATATCAATTTTATGTACACTAAGAAAGCTATGAACTAACACGCAAACTATGTAATATGACACCAGTGCATTGAATTACAACTAATACTATCCAGTAACACTCATTCAACATCAAAACATTATAATTTCACCTGGTAGCATTAATCACATCACATTAATAAAAAAAAAACTTATATAAACATGAAAACTGAGTAAATGAGAGAGAGAGAGAGAGAGAGAGAGAGAGAGAGAGAGAGAGAGAGAGAGAGAGAGAGAAATTCCCGCATAAGATAACACTATACAAAAAACAAAATGAAGCAAATGAATATTACTTACCTGCTTCCATTTTCTCCATCTCTAGCAGCCACTTGAATAACAGTCCCGTTCGTGTTGGCAACGTCCTTATCGTGGCCAGGAACTATGAGGTTGTTTACCAGCGAGCTCATGGTGAAATAGAGAGGTAGTAGCAGTCTCAACCTTCTCAGTGTAGTGCGGATGAGGTACTGAGTGACCGAGAGACGATAGGGAGTCTGGGAGTGTGTGAGCCGTCCGCCTGAAAGTTGCCGCCTCCACGTGTGTGTGTGTGTGCGGAGCGCTTCACTGGACTCGGTCACCAAATCGTCCTTTTTTCTTCTTCCATGTTGCCAAATATGCATTCCTATGGCTAAGATTGTTGGGTTCATGATTTCTAGTTGCATTTCTGGTTTTCCTTGATTTAATTTAGTCTTTTTGCTGTGTTTGTCTAGCTTCTTCCCGTTCTGTTTAGCGGGGTTGTAGTACAGTACAGTTGTAGTACAGTTTCTTCTGGTTGTCCTTGGTTCATACCTTTATTTGTTGTGCTTTCTTTATCTTCGCATGTTCGAATGTTTGTTCTTATCTCGTTTTTCTACTGCTATTGCATAGTACAATTATTCTAGTTTTCCTTGGTAGGCTTTCCCGTGTCTTCTCTCCTTCCACTTCGTTTAGCTGTATCTCATTCTTTCTCGCATCATCATTATTGGTATCATCATTAGTGTGTGTGTGTGTGTGTGTGTGTGTGTGTGTCGCAATGAGAGCATTATAGGGTTGGACAGTACGAGTCTTTCATCCTTCCCTTATTTTGTTATTGCCTTCGTTCTTAACTTCTCTTCCTATCCTTCTCTACATCTTATCATTTCTTCCCTCGTGTTTCATATTTTCTTTTCCACGGATCGTATTAGGACTTGTGTAGGCCTATAGGAGTCTTTTCGTCACTCTACTCTTAGGCAGGCCACGAAAATACCCAGAAACTAATTTAGAGATTAATTTGCCTTAGATGACACTCGCGTCTCCAAACGAACGTACGCCTGCTACTGACGGCTTCCTCAAGGGCGTGGCCATGACCGCCACCAAAGATGACAGCTGGAAAACACATCCGGAAAATCTTAATTACTGCAGTAACTCACATAACTCACTATAACGAAACAGAAAACAAGAATTAAACAGCGTACATAAACAAAAAATAAAACGAAAAGGATAAGAGAAATAGCCAGTAAAAAAATAAAAAAGGAAACAATAGACAATGGCTTCTTCTTAACCAGGAAGCCAGGAGTCACTTGGCTGTGTATAAACCCTGTGGATATCTGAACTTGTTTTAAGAAAGACCTGAACGGGAAGAGAAATAGAACAAGGGCGAGGATGACAGCGTTTGTAGAGAGAAGGCCGGGGAAGGAAGAGTGGAGTGGAAGTGATGGAAGTGGTGGAAGTAATTAATGGTGTGTGTGTGTGAGAGAGAGAGAGAGAGAGAGAGAGAGAGAGAGAACCTTCACTGTGTCCTCTCGTCTCTCAAAGTTCACACCTCCCCTCCTTCCTCCTCCCCACACACACACACATTACCCAGCATATATAATACTATTTAATCTTTCCCCCAGTGTTGTGAGGCTATTCAAGCATTGCTATGGCCTTCATTCTTCTCATCTTCTGCTTAGCTAAATCAAAAATTACGTTATTCTACCTTATATCGGGAGGTTAATTCAAGCTATCTATATATAACATCACAATATGGCATAGTTTCCCTCTTCAAAATCTAAACAGGAATAGTATAGAAGTTATTAAATTATTGATGACCAATTTTGTGAAATTTTGGCAGGGATCTTCTGAACTGTGTTCATTCACGATGGCTTCTCGATCCAACCTACGTCACAGAGATGATAATTTGTCTTCTCAGGTGTTTCTCCAGGTAATAAAGTTGAAATGTTGTTAATCAGCCATTAAAAACACCCTTAAAACCGTGCAATTAATTCTGTAGGTATAATTTGAATGACATACTATTCTACAATACATGCGTGGAGGTACAGCGCAGAAGTGTGTCAAATATAAATATTATTATGTAGTGAAGATTTGACTTGTATGATGTTTGTCAGTTAAGGAAAGATTGTTGACTGGCGAAAATTGTTTTGAGTTAGGAACTTAGGGGAGACTTAATTATTAGCTAATGGGCATCTCTCTCTCTCTCTCTCTCTCTCTCTCTCTCTTAAAAAAAAAAAAAAAGCAATCGTGGAGAGCTCATCATAACAAGGGCATAAAAAGTAAAGAAAAATACGTCTCTCTCTCTCTCTCTCTCTCTCTCTCTCTGGGAATTATTAAAGACGACAGCTGTGTTCTCAAGACTGTTTCTCCTGCTAATAATGTAGAACCGTTGCTAATCTAGCTCTAGAACCGTCAAAACTCCCTTAAAACACGTGTAACTTCAATTATATAGAGAATCTTTCGGGAAAATGGTTTGTTAACATAAGTGCTTCCCTGACTTGGCTACGCGTGTCTTCATAGAACACAGTGGAGATTCCGTGCGGCATTCACTGTCATGTGTTACTGTTCTGTGCTTTGATGTCATGGAGTGATGGTGCAACTCTCACTGCAGTACTTCTTTTATGTAAGCTAGACCATTGAGGGGCTAGGGTGCATCACGACCTATATAGTGGCCTTTCTTCCCGCTCTCTCTCTCTCTCTCTCTCTCTGTGAAACTTATCATTGCACGGCTGGTATTACAAACTCCACATATTGATCAAAGTTTAACCAACCTAAGAAACACGCTTCTCCAAACGTACGTACGCCGTGTTAACAGTGGAACCATGCATGGGGTCCAAGTGGTCTTCCAAGCGCACGGGTGGGCTTTGAGATAGGGGGTACCCCAAAAAGTATCCCCTTTAGCCCATAAATTCCCGTGAAAAGCCCACATGGTATACACAAAAAAAAAAAAAAAAAAAAAAAGAACAAATAGCAAACTCCTGGGAACTCCCTGCCTACTTCTGTTTCCCTTCGTATGATTTCGAAGCGAGATATAAGACACTTCGTTTGTCTTTCTTTTTAGGGCCTTTTCCTCGGTTTTTGTTGGCCTTGCATAGTACAACTCTTACATGGATGAATAAACTGCCATGAAAAGCAACAGAATCATACAACACCTGGTGCATAAAGGTGGAAACAAGTGTGACGGAAACATCGGTCAGAAACTCCCTCCCCCGCACGCCACTCTACCAACCTACATATCCGTTCCCTCCCCTCTCCAGCCACGTCCCTGCCTACCTTTCCCTCCAGGCGTGCTTGTCCCTTCATGTATGTCCTCGCTAGACGCTCCTCGTGCCGAGAACCGTGACCTTCAGGCAGCCACGTTTCTTAAGGGCTCAGGATTCCGTCAGGAGAGGCTTCTTGGGGGCTTTGTCATGGCCTTGGCTTTGCCGTCGGGCCGTCACTCAAGTTTATCAGTCTGCGGCCTGCCTGGTGTTAATGCTCTCTCTCTCTCTATCTCTCTCTCTCTCTCTCTCTCTCTGGTAAGGCAACTGACAACAAATTGTAACTTAAACAATGGTATATTATGCAAGGTCACTTCTCGTTTCCAAGTCATCATACACACCATACATATACAATACTTCATTACCTCTTAATAAACAATGATTAGTGGCTGCATTTCCCACTTCCCTCTTAAATGACATATACACTCAGTTCTCAATCGCTTGCTTCCTGCTTGTGCAATACTTAATGGAAGGTTCCGCGTACGATGATCTCATATGTTTGTTTAAAAGGCAATGTTTTCGCTCCTTTTCAGTAGGTCCTTTTAATCGTAGATGTTACACGGAGGCTATATGATGATTTATTTGTTGTATAAATTTTTCGTGTACCTATACTCCTCCAGTTCTTTAAGTTATTAACCTAGCTATGTAACATACTGGAAATGGCTTTAGAGCATCATGAGTCACTCCTAATAGACACCGCAAGCATTAGGGTGTGTTCACACCACAGAGCATAGCAGAGCAGAGCAGAGCGGTTAGTAGCGACATTAATGTTTACATAGTTTTGAATGTAGAAAAGCTTGGCTGTTCAGTGTTCAGTTCACACTGCAAGCGGAGCGGAGCAGCGCGGAGCAGAGCAGAGCGGCATGCTCGGGAAATTTGGAGGTATTTCTTGCTGCTCGCTGCTAGCGGTCCTCCGCGGCTCCACCCTTTGATGAGCATGGCCAAGAAGCTATCAACAAAGGTGAGTTTTTATTGCTGAGGCCAAAATTACAAAAACTTATCAGATTGCGCATAGTTCAGGTACAATTTAATGATATATATCAGCCGTATGATGATAAAAGCTAATTTGGTTATAATCTCATCCTATACACAATCATCAATGACCCACATAACCATGAGACATGGCTTTTAAACAACGAAATTCATGTTCCTTTGTGAATCGTTACATTTTTCATCATCCTTCCAGATAAACACCGAGGAGTTTATCGGGCTGTTGCCTGTCCGACCTGCTCTGTGGCAAAAAGCTCACCCAGACTTCCAAAATTGAAATATCCGTGACATCCTCTTGCGTGAAATCGCGATTCATCTCTCCTCAGTTCGTGGAAGAGATGGTGATATTCTCCATACCGATCTCTCCTTACGTTGATGGGATGGACCCAGTGTTTCCGTTTCTGTTTTTTGCTGTTGAGCAATAGGAATGCACAAACGAAATCCTCCATAGTGACTGATTCTTGTGCAGGTCGCCCTGCTCTGCTTATATGTGAACACCCTATCCGCGCTGCTCTGCTCCGCTCTGCTCTGCTTGTAGTGTAAACGAACCCTTATCAGCTCCGCATTCAGTAATTGTTGTGTCTGAAGCCTTCCACATTTTCCTTAATCCCTCTCACCCGCGTTACAAAAGCCACCTGCACGAGGAATGTTAAGCTTATTACTTCTTTGTTTAGTCGTTGGATGTTGACTTCCTGATTGTATATTGTGTTCATCGTACGTTTAGTTTACCTTAATTTGCAGTTACTGGAACTCGCTAATGAATATTGGTCTACTCCTGCAAGCACTTTCAACATTTACTAGTACTACTAGTAATCCACTACCAGTAGGTTATAATGCAAACTAGCAAGCACATTCACAATTCCCGTGTTATGTAACCGTCCACTTTTACATTTTTGCTCAGTCCGCATTACTAAACACCTGCACGAGGAACGCTAAGGTGATTACTACTACAGTAAACTTCCCACTCTCACAATATTCATGGGCAGACAACGTGAGGACTTATTATAATCAGGCAGAGACGTGCGTGACTTAGCCTGTCTGGCGGTGGCGGACTGGCTGCAAGTACATTTTTTTTTTTTTTTACTAGTAACTTAGGGGCTTGTCTGTCTGTCTGTCTCTCTCTCTCTCTCTGTTCAGCCTACGTTACCCACACCATCCGTATTTCCTTGAAGACCACGAATTTATTGATCAGCCTAGTGTAAAATAATATTGCTTAAAATCCCCTTGTAATGACCTGTGTACTATTAGTCTATTGCCAACATCACCTCTCAGCACCAAGCAGCCTCAAGAACCAATTCAGACAACACACACACCCATACACCATTCCATATGGAAAAAATAAATAAAATCCATTACCAATAAGAAAGCAAGACAATCAACACATACACACATTCACCATTCCACACAAGCTATGCCCAAAACTACTTCCAATCCAGTCGCTGGCAGACAGCGCCAGAGAAAGACTCAGCATCCACAATCCATCCCGCATCCATCCACTCATTCAACTATTCCATACTCACAATGCTCAAAATGCCTCTTCAAATCCAACACTTGCCGAGACAGACAAGACCAGATAGAAAACTCGGTGTGACAATCTACACCTCAGCCACAAATTTGCACCTCAGCAGCACCAGCAACAGCAGCAGCAGCAGCAATAACAACAAGGAGTTAAAACACCAGGCGGTAGAGAATATGGAGGCTTTAATCAAACACTGTAACATGCAAGTGCGTTTGAGAGGTGTGCATAACCTATCACAATTTAGTATGTACATAGAAGGGGCACATTCTAGCAAGACTCACAACTCATAGCGTGTAGTAGTAATAGTAATAGTAGTAGCAATGTTATGTAGTAAAAAATACAGCATGACGATAACCAATGAGACTGTGGTATTGCAGGAAGTACTGTACTTATTAATGTGGGATCCTGCAGGGGTTTAGGGGGCACCAGGGAGGGACAAGGATCAAGGAGCTGGTGTTGGGATGATGGTTAGGGAGGAACAGGGGACCACGGGCATTGTACAAAGAAAATTTTAAGCCTACAATAATTTTTTTGTGTGGAATCATTCATCCTAATCCTTGTTGCAGTGTGTTAAGTGTTGCAGCAGCCAGCAAGCCTCTACTATAGTACTAGTGATGCACTCCTCTGTACACACAAGGAAACACTTAAATAAAACTTGTAAGCAGTCTCGCAAAACTCACACACTTGACGCACTCAAACCACGACAGTCTGGTTCACTGCACGCACATACAGGCCAGGCTGCCATGTCGAGACAGACACACACACACACACACCAGTCATCCTAGACTGTACACTGATACTACTACTTGACTCCTTGTTTTTTTTTAAGCTGCACCTGCAAATACACCTGATCTAAGGATGATAATGATTTTAGTGCTCATTGTTTTCCCTTCCTCACATTTCTGCAATTTGCTTGATATTTTTTAATATAATATTTCATCGCTTATTGCCACAATCTTTTATCTAGCACCAGGGGATAGAGGAGGGGCAGGGGCGAGGAGCAGGGGAGGCAGTGATACATTAGTGCAGGGGTAGAGGGGCGGAGGGGAGAGGATGGCTGCCGGCTAACCGAGACCAGCAGCTTTGGTTATAAAACATGTATGTATAACTGTGACCGGCCTGAGACAGAAACTGAAAACATATTGCTCATCAGTTGCCCACAACAATTAGACTAAAAAGAAACACACACACGCAAGAACAAACCCTCACTTTGGAATGTTTGAGACTGGGAGGGGCAGGGGCAGCATAGGAAATGAATGAAAGGAAACAAAATATAATGAAAATGGTCTGCGTAGCACTGGTCATTAGTTAGAGATGGATGACACACCGACAGAGACCAAGTGGGTGGCGGCGGTACAGACACCAGTAAAAAATATAACATTAATGACAGTGGCAATAATGACAATTGGGTATCTTTAAACGACTAAATGATATTTTCCCACAGAAGCACCACCAAGACACCTCCAACCCCACTTTCCATAGTAATGGCAGAAACAAACTTACAAAATACAAGATTAAGAGAAAAGATAAAGTATACTCTCTCCACAGAAAACCTTCAGTAAAGATCACTATCAAATACACACAGTTAAGGTTACATGGCAAGAAAAGATTCAACAAAAAAATAAGTAACAAGATGTAGAAATTACTTAGTAACCATGTGAGGCAGTGTTACTTAAAGAATGAAGGGCAGACTTGGGGAAAGGTGTGAGGAACAGACAGGTAAGGAAAGGATGAAGGAAAAGGAGGAAAGGAGCAGCAGTAGATACTTTCAGTCTTGGATACTGAGAGAAAAAAAATCAGTACTTTCACTTCCCCAAAAGTTGCAACATTTATACTAGACAACAGAAGCCTAAGGAAAGGAGGCAGGGAGTGGGATCAGGAGGCAAGAGTTAGGTTGAGGTTAAAGCTTGTCATCTACAAGTGACTAGGAGTGACCCAGGACTGGAGAGGTGGGATGGGGAGGTACAGAAGGGTTAAGGTGGGGGAAACAAAGGCTGAGTGAGGAACGTAGCATAGAAGAGCACGCGAGAATAGCATCAGAGGGGTGTGGCTGAAGATGAAAAGCAAGGTAACCGGCCAATACTATCACTACCACCACCACATTGGCCTTCCCCACCACGACAAACACCAGTGCCGTGGATCACCACAGGATTCCGAGAGCCCCAAACCCACTACCTGACCAACACGTCGCCTCACAACTCGAGACATGACCCTGTGAAATATGCACCCCTTGGAACACTGAGCGCACTAAGGAGGAATAAAAGCAAGTGGCAAGCTGATGATCAAACCAGACATTGCATTGACAGAAGGAAGGAGCCAGGGATGGGATGGAAAAGTGAAAAGGGTACTTAAATGCAAACATTAACCAGCACCTTTCAAAGTGACCACTCAACGCATGGGTTACAACATCATTAAGACAGGATGTGGGTTAAAGGAGGCTTTTTCTTTCTTTGTGGATGTGTATTATTCCATCAGCCATTTGTATACAAGTTTGTCGGGTATATGCATCCTCCACTGACACAAACGCGCACACGCACACAGACAGACACATGTACACACACACACACTGTACACATTCGCTGAAATCATGAAAATAGTGATATGGGTCCACATGGATCCAACAACACATGTAATTCAGTTCTTAACACTGAGCACTGGGGGTAGAGAAAGGAACATGGGAGTAAAGTTAATCCACCTCAATAAATAATCTCTTGAGAGCATGCAAGTAACACTGAGGGGTGGAAAGGGAATATAGGGACCAGAGGGTGAGGGTGATGCTGTGGTGAGGAAGGGAATGAACTAAAGCTGTAGAAATCAAAATAACCGGGTAAGAAGAGGTTAGGTGTCAGGAGCTTAAAGCATAAGATGTGAACTGCACCTACCTAACACGCAGGCTTCAATCGTGTTCCTGTATCATTACATTACAAGACAATAAATACACACATCGGTTTCTTCTATACTTGTAAATGAAGCGTAACGGAAAAGAATTGATGAGGTGATGGTGGACTGCCTCCAAAAAAAAAAAAAAAAAAAAAAAAAAAAAAAAATGCAGCAATAACAACTAAACCTATCAATAAGCAGGCACAATCTATATCAATGTTTAATTAAATAAAACTCCTGCTTGCAATGGAGGTACAAGCAGGTATTCCTAAGCTCTTAACCTTCTGGAATGATGAAGTAAGAAAGGAATGGTCATGTAGAGACAGGAAATGGGAGCCCAGGTGATGGGGGAAGAGGAGAGGATGTAAGGTGAGGTGCATGGGAGGGAAATCAAGTGAAAAAGGAGGTGAAGGATGATAGTGGGAGGAAGGGAGCAAGACACACTCGCTACTCTCTCTCTTAATCTCTGTCGCACACACAAAAATGAGTGGGAGGAAATAATGGAAAGGTGAGCAATCAGCCAGCTTCTTGTGTGTTAAAGGTAATTATTTTTTGTGCATTTTAACGCTTCAGTACATCAAAGACCACTCTTGTGTATATATGCGAATGTATGTACGCTAGTTTATGCCAACCAATAGTAAATCATGCTGGTATCATTTCTCCCTTACCTATCATATAATATAAAGGCTGATAAATTATAAGAGAAAACTTACACAAGCACGCACACACACGCACACGCACACACTTCAAGGTGGGATATGGCATTGGTACAGGATTGCATGAAGGGAAAACAGGGAAATAATATACTTGCATCTCTATCAAATTAACAAGCAACTTCTGTGTCACACTCCAGTTAAGTCTCTCCTCATTGCACATTGAAATTTTCCTTATAATTTCTTAAAGGGGGTGGTTTAAATAACTGGTATACACTTGACACTGATATCTTGAGAGGGGGCAGTGGCTGAGAGAGAGAGATTCAAGGTGGTGGCTGTGGTACTCGTGGTGGATGTGACGGCGGAGCTCCAGAGTGTGCAGGAGTGGTGGTTGTGGTGGCGGTGGATGTGGTGGTAGTGGTGGTGGTGGTGGTGGTGGATGAAGACACTGGGAAAGGGCAGGGAGGGATGGGAAGAAGAGGAGAGAGGTGGCGGTGGCGGTGGTGGCATGGTGGAGGGGCAGGGGTATGGGAGGGGAGGGTCACCACATCTACCACCACTTAGCTCACATCCTGGTCCTCCACATCTTGCACCTGTTCCTTATCTCTCTGCTCTCCCTCTCCGCCTGCAATGGAAGAGGCAACATTACCCTCCCACATCTCACCATCCACAGCCTTCCACACACATGCACACTAAACCAAAAGCACTACAGAAAATACCAAAACTAAATCTGTATATACATTTTCTTTTTTGCATCCCTTGTATTCTAAATTCAAACAAAGCAGGAGCAGAGAAAATATTGAAATTAATCCCACTATGCAAAAAAAAAAAAAAAAAAAAAAAAAAAAAAAAAAACACTTTTCTTGCCACTCCCTGCACAAAGTTGGTCTGGAGGGATAGTGAGGCTCCAAACATGTATTTCAATTTCCAACAAAGCATCAGCAAACAAAAGAATACTGAAACTTAATTTGTGTCTGATAACCACTGCAGAATCCAGGAATGCATCAGATTAACAAACTTCCTTGCCCCTTTTTCTGGTGGGAGTAGTGGGATGCCAAACACTCCCACCCCCATGAGGGAGGAGGAGAAGGTACAAGAAAATAACGCTGCATTTCAACTACACACATTCTTGCTTCTATATGAGGTATGACCATGTTGCCATGAACCAATGCTATACCACAAATCCATGACAAAAGACTAGCCATGCACAGTATATACAATGTTTCTTTTCCAAAGCCCCAAATGATGAAGGTTTTGAGTCTTGTCATGAGTGAGATGTCTGGGAACTCTTCTCAACCCATCCTGTGTTCTGATGGCACATAGTGAGCCAGTGACAAAAAATGCATGAACTCAAAAGATTTAAGTCAACTGGACACCTGAGCACAACTGAGAACATATGAATAACAGGCTACAATCAAGCATTCCAGTCACAGCACTCTAACACAGGTTCATATCTTCTTAACGCTAACCAGGTACTGTCACCTGTCAGGCAGCAGCAGCCACACACTCACGCAGGTCATGGTATCAATGCTACTCCCCAGATCATTTACTGCACACATCCAATTTCAAAACTAAAACCATTTCACTTGATTTTTACGACTATTAGGATAAAATTTAAGCAGATATATATACTTAGTAGAATTTGATTATTTTTAAAAACTGTAGGAGGAAAATTTGAAGAGATGAATACTTATAACTATCAACCTTATACAGAATGAGTATATCATATTGTACAAAGGTGCATTAATGAGTCAGTGCTGTAAGTATGAGCTGCCACGAGGCACAGTAACCCATAAAGAAGCATTAATAAATTAAAACAAAAGCATGGCACTAAATGAAGGCGGCCAGCAGGTCCACTGAGCCCAGCATTACTTTAGCATCCAGCATCTTACCCAGCTTGTTCACCCACTCACTCCTCCACAGCACTCACTCTGCACCGCAACACATCACACTCACCAGCTCCTGCCCCAGACTCACTTTCACCCTGCATATCTGAGGTCCATAACGTAAGGTTGTCACGCAGCAGCTGCATGATGAGGGTGGAGTCCTTGTAGCTCTCCTCAGACAAGGTGTCCAGCTCAGCAATCGCATCGTCAAATGCTGCCTTGGCAAGCCGGCAGGCCCGCTCTGGGCTGTTCAAGATCTCATAGTAGAACACTGAGAAGTTCAGCGCCAGACCCAACCTGAGGAACACAATGGCTCGTTTGACATACGTGTTTACACAAAAGATTGCCAATGGGAGCATAAAAGTTGTAAATAGACTACAATAAATACTTGATCCACTGAAGGTACACCGATTAATTGTTCTTATTATACTGAAAGTTTGAAGAGGTGATACTGTAGTGGTAAACAAACTGAATACTGATAACTACTATACCTAAACACAAATACCCTTAAACACAGGAGGTACCCCAAGAAAGTACCTCCTTTAGCCAATAAATTCCCATGAAAACCCACACAATATATATATATATATATATATATATATATATATATATATATATATATATATATATATATATATACATACACATACAGTAAAAGTCCTTAAATCCGGAACCTTATAATCTGAAAAATTTGAAAGGCTGAGTTAAATATGTAAAAGGTAAGAAATAATAGTAATAAATATATAATAATAATAGCCGAAACCGAACATGTCATCACCGACATTGAGTTTAACACAAACTCATAAGAGAATAATATTTGGAGGTATTATAAAGTGGTGTTGTATGTTTCTGTAGGTGATGTGCGTGCATGTGTGTGTGTGTGTTGCGGAGTCCTGTTATCTGCGTGGGTGATCCAGCTGGTGTATGCTTGACGCCGGTGACGTGATTGGCTGGCGTATGATGTTGGAGGCCTTCCTTTCTTTTTGTTTCCCTGAACCCCATGACTTCCGGATTTCAGGACTTTTACTGTATACAGGTAACTCGATTTACGCGTGTTTGATTTATGTATTTTTGTTATAATGCAACCGAAAAAATATTATAATTAATTTAATTTGCGCGATCGGTTTACTTATACGCAATTTGGTCCAACCGTATTTTCAAACTGAGCACCAGACGCAATTTCAAACCGCGCCAGAGAGTTCCACAGTTGGCCAATAGGTGGGAGCTCCACTCTTCTCGTGCCTCATTTGCAGTTTGCCAGCACTGAGTACAGATGGAATCTCTTCAATCTGCCTATAATTAACCAAAATTACCCCAAATGTCCTTCATCATCATCTGCATGTAGGGTTATTTTTGATATGTGGATTTTTGATAAACTGGTAAAGCTCAGAGGAAGATGGTGACTGACTGTGGTGTGAGTGGTGAGTGTTATTTATGTTTACATATTCTTTGTTTTGTTGTTTTCTCTTATTATTTCTTGCTTTTCCCTTTACTTTAAATACACTTCTAGTATTTAGAATAGTAAATAATAAAAACATGTTAATTTAGCCAAATAAATAAGAGTATTTTGTACAATTTTTTGGGACCACATCCCCACATCCCCCTATTGTCTATTGTTTCTTATGAGAATTACATGTTTGTTTTACATGAATTTTGATATTCGCGATGCCTCTTGGAATGCATCTATCACGTAAATTGAGTTACCTGTATATATAAAATAATACGATCAAAGTGAGGGAAAGAGAAGTGGTTACCTGATGGGGTGTGTGGGAGGGAGCTCAGTCATGGCAATATCACTGGCTGCCTTGTAAGCCACCAAGGAGTTCTCAGCAGCTGCCTTCCTGTCGTTGCTGGTGGCAAATTCTGCAAGATACCTGTGGCGGGGAAAGAACAAAAAACATTATCTTCAATATTCCTTATATCTTGGAGAGAGAGAGAGAGAGAGAGAGAGAGAGAGAGAGAGAGAGAGAGAGAGAGAGAGAGAGAGAGAGAGAGAGAGAGAGAGAGAGAGACTTAATTTACTTTCCTGATCAACTGATTTGAAAAGGGGAGGTGGTGGCATAGTGGATAAGGTGGTGAGCGTGGGATCAGGAAGATGTCCACGCGTAGATTCGAATCCCACCACTTACAGCCTTAAATCACTTTGCCATTTGTCGAGTGGTTTAAAGTTACCTACATATCACCATGATACCCAGGTTCTAGGTGGTTACGCTCAAGATGAGCTTGGGCGGTGATGTGGGCCCTAATATGGCTACCACTATAAATAAAATTGCCTTCACCACTAATGGGCGGAAGCTGAACAGCGCTTCCCATACACTCTTCAAGTGTGCCTACAGGCACTATAGCCTTACCGTAAAAAAAAAAAAAAAATAATAATAATAATAATAATAATAAATAAATAAATAAATAAATAAATAAATAAAAAAAAAAAAAATAATAATAATAATAATAAAGAAACAGTGGTATGATAAAGGGAGTAACTATCTTTTAATATAGGCTGTATAGAACAATGCAGGAAGTGTGAGAGAACAAACAGTGCACAATGGTGATAAGGAGAATGTTAGTTCCTGTGGTA
This sequence comes from Portunus trituberculatus, assembly GCF_017591435.1. Taxonomy (NCBI): domain Eukaryota; kingdom Metazoa; phylum Arthropoda; class Malacostraca; order Decapoda; family Portunidae; genus Portunus; species Portunus trituberculatus. The sequence continues at coordinate 9,687,026 of NC_059282.1, forward strand.
CCACTGAGGACACTGAGGCCAATCGCCGCTGATAAGACGAGTGATAGAGTTATCAGGTGAGCAATGAGTCATGTGGTAGTAGTAGTAGTGGTGGTGGTGGTGCAGGAATGGGGTAGGAGTGTATTAGGCACAAAGATCAAACAATGTACTCCCAGACTTAACAATAACAGTAAAGACAATGACTATAAAATGGCTCTGTTTTTTCATCTTCTATATTACTGATGCTGAGGAAATATGAGGAAATGATAGATCAGAAGTGTATTCAGCACAAGGATCAAACAATGCACTCCTAGGCTTAATGACAACAGTAAAGAAAATAACTATAAAATGACTGTTCTCCTCCACCTCCTATAATAGTGATGCTGAGGAAATGCTACGTCAGGATAAATTAAGCATAAAACATCAAACAATACACTCTAAATCTTAACTATAACAAGGACAATGACTATAAAATGACTGTTCTCCTCCATCTCTGCTTAGGAAATATTATGTCAGGATGTATTCAGCATAAAGATCAAACAATGCATTCCAAATCTTAACAATAACAGCACTCTGAACGTTAACAAGAAAGACTGACCATAAAATGATTCTCTTCTCCTCAATCTACTACAACAGTGATGCTGAGGAAATTATACGTCACAATATATTCAGGATAAAAATCAAGCACTCTAAATCTTAATAATAGCACTTTGAACATTAACAATAAAGACAATGACTATAAAATGACCGTTCTCCATCTATAATAGTGATGTTGGGGAAATGATACCATGTCAAGATATATTCAGCATAATACAGCAAACAATACTCTAAAATCTGAATAATAACAGAATAATAACAGCACTCTGAACATTAACAATAAAGACAATGACTGAATGTTAACAATAAAGACAATGACCAAAAAAATTACTGTTCTCCTCCATCTCCTATGATAGTGATGCTGAGGAAATGATACCACATCAGAAGAGTATCAAGCCCAAAGATCTGTTGAGTGTACTACTTCAGATGCTTAACAATTACAGTAAAAGGTAATGAATAAGAAATTAATGTTTTTCTTATAGTCCTTAGTGTGTTTCCTTTCACTATGGTAAGCAATAGCAGTTAAAAGAAAGCGGATAAAAGAAAAGATTCACAATTTTTGACGGTAAGAAAGTTAGTAATTAGTAAGAGATATGTTAAATGAAAGAGGTAATGGAAAGACCAGACATAAGTACAATTCATGGGGGCTAAGAGAAACAGCGGACCATGATTAGGAAATGTAGGAAATGCCCGTTCTTTTCCCAGTGAAGTCTTATGGTGGGGAGGTTTTAGTAGAGATGTTAAATGAAAGAACTAATGGAAAGACCAGACAGAAGTACAATTCATGAGGGCTAAGAGAAACAGCGGACCATGGTTAGGAAATGTAGGAAATGACATCGTTCTTTATGGGTTCTTTTCCCAATGAAGTCTTAAAATGGGGAGGAAATGAAAGGTCAGACAAATAAACAACCTCAGCAGCTTAACAGTAAACAGTACAATGATAAGGAATTTACTCAAGGTTTTTCCCAGTATAGTCCTTTCCTGTCAAGATGAGGAGGAAATGGCACTACGTTGTTTTAGCATTCTTTTCATAGTATGCTTTTGAGGTGAATTAATGAGATGATTAGACCTTTCTCCTCTCTGTCTGTCTTTCTCAGGCTAGATCTTTCTCCTCTGTCTGTCTGTGTCTTTCTCAGGCTAGATCTTTCTCCTCTGCCTGTCTGTCTTTCTCAGGCTTGATCTTTCTCCTCTCCACCTGCCTGTCTGTCTGTCTGTGTGTATTTCTCCTCTCTGCCTGCCTGCTTGCCTCCCAGCTTGTCTGTCTGTCTTTCTCAGGCAACTTAAGACAAATCCACATCTCTTGAACATCAGAACCACCAAGTTTATTCCACTGGTTCTCCACTTCATGGTTACCTTTTACACATTTACTGAGTATTCTAAATTTGCAGAAGACAAAGCACACTAAAAGGTAAGTCATGATAAGCAGAGATAAGCAAACTCCCTCCCACATCAAATGCATCTTTATGGCAACCTTCAGATAATTCACTGCTTCCAAAGACAAGGAACACACTCACTAACTCACTAACACACAAAGGGGCAAGATAAGCACAAGTACACACACTCCCCTCTTACCACTATCACCTCTTATCAAGCTGTCAACAAAAATAACCAAGTGCATGGAGACCCACTTCATAATTGTTTCTTGTGGAAGGTTATATAAATGGCTCTTCTAATGGTCCCCACATACAAGTCAATGTATAGCATTTCACCCTGCCGCTAATAAAAAGTGCAATGAATCAAATGGTAAACATTCTTCATGGTCTCCTACTGTAGCTTTTCCACTGTTTTTCTACACTATAGTCTGTCTACTCAAAAGTGGCTCCTGGGTCTCAATTTGGTATCCCAAGGAATGCACGGTTGTCAGAGCTTGAGGAAAACCATGAATTATTCTTGTAATAAGTATGTTTATCAACAGGAAACAACTATTATTCTTATCAAATCAACTACGTTATCAATAAGCTACAATATGTTTTAAATCCAGGAGCCATTTTAGAGTACAGACTACAGTAACTCCCACTCTCCTCCCTTACCTAGCTATGCCCTAACACTTCAATCTTCACCACCTCAGCACTCTCAGCCTCTCAAAACCCAGAGATGATAAACCTAAACCAGACAACTTTCCTCCACTCGTGACACCTCCACAGCAAACCCAGGGCACCAATGATACACTAGACTTCTTTCCTCCATCTATGACACTTCCACAGCAAACCCAGGGCACCAATGATACACCAGACTGCTTTCCTCCACCCGTGACACATCTACAGCAAACCCAGGGCACCAATGATACACCAGACTGTTTTCCTCCACCTGTGACACTTCCACAGCAAACCCAGGGCACCAAACACAGCAAAAAGTTCCTCTCACACTAACAGCCTCACTCGCAGCCCTGGGGGAAGCTGAACAGTCGCCTCACCTGTGGTAATCTCCCTTCATCTTGTAGAAGAAGACACGGCTTTCCCCTGAAGAGGCTGTGGGAATGAGGTGTTTGTCCAGTAGCCCCAGGATGTCTGAGCAGATATCCTTCAGCTCCTTCTCAACCTGTCACACACAAGTAAAGTCCTTCATTACTCGAAAGAAGAGAAACATTGATGGTATGTTAGTTTCGTTGTGAAGAGAAACATAGGTGGTCTGTTACTATCACTGCAATATCCACAAAGTCTTGGATTACTCAACAGAGGATGAATAACCACTTCAACTCTATTCCTTTTATGACACTATCCAATTCACAGTATTAACTCCTTCAGTACTGGGATGCTTTTTGACCTGAGTTCTCCCTCTCTACTCATCTCACTTACACCTAATCTCCCTCTCAGCTCATCTCACTCACACCTAATCTCCCTCTCAGCTCATCTCACTCACACCTAATCTCCCTCTCAGCTCATCTCACTCAAACCTTATTTCCCTCTCAGCTCACCTACCTCAACTAATCTCCATCTGCTCACCTCACTCACACCTAATCTCCCTCTCAGCTCACTTCACTCAACTATTCTCCCTCTCAGCTCACCTCACATCTAATCTCCCTCTCAGCTCACCTCACTCAATCTCCTCCTCAGCTCACCTAACTCATCTAATCTCCCTCTCAGCTCACCTCACTCAACTTATCTCCTTTTCCTCATCTCACTTACAACTCATCTCCTTTCTGCTCACCTGTGTCCTGTAATTCCTGATCATCTCCAGCTTCTCCTCCCACCCTTGTTCTCCTCCTTCTGCTCGATGGAGGAGATGATGCGCCACGATGCTCGCCGCGCACCGATCACATTCTTGTACGCCACAGAGAGCAGGTTCCTCTCTTCCACTGTCAGCTCCACGTCCATGGAGGCCACCAGCTTCATGGCTTCCACCATCTCTGTACACGGAAGAATTGGTGGCTTCAGCATGGAGAGAATAATTGAAGACAGGAGGGAGTTGACAGATTGAGTAAGGTGCATATACACAAAGTTATAATGAAAGACCT
>NC_059282.1:9696055-9708555 GCF_017591435.1 Portunus trituberculatus
ATTCTTACTTTAATATGACAATTCTTTACTTTAAAATTGAGAAAGTCTTACTTAAAAATGACAAATCTTTACTTGAGAAAATCTTACTTTTCAGCGTAACTTACCCTTGATTTTACGGCATTCATTTAAAAACGTGGAAATCTCTTAATAATCTAAAAAATGGCAAATTATTACTTTAAAGACCCAAACTCTTACTTCAAAGTGACAAAATCTTACTTTCCAGCATAAAAACCCCAAAATTTTTCCTGTCCAGTGACAAAAAAAAAAATAATAAAAAAAATTCTAAAACCCATAAAATGACAAAATTTTACTTTAAAACGACAACATCTTATTCTCGGCGTAAAAAACCCTAATATTTTCCGGCCCAGTCACGAAAAATCACGGAAATTAATTACAACCTACAAAAAAGTGACAAATTATTACTTTAAAAGGCCAAACTCTTACTTCTAAATGGCAAATTCTTTTCAGCGTAGACTTGAAATTTTCTTGCCTCATGACGAAAAACGAGGAAATGACTCATTATTAACAAAAAGACAAATTTTTACTTTTAAACGACAAATCTACTTTAATAGGACACAATCTTACTTAAAGTTACTTAAAGCATAAATGACCAATGATTTTCCCGCCCAGTGACCACAGAGAAAAATAACTTAAAAATCAACTCTTCAAACCTAAAATATGAGAAATTGACTTTTAAATGACAAAATCTTATTTCGCAGCGGGAAAAAAAAAACCCAAATTTTCATCGGAGCGAAGAAAGACCACTCCCTGAGCCACGCCAGACAAAAAGGGCGCCAATAAGCCAAGCAATCCTCCCCTTTAACGCCCCGCCGCCCCACCACGCCCACGCCCAGGCCGGTAGGGGGCCGGGGAGCGCCTATCCCTGCAACGCCCAAGCAAATTAGACATATAGGCGTGGTGGGCGTGGAGGAGGGCGTGGATGTGACGACGGAACCAAAGCAATCGATTCCTTGTCACGCGGGGAATCATTTTACGCCTCAAAATGTCAAATAATCTCACAATACTACAGATTCCCACGCCCATACTCTCCCATTTCCTTAACTCGCTACCCATATACACGCCCACATCCCTGAACTACCCGCCCATACCCACAAACCATCTCTGGCTACACTGTGGTATGAGGAAAATGGAAAAATGATAAAGGGTGATGACAAAAGCTACAGGAGTCGGCGGCCGCCCAGACGGGGAAGGGAAGGCTGGCTGTTTTAATAGCGAATATCTCACAAATGAAGCGCTTACCGTCATATCTCTCAGCCTGCTCGGCGAGTTTGGCCCTGTACACGTTATCCTCCCGCTCCGTCATGGTGGATGTGCGCTGGGTAGGCCGATGTTCGCGGATTACGGAAGGTTTCAGCAGCACACAAGACCTGCCCCGCAATATGGCCAGACACCGCCGTGTATTCCTCCGCGCCTCACCTGCGCCGCCCGCCCCCTCACGTCTGCCCGCCAAATTTCAATATCCCAATTTCCCGTCTCGCGTGGGAACTCAGATTATTAACCCCTTCAATACCCACACGTGTTTTCATACTTATTCTACTCGTAACTGGGTGATTTTAAACAGTTTCAGCAACTTGTGTGGGGATTAGAATAGTGAGGACTCCGGCCATTAATCTTCCGACTTCTATAAACGTTTCCTGATATAAATAAAAACATCTAATGACACCCAAACTTCAAGTAAATAATGCGTCCCAGTACTGAAGAGGTTAAATTAGCTATACGGTTACTGTTGGGTTTTTACCGTCCACTTCACTTCTACCCGCCAAATTTGAATCTCCAGACGCGCCATCTCGAAAAGGAAGTGGAAAAAAATATGGTTCTTATGAATATCAATCTCTCAAATTATAATATGGCGTAGAAAGCTTACATAAAATAAGGACTGGAGTAGGAAGTCACGTGATACAGCCTTAAATATAGCGTACCTGTGCATTTTTTTTATATTCTTCTCAACCTGTATACTTAGTACTTAACAAAGCTTATTCTACACCTTTGTATAATGTTTCTTCCTTTCATTTGTATTCTTAAATCTGTCAGATCTTTGAAACGCTCCCTGTTGACACGCAGCACTTCTTGTAACAAACCACGCATGCCAATTTCTTTAGTATCGTGTAAAGACTCAGAAATAAGGTTTTAATTGGGGAAGTCTTCAAATATACACGTGGTAATCTCTGTATATAACATTACCGACTATTGTCACTCACCTATTCTTTGCTTTAAATCTATCAAGTGTTTTAAAAGGCCCCTATTGACTCGCCTATGTCATTCATCTCCCAATCTACTTCAGAAATCAGTTACATGATGTCAATTGTCTTTCTAAATCTGTCTAATCTTTTAAGAGTTTCAACACTGGGACACATTTTTTTACCTTGCGATTTGTGTACGATCAGACCATTTTATTGACATTAGGAAAGGTCTATGGAGGTCAGAAGATTGATAGTCCCAGTCTTCACTATTTTAATCTCAACTTATGGTTCTGAAGCTGTATAAAATCACCAGATAGTAAGCAGAATGAATATGGAAACGCGTCATGGTGCTAGAACGGTTAAAAGCTCCCTGTACAAAGTGTGTCTGTCTCCTTACACCTCTCATATCTGTCCATAGATATATAATTATAATCTTCAAAAAGCTTTATTAACTAGACTCTAACGGCCGGCTTTTCTTCCTATGTCCTTTTCCTCTGCTATAACTTTCAACTTTATATTTTCTTTCTTGTCCATCTCTAATAACCATGCAGCTGTGAGAATTCCGTTCAGGTCACCCTTCTTGTATCCCTTATGCCCTTTCAAGATCTCGATATACTTAAAGAATACCTTTCTGTATCATGCAGGAATAGCTTTACGCTTTCAAATGTCAAATGGGAAGGTAAGATCTATATCCCGCCCACAGCCGCCCATGGTCTGTATTCTGAAACGTTTTGCTCTCTCACCATCACTGCTCTCCAAAGGTTCCAGTTGAAGATACTCGTGTTTTTAAGTGTATTCTTATGGTTCTGGTGATGGAGTGGCAAGATTTCTAGTTTATTAAAAGGAGAAACTGTATTGAAAACCCGGCTAGTGGTCTGTGGCCTCGCAAAATTATCGTGGTGAGAGAGGAAGGCGTTTCAGAATCCGGACGCATATCTCACGCCTACCGTATGTACACACACACACACACACACACACAGCAAAGGGCACTTTTGACACGGAAACAGTTCTATCTTTTAAAAGCCACAGAGTTTTAATAGGTATTTATTCAACCTTATCTATTATCATTATCTTTAATCTCATTCACTGATTTGCTTTTTTTTCTCCGTGTTGGAGCAGATTCTTATTGAAAATCCTAGTTAAACTGTTAACCTCTTCAGTACCATGACGCGTTTTCATATTTATTCTGCTTACTATTTGCTGATTTTATACAGCTTCAGGAAACTTATGTAGGGGATGGGGGTTAAAATAATGAAGACTGTGGCTATTAATCTTCTGACCTCCATACACCCTTCCTAACGTCAATAAAATGGTCTAATGGTACACAGATATCAAGGCAAAAATGTGTCCCAGCACTGAAGGGGTTAAAAGAGAGGACCATAAAGGGAGGTATTGCTGCAAGTATTAATAGAATTTCATAATAAACTAGTCTAATGTGTGTATTCATGTTTTTACTTCCCAATTCATGTATTTATCCACTATTTCATCGCAACATAAGATCGTAAGGGATGCAACCACTGACATGTATCAATAATAGAACATACAAAGCTGAATGAACGGATGATAGGCTGAGTGGATGCATGGATGTGTGACGGAGGATGTGAATCTGTTGGGAATAGATGAACATATGACACAAGATCGCCAGTTGTGGAAAGTAGTTATCGTCCGTCCAACCCCGCCCCTAAATGGTATTGATGATGATAATGATGATGATGATGAATCTGGTTTTTTATGTAAGAGGGCAGAATTGGCCAAGGACAACAGAAGAAGAAAGGCTTAATTAAATGTTTCTATCTTAACAAGAACACAACTTTTCTTCTCCCATCTACCTGTCTGACTTAGCCTCTCCCACACTGATAGTTTTGCCTCCTACGTGCATTAAAGGTGTTAAAGAGAACGTTTTGGTGTCTCTTGTACCTGGTGTAGCAAGAGAAACACAGTAAAATGTTCTCCGTCTTTCCATCGCCCGCCATCGCTTTTCTCTCTCACCGCGACTGTTTTCAAAAGGCGATTGAGATGATCATAAGGGTTGTCAAGACTGTTTATATTGTTTATGGTGAGAAAATCTTGTTAATCTGCCACTAGATAGATAAAAAGCATCTTTAATTTAATTTATCTCTAAATAGTTAAGTTTTTAGTTCACATTTATTTCGTTCATGATGAGGAAATCTTGCTAATCTGTCACTAGATTAATGAAAAAGCATTCTTAACCTACTTATCTCCAAATTATCAAGTTTTTTATTCACATTTATTTTGTTCATGATGAGGAAATCTTGTTAATCTGTCACTAGATGAAATAAAAAGCATCTTTAATTTAACTTATCTCCAAATAACCAAATCTTTCTCTGATCACATTTTTATTTACAGAACACTTGCAACTTCCATTTATAAAACAAACATTTCTATCACAGGCAAATTGATAGTCTTCTGAAAAAAAATACATGACTTCTATTGTGCTGGCTATAATTAACATCACACCTGCGTACGATATTTGTTTCCTCATACATCTTTTGTTATCGTACGCATCCTGTCACTTACACACTCTCTCTCTCTCTCTCTCTCTATGACGATTAAACCATTAGAGTAATTAATAGCTAACATCAGTAACAAAATCCACTACTTTTCTTCACGTAGTTCGTAATAAGGCGTGTGGGAGTAGTGGTTCCCTTAAAAGAATGCGTATAAATCTGTAATAGCGTGTAATTGTTAGATGGTGGTGGTGGTGGTGGCGGTGGTGGTGGAAGGAGGGAAAAAATAGAAAGAAAATGCAAGGACGAAGAAAGATAAGGAAATATGAAGAGGAGGAGGAAAAAGAAGAAGAGGAGAAATAAATAAATAAACGAAATAAAAGGAAGAAAAAAGATTGAAGATAGAGAGAAAACGAAGAATATCAAGAAGAGGAGGAGGAGGAGAAGAAGAGAGAGAGGAGAAATAAGAGAGAGTGAGAGAGTGATGAGAAAGAGCAGAGGTCACGGCTGGCCCCACAGGTGACCTCAGGTGAGAAATGAGGTGACACCCAGGTAAATGTGACCTTTACAACACAGGTGAAGGGACACACCTGCCTCCCACCTGTCGGTCTATTTGTATGTATGTATGTATATGTTTGTCTGTATGTCCGTCTGTATGTATGTATGTATGTATGTCTGTTTGATTAGCTGTGTGTGTGTGTGTGTGTGTGTGTGTGTGTGTGTGTGTGTGTGTGTGTGATCGATGGATGGGTGATTGGCTTGGTGGATGGATGGATGGGTGGATGAATGTCTGTCTGTTTGTATGTATGTATGTATGTATGTCTGCCTGGCTGTCTGGCTGGCTGGCTGGCTGTTTGTCTGTCTGGCTGGCCGGCTGGCTGTCTGGCTGTCTGTCTGTCTGGCTGGCTGGCTTGCTGGCTGTCTGTCTGGCTGGTTGTTTGTCTGTCTGTGTGTCTCTGGCTTGCTTGCTGAATGTCTGCCTATCTATCTGTATGAATAGCGGAAATGATATGATGATAGCAATAATAATAATAATAATAATAATAATAATAATAATAATAACAACAACAACAACAACAACAACAACAACAAAACCGCCAACCCTACCCCCCACACACACTGAGGTCATATGAACAGCACGGCGTGACCTAGTGGGTGTGTCAGGGGAGGTCACGCTGTCAAGCAGCCTCGGTCACACAACCCACGCCCGCACCTGTGACCCCCGTGATCTGGGCGAGGAGTAGGACATGTGCAGGAGCAGAAGGCGAGGTCATGTGGCATGGGTCACAGCGAGCGGGTCACAGACGATATTCGTACAAATTTCTCGCAGCCCAGAATCGATCATTGAGAGACCATTTAATTGCTCCCACGATAATGGCGTCACAGTGTCATGGCGGCTCAGATGTTGCTTGTATTTGGGTTTTCTGATTATTTCCTTACGTTTTTCGCGTGTAAATAGCATTGGTTAGTCTTTTATTAGCGTGTAAATGAGGGACTAGTTTATCAAGCGGAGGGAGGCGCGGCCCTGAGACAGATGACGTAAAGCACGCGGTTGCCATGACAACAGTCAATACTAACAAGGTTGCCAACAGTCTTTACCTCATTCCATCCCCATTAATGTTTTAAATACGGTATCACTCTCACATCCCACACTCACTCCTCAACTGCTATCCAAAAATGCATCGGTTTTCATTCATTGATTTTAAAATACCTGGTTTGTTGATATATAAGGGTAATTAACCATGAGGTGGGGAAGATGGCAGCCATGAATTGCAACCTGCCCATTGACCAAGGCGCGAACACAACCCTTCCTTACAATACACTTAATAATGCCTTAAATCTACTCCTACATCACCTTTAGGCGCTTCTAACTATAGAGTAAGGGAGAATAACTATAGCAGGGTCTCGGTAGCTCAAAATACAGTGACTGGCGGGTGTGTGAAGGGAGAAAATAAGAAAAGTTATCGTGTACTCATCATCTCCATCTTGCAGTGAGTCATTCAACGTGTGAAACTCAAGTCCGGAAAAAAAGAGGAAAAAAAACTCGAATAACGCCGAATTACTCATGAATCCGGGGAGAATAAATGAGTCAGGATTAAGAGTATTTATTTACGCTGAGAAATAGACAAGCAAAGTTATCGAATGGACAATGAAACGCTAGATATGTGGGTTTTAATAGGGAAAGGAGAATAGTTGCAAGGAGGGACTAAGAGGGATGTAACATTGAAACGAATTCCTTTTGTATTAGTCACTCTGCCACTGCCGCGCCCTCACCGCCAAATAACATTGAGACGGAACATTCAGGAAGCAGTTTTAGAGCATTGGTGCATCCCCGGAGCATTAGATTCAAAGTAATAGTAGTTTTTCCGTGGTAATCTCGAATGATATAGAAGATGGTTTGCAAGAGGCGCGTGTCAGCCGTCTTGCAAAAGGGAGGGTCGACGAGAGAGAGAGAGAGAGAGAGAGAGAGAGAGAGAGAGAGAGAGAGAGACCGGATGTGAGGGACCTGAAAACAGTAAAGGATTGTGTGTGTATGAGTGTGTGAGTGTGTGTGTGTATGAGTGTGTCTGTGTATGAGAGGGAAAGAGAGAGATAAGTGAGTTATGGATGAACGGGGAGAAAGAGAGCGAGGGAGGCTGAGACGGGAGAAAGAGGGAAGGAGGTAGGGGGATAGGGAGGGAGGCAGGGTGGAGGAGAGAGAGGGAGGCTGAGGGAGAGAAAGGGAAGGAGGAAAGGATAAGGAACTCTCTGTCCGCGCCTTCTCACTCTGACGTCACCATCCGGGTTCCTCCTCCTCGGTTTCCCGCCAAAAAATAAATAGACCATCATACACACACTTGAAGCCAACAAAAGCGATAGGGATATGAAAGGAAGAGGAGGAAGAGGAGGTATTGGAAAGAAGCGAGAAGAAAGAGATGGTTAGAGGCGGTAATAGCAGGAATAATTGTCAAAAGTCAGTGTAGGAGGAGGAAGGTAGAGGAAGAGGAGGAGGTAATGTATAGTTGTGGTATAGAGGTGGAGGAGGAGGAGGGAAAAAGAAGATCGGAATAGGTAAAAGCAGAAATATTAATGGAAAAGTGGAAAAGGGTGGAAGAAAAGGAATAGGTGGTGGAGTGGCGATTGAAGGAAGGTTGGGCAGGTTTGGTGGTGGTGGAGGTGGTGGAGGTGGCCGGGGTATGGATGATATCTTTACCGTTTAGGTTTCTGTGATTATTCGTCTCTGTCTGTCTGTTTGTCATTTTCTTTTCATTAGTTATCGTGTTTTTAGTTTCATTACAATTAAGCATCATTAATTTATTCTATTTTTTTTGTATAATTATCACCATATATACGATTACTTTATCAAAATTGTAATGGCAGGGCAGCGTTGTATCTTTCATCTATCCCGGACTCTCCAGTAACTAATCCTTCTTAAACCCAAGGCAATGCTCTCTCACCATCACCACCACTACTCCCGCGCTCCAAGCTACGTGTGTGTGTGTGTTATATTGTCCTGAGAGAGAGAGAGAGAGAGAGAGAGAGAGAGAGAGAGAGAGAGAGAGAGAGAGAGAGAGACGGGGGAAGGGGAGAGAGGCATGGTGGACAAGCTTGGGATGAGGAAGACGAACACAATCGGGGTGGGAAGGGAGTGGAGCCTAAGATACACGTTTATGTCAGAAGCCAATGACAGCTGCAATGAAGGAAGGATTACAGATGTCAGTTTTGTCAGACGTATAGGTAGAATTAAAACTGCATCCAATAGGAGCTGATGGTACATAAACAAATACCTCAATTGATCTTTAAGAGAACTGGCAATCAAGTGGGCCTTTTTTTTTTAACTCTCTATTGTCCTTAACCAGTTTCCCCCCCTTACATAAGAAGAAAAAGAAGAGAGAGAGAGAGAGAGAGAGAGAGAGAGAGAGAGAGAGAGAGAGAGAGAGAGAGAGAGAGAGAGAGAGAGAGAGAGAGAGAGTGTGTGTGTGTGTGTGTGTGTGTGTGTGTGTGTGTGTGTGTGTGTGTGTGTGTGTGTAATGTAATACGTTAGAGTGACCCATTAAAACTCTCACGGTTTCTTTCACGCGCCTGAAGCAAGGGTGCCAAACTATAATAAGAACGCATACCCATTTTAAACTTTCCCATCATCCTATATAGACAAGCCCGCCCTTCATGCCATGCCTTCGTGTTTAAGAGTCCAGGAGGAAAAGCTACAAGACCACTGAAGAAGGAAAAACAAGAATCGTGCATGGAAAAACTAGTAAGAAGAAAAAAACAAACGTGGCTGGATATCACACACACGGAACTAAATGAGAGAGAGAGAGAGAGAGAGAGAGAGAGCATGGTTATACTCCTACTTATACCCTCCTGTCTGCCTCGTAGCGTTAACCACTAGAAACATGTGTCTGAGATGATGAATGGAAGGCTTGGGGGAATGAGGAAAGGCTGGAATATGAGAGAGAGAGAGAGAGAGAGAGAGAGAGAGAGAGAGAGAAGACCGGTCATCTGGAAGGCGTCTGGCCGGGAGGCCACGCCACGCAAGGATTGTCCGTGATGAGAATGCTGGAGAAATCAGTGAGTTTAGTGGCCAATAGATAGCGCGCCGCGTCACTCATAGCCAGAGCCTTGCAAATATGTAGATATACAAGATTCTGCTAAAACATGGTAACATAAAAGTGATATAAAGCGAAAGAGGTTAAAAGAAAATGATGATGATGATGATGATGATGAAGAAGAAGCTTATAGCCAACGTGGGGTTCCTAATGAGGAGGGAGAAGACTTGGCAGAACTGGAGCCGTAGGATACAATGGCGTGGCTATATAGTATAGTATAGTATTTTTGCCCTCAGCGTGGTTCGCGATCCTCCAGTTGCCATCCTTCCAAGTACTAATACAACAGTAAAAGGCACACATTATATACAGCATATCAGACAAAAGTAGCTGATTAAAAAATGAAGCCTGTACTGTGTGTATCAAGATTATGGGAGCAGGTCATAACATTCTAAAAGCTCGTGTATGTTGACGTGGAGCCTTTTGAAAGTATTGGAGGAGCCCTGCAAAAGTGTTTCAGAGCGAGGGTAAGGCACGGCAGACTGGAGGCACGGGTGCTGGAGCCAGTGCATGCCCTCCTTGTTCCTTCCTCAGCACCAGACAGACAGACAGACAGACACACACACACACACACACACACACACACACACACACACACACACACACACACACAAACAAATAAACAAACAAACAAACAAACAAACAGTATCACTATCATTCAACTAAACAAAAGGCAACGCGCGCGCGCACACACACACACACACACACACACACACACACACACACACACACACACACACACAATATAACACAGTAAATCATGGTGCATATGGACGTTGAGAGCCAAGAAGGGAAGGCAATTGGAAGGCCGTCATGATGTCATGGCCTGGCCTGGTCTGGCCTGGCCTGGCCTGGCTCGGCCTGGTGGTCTTATATACGTTACGTAAATAATTTTGAAAATGACCCCTCGAAAAAACGCCGCCAAACTAGAATGTTTTACATATTCTGAATTAACACATAATTTAACTAACACCAAAACTATGAAGAGATTCTAAACTCCAGTAATATTAAAGATTTTTTCAAAAGAACTATAGATAAAATGTTGGAACATTGACAGCCATTAAAAATTTTGAAATATCCGCTCATTCCCACTTCAAAGGCAAGAATCACACTTAGAAAAATATGAAAAGTCTTTTCCAACACTTTAGAATGAGTTACAGCCAAAAATAAATCATTCACAAGTTAGCAACAAAACTATTATTGGAACATTTAAACAGTTAGAAGACAATTCTACTTTCCGTTAATTCTACTGAACAGGAAGGCGAAACACTTTAAAACACATCAACTATTCTTTGAAAACAATAGCAACTTGATACTGGCTCAAACAAAATTTTTTCCAGAACAATCCTGAAAATTTTGAAAAAACAACCACCCTTATTTAACATATAAAACAACGCCAATAACAACATGCTGTACCTCATACACGCACGGAAAACCCTTCAAACATTATGAAATACTCGTAGAAAGCATCGCATCTTACTATTTACACCAAATAAACTGTCCAGGAATTAAAGAAAATAGTCCTGGATTCTGGTGGGGCTAAGGTAGACATATCCAAGATGGCAGTGGGCCGTGAAGGGATCGACCCCCTTTGTACTTCACTTAAAACTTCTTCAAACTTAAACCTACCCATGGCGAGCATGTCCCAATAGGTGATATGAAAGCTTAGTGACGCGGCTGCATGTTGTGGCAGGACAGGTGTATAATAGTGAGAGATAAAGCTTGAAATGGCTGATAAAAGTGAAAACCAAGATGACGGGGGTTCCTTGGGTGGGTCGACTCCTCCCCCTCTACTTCATCTAAAACTTTGCTAAACTTAAACCTGGCCATGGCGGCAGTGTATGAACAGTTGGTATATGAAAGCTTAGTGACGCGCCTGCATGTTGAAGCAAGACTGGACTATAAAAGTGAGAAATAAGCCAGGTTATCTCGATAAATATGGACAGGCAGGCCGCCACCTCAGTCGTTTTGTATCCATAATTAGCTAAATATCAATGCAAAAAGCTAAGTGATAGGTAAATAACATGAAAGATACCCAAATAACGAAAAATAAAGCGTAATCTCCTCACCCAGACATTTAAAAATGGCACGGAAGGCATTTGATGATTTATCCTGAGTTATCCCTTGGCTGTGACTTGCTTTAGATAAACACTGAGACACGGTAAGGCCTGCGTCACTCACTTTGATAACATAGTCCTGCTTCTTGCAGTTCGTGGGTTTACTCCAAAATAAGATGATATGGAGACGTGGACACCAGCGAAGTCGTATTAATTTTGCCACTAGAGCCTTGATAACACTTGAGAAACCCTGTGTCACTATAGTCTTTTGAGTATAGAAATCTTGTTAATATGTCACTAGAAGAGTCTTGAAATCTCGTATCAATTCAACCAGAAGCTTTTAATTATAGTAGCAACTGCTAACCCGCGCACCTCCTCCCATCACAAAAGAGTCGGAAAAACTGAACTCTGGAGGGTGGGTGGCGTCACTGCCTGACCAGTTTAGCAACAGTTACCATATTAACGACCTTATCATATGAAAAGAAAGTTTGCCATCAGAGTGGTGTTGGCACTGCTGCATAGATAGGTAATACAACTTTTCCTGTACTTATATTCGCAGTGATAGTAATGATATGTCTTTCTTTGCATAGATGATGATAGTGATGGTGTGTGTGTGTGTGTGTGTGTGTGTGTGTGTGTGTGTGTGTGTGTGTGTGTGTGTGTGTGTGTGTGTGTGTGTGTGCATGTGTCTCAAGAAATATACATAAGCTACCCATAAAAACGCTTTCTCTGAACATACTAGTAAGCAACAGATGGCAGCACTATCGCAATCCTCTGGACCGTAACCTACACTACTACTTCCTTCCTACGCATGTGTTTGTGAGCGCCACGCCACACTGACCCACTCAAGGAAGCTGGACCGACTTAACACCTTTCCTTCACTCTTCCAGTCAGTCAGTGTCTTGCCAGGTGTCGTGAGGGGTGGATGTGTGGCTTAGGGGTCTCTCTCTCGTGCTAGTTGTTATTCCATGGACGCCCACGCTTTCTTTGGTCATTCACTCGTCTCCTGTTGAGGGCTTGCGTGTGTTTGTGTCGCTTCCCAGACGTTCACAGCTGGTTGTCTCGTAATTTCCTAGTGTTGGTAAGTGAATAAGATGGTTTTAAAATGTGATTGTCATGTGTTGTGTGGCGTTTCTCTGAAGTGACCAAGTGCTCTCTCTTTCTCCCTCTCTTTCTCGTTCTCTCTCTATT